>NC_035442.2:158212556-158526665 GCF_002127325.2 Helianthus annuus
TCAAATCATACAACTTTTTATATGTTACATTAATAGTTCTTTTATGTGTTAAAAGTTAGGATACTATTAAAAAAGAGTACTTTGAAAAATATAAATTGAAAATAAATGAATTTAGATAGTAGTTTTAATTAATTATGTTAGTTAACGCTCTATTCCCCACGCTTGAAAAATATAAATTGAAAATAAATGAAATATCAATGAAATTATTATAAAATAAAAGAATATACAAAGAAATTACATGTTACATGCAATGACAA
Organism: Helianthus annuus; assembly: GCF_002127325.2. NCBI lineage: Eukaryota > Viridiplantae > Streptophyta > Magnoliopsida > Asterales > Asteraceae > Helianthus > Helianthus annuus. The sequence continues at coordinate 158,212,814 of NC_035442.2, forward strand.
ATGATCGAGCACTATTTTGATGTTCCCCACGCTTGTGGTTATGAAACTAGTTGTATATGAATGTGTGTTTGTATATATATGGTAAAGATAGGTACTAGATAATTCACATACGTATCTTTTTGGTACTTCCTCAGTTACCCTTTTTTCATCTTATGATGTTTTACACCTTCGAAGGTTTTTCTATTAATAGTTCAAAAGTTAATGTTCGTTTACCACAATTATAATTTATAACTAGGTAGAAAATTAATATTCTGATCAATTTAAAAAAAATGTTTTACATCTCTTTCATCATAAATGGCATATTACTAGTTACAATTTTACCTTTTGCGATTTGATTTTGACATGCTTCTTCGCCATTAATGGAGTAATCGGTTTTGGTGTCATTTTTATATAACCATGCATACTTATTTAAAATACTTATTTAGACTATGCGTAATGCATATTATAGGGGCATGGAAGATTAAGATATCAACCTCAACAGTTAATACCGTCTTCTGACCGGAGGGACATTTATAGTATATTGCCAAATAAAGAGAAAAAAAATTAGAAAACAATTATTGAAATGGCATTAAGGGATGTTAATCAATATACATTTTTTTGAAGAGGCGGTTGGATGCTGATGTGACGGAAAATACCGCTTAGGGGGCATTATCTATTACGGACAGTCTTAGCGACTAAAATTTCGCGCTTGAAATTACAACAAACTTTGAGTCTATGAACATTTAATGATTGTGTCTAAGACTGAATATCAATGATCCGCTATTAACAACCAACTATAAACGACCAACTTTGAGACCAACAGTTAGTGATGGCTTAACGTACCGCAGGTAAGCCAATGCTTCACTGCAGGCAACGATTTTTCAGCGCAATGCAACGGTGATTCAATTGGTATCGTTTTGGGTCGTTATGCGTACAAAATTCGACCAGTATGGTTTCAAATCATTACAGTAAACCGAGGTAAAAAATAAGCAAAATGGATCTTAGAGAAAAATATAACCACAATAACAATCATACCTAGTAAATTCTACAGATAGCAAAATTATTTTTAGTGTTTGGGGAGATTGGGATGTAGGCAAACCTTATTCTATCCGTGAGGATAGAGAGACTACTTTGAAATATAATAATATGTTGATGTCTTTAAACTAAATACATTATTTAATAGCTATTTTGATTCAATTTATTCACTACAAATCAAAACAAAAATCGAAGATTTAGTTACGATTAGAAATTAGAAATCTACTTGTATATCTTCATCCTAACATCGCCCTTGAGGAGGGGGATGGATTGTTAGTATAGACGAATTTGAAGATATAATCAGAGGCCCATGTATGGTTAGGTTTCATTTGTATACTTCGTGGAATTTGACATATCTTAACAAAACCCTTTGCATGGGCTTGACGTGCACTTATATGGCGTGGATGTGACACTCTAGGTTTTTTCCGAACGTACACGTTGTAATTTTTGCGTATATATATATGATATTAAATGAAAACGTGATCCTTTATGCATTTTATGTGTCGTATGTATTATATATATATATATATATATATGAGAGTCGAGACCACGACCCGAGACCATGACTCGCAACCACCCGGTTGCGAGTGGGCCACTCGGTCTCGAGTGGGCCTAATGAGCCGAAACCGGTTGGGCCGAAACCCCCAAGCCCAACTCGTGACCCCTTGTATAAATCCCACCCTTTTTCCCCACTTGCTTCATTTTACACACCAACACACCCCTTGAACTCTCTCACTAGAAACCCTCTACAAACACCACTTCTCTCCTCCAAAAATCGGTTCAAGCTTGGAGCAAACCGGTAGGAATTTCGGACAAGATCATCACTCGGACACTTCATCTTCTCTCGTTTTCTTCCTTTGTTTCGGCTCCTTCTCCTCCTTCTTAACCGGTTAGTGTTGTTACTTTGTGCATAGAATTTATGAGATGTTTATGAACAAGAATGTGTTTGGTTAGAAACAATATGCATGATCTTTAGGATGATTTGTGAAGTTGGTCATATGTGAAAACCCTTTTGTATGCAAGCTTAGTAACATGTTTAAATGACTAAAAGAATAAGTGGCTTATAAATGATTAGGGCTAACCGAGTTATGTTTAATGTCACAAAATGTATGTTTTCTTGTTCTTACATCATGATCTTGTTAAAATATGTAAGTTTTGGTTCAAAAATGCATGATTATGTTGACATGAAAACCCTAGAAAAACTATGAACATTTGATGAACTAGTTGAAGATGGTTTGAAGATTCAAAAAATGGCAAAGTTTGATCTATGTTTTCTAATAGGCAGTTTAGGAAAAGTGTTAGTGAAACCTTGTTGGTCATTTCCGGATTTGGGTCTGAATTCTCGGTACAAATTGGACTGTCATATCTGCATCATCACGTGTACATGAAAGGGACAGCTTCCGACTCGCAACCATACGATTACGACTCGAGACCACGCAGTTGCGACTCGCAACCATAGCATGACAAGTCGAAACCACACGATTACGACTCGAGACTACGACGGTTGCGACTCGCAACCACAACGTGACAACTCGAGACCACGGTTGCGACTCGCAACCACAGCGTGACAAGCCGAGACCACCTGGTTGCGACTCGAGACCAGCCGGTTGCGACTGGGCTGTCCATTTTGGTTATTGGGCCAATATGTGTTTAACTTGGACTATCTGTTGACTGGATTATGTATTACTGTTGACTGCTTAAATGTTTAGGCCGGCCCAATAACCCCATGACTGTTTACTTGTATGCATGTTACGTACCTGTATGTGTTTTACGTGAATGCTTGTACACCAAACCTGACCTATACCGGTAACCATGTTAGGACGTGGTGACCAACGTGATTGACAAGTAACCTAAACCTACCGAGCAACCCAAGGTGAGTTCACAACTTAAAAGCATGCGTCCCGGTGGTTTGGGACACGAGACTAAAACAATCCTATCCCCTGGTAAAAGGGGATACCATTTACATACCTTCCCTGGTTATTGGGAACAAAACTTACTTTTCCTTCCCTGGTATTGGGAAGCCTTTTGGTTAATTACTGTTTATACGGATTGCAACTAACGGCACTAAACGAAACTCTATCACTCAAGTCCCTACTACAAATACCGATTAGTCGCCGGGGTCAGGCGAACGGGTTATTAGTTGATAGCGCTATTTAGGTGTTTACCAGCCTCACACCGTGCCCTGGTTTGGGATCGGTCGTGAACTAATGTACTCAGACATCCGTCAATGATGATAGAACATTGACATCGGGGCATCCTGCGGATACGCAACGGTTACCTAGTGTTCGGTATTGGAAAAACAGTTTAGTCGCTAACTTTTGGGGTAGCTCCCCGTGGCATGTATAAACGGATAAATTAACCGGTGAAACAAGTTTTTGGAAATTAAAACTGGACAACTAGTGAACTCACTCAGTATTATTGTTGACCCCTTACTGCATGCTTTGCAGGTAACCAGTGACGAAGGAGCTTGCTGCTTGGGAACGAGTAGTGTCTGTCCACCCTTGTGTTGGGTGTTACCTTATTTTGAACTATGGACTTTGTTTTAACTGTCTTACTTATGCTTCCGCTACTTATTAACTGTTTGAACTTAAAATCTTAAACTCTGGACTTGATATTTGCTAATCTTATGGTTAGTAAATATTACTTTTGTTATCAACTTAACTATTCAGTATAATTGGTGGCTGGATCCTGGTCAGTCACGCCCTCGAAGCGGGTGTTATCCGCAGGTGGATTTTGGGGGTGTGACAGATTGGTATCAGAGCCATTGGTTATAGTGAACTTGGTTTTAAAAAGGGGAAAATCTTTTTGGAGAAAACCAGACTATAACCCGTGACTCGCGACGACACTACACTCCAAGTGCAAGGCTCGACACATTTGACCTCATAGCTCGGACCAGTGTTTACTTGTTTGCTTTATGTTTCCTGATTTGCTATACGTACTAGTATGCCTAAATCAGATAGATACACCTCTCTCTTCTATCTCATTCTCGCTACACTACGACATCACACTCATACTGTGTTTTCTGGTTATGAAGACAATGAGTGGACGCGGAAGAGGAAACATTAACATGACACAGGCTCAGTTCACTAACCTGCTCAACACAGTGGCTGCGGCTTTTGCAGCTCACCCTATAGGTAAGCTCGTTGTTTTAGGATGTTTAGATCCTACCGCCACATCGACTTTTCGCCTCTAAACCTATACGCTTCGCTTCTCACGAACAGGTCAGCATGCACCTGCGCAACCACCAGTGTGTACTTTCAAAACTTTCATGGATTGCAAGCCTCTCCCTTTCAACGGCACTGAGGGTGCCATAGGTCTTCTGCATTGGATTGAGAAAATTGAAGCTGTTTTTGCCGTTTGCGAGTGTCCCCCTGCGAACTGGGTGAAATTTGCTACTGCTACGCTTGAAGGAAGCGCGCTTTCTTGGTGGAAGGCGCAGATTCAGATGTTTGGTTTGGAAACTGCTAATGCTACTGCATGGGAGGATTTCAAGGATATGATTAAGGATGAATACTGTCACCGGGATGACATCCACAAGCTTGAGAATGAGTACTACGAGCTCAAGATGGTTGGGTCGGAAATTGAAACTTACACCAAACTGTCTAATGACTATGCTGCTCTTTGCCCAAACATGTCTCGACCCATGTATCGAAGAATCGAACTGTACATCAAGGGTTTGGCTCCAGAAATTCGAAGCCATGTCACTTCAGCCAACCACACTACCATTCAGCCGATCGTTCGACTTGCTCACAAACTTACTGATCAGGCCGTGGAAGAGGGCAGGTTGCCCAAAAGGATCAATGCTACTGTCGGAACTTCTAGTGACAGCAAGCGTAAGTGGGAAGGAAGTCAAAGCAAGGATGCTAACCCCACTCAGGCCCCAGCACAGCAAAGGAAAACTGAAAACAACAAAGGCACTCAGCAACAGGGTGGCTACCGGGGAAGCTACCCTAAGTGCAACAAGTGTAACAGACACCACAATGGGGCATGTAACAAGGGCCAGTGTCAGCGATGCCACAAGATGGGGCACGAAGCCAAGGATTGTAGAAGTCAGTTCCCAGCTAGACAGAATCAGCAACAACCCCAACAGCAACAGCAGCAGGGAAACAACCGGGCATGTTTTAAGTGTGGAGCTGAGGGGCACTTTAAGAAGGATTGCCCTGAACTGAATCAGAACCGCAACAATAATCAGGGAGCTGGGAACAACAATCAAAACAACAATGCTGGGAATGGTGCTAGAGGGAGAGCTTTCGTGATTGGAGCTGGAGAAGCAAGGAATGACCCCAATGTCGTGACGGGTAAGTTCCTACTCGATGATCGTTATGTTTCTGTGTTATTTGATTCCGGTGCCGATGCTAGTTATGTATCCCTACGTATTAGTAAGAAGCTTAAGCGTCCGCTTTCGTTACTAAGTTCTCCCCATATCGTCGAGTTAGCTAATGGTAGAAACATCGAGGCCTCACATGTGGTCAAAGGCTGCAAGCTAGAGTTGTCTGGTCAGACATTCAGCATCGACCTTTTCCCTGTTACTCTTGGAAGCTTCGACGTCGTTATTGGTATGGACTGGTTATCCAAGCATCGCGCTGAGATCCTCTGTCAAGAGAAAGCAGTTCGTATTCCTCGCCGTTCTGGCAAACCCCTCATTGTACAAGGTGGCAAAGGTGGAGAAATCTCCGGCGTTATCTCGTTCTTGAAGGCCCAGAAGTGTTTACGAAAAGGGCACATCGCTATCTTAGCACTTGTTACCAACACGCAGGAAAAGGAAAAGAGGATCGAAGACTTTCCAGTAGTACGCGACTATCCCGAGGTATTTCCTGAGGAATTACCTGGACTCCCTCCCCATCGTCAGGTCGAATTCCAAATCGAGCTAGCTCCCGGAGCAGCGCCTATAGCTCGTGCGCCTTATCGACTAGCCCCCGCAGAATTGAAGGAACTCTCTACTCAACTACAGGAACTATTGGATAAAGGATTTATCCGTCCTAGTTCATCGCCCTGGGGAGCACCGGTACTCTTTGTTAAGAAGAAGGATGGCACGTTCCGAATGTGCATAGATTATCGTGAGCTGAACAAGGTTACCATCAAGAATCGTTACCCTCTCCCGCGAATCGACGATTTGTTTGATCAACTGCAAGGATCGAGCTACTATTCCAAGATTGACCTGCGATCAGGCTACCATCAGTTAAGGGTCCGTAATGAAGATATTTCCAAGACTGCATTCAGAACTCGTTATGGTCATTATGAATTCCTCGTTATGCCCTTTGGAATGACCAACGCCCCTGTAGTGTTCATGGATCTTATGAACCGAGTATGCAAACCCTACCTCGACAAATTCGTGATCGTGTTTATAGACGACATCTTGATCTACTCGAAAAGTCAAGAAGAGCATGAACAGCACCTACGCCTTATCCTCGAACTCCTCCGCAATGAGCAACTGTACGCCAAGTTCTCGAAATGCGACTTCTGGCTTCGGGAAGTCCATTTCCTTGGGCACGTGGTTAACAAGGACGGAATCCACGTCGACCCTGCAAAAGTCGACTCTATAAAGAATTGGCCTACCCCTAAGACTCCCACTGAAGTTCGCCAATTCTTGGGATTGGCAGGTTACTACCGCAGATTCATTCAGGGATTCTCAAAGATTGCACAACCCCTCACTACGCTCACTCAGAAAGGCGTCACCTACAAGTGGAATGAAGCACAGGAATCTGCTTTTCAGAGGCTTAAGGATAACCTCTGCAGTGCTCCTATTCTCTCGTTACCTGAAGGCACTGACGACTTTGTGGTCTACTGCGATGCGTCTATTCATGGGCTCGGTTGCGTGTTGATGCAACGCGAGAAAGTTATTGCTTACGCCTCTCGACAACTTAAGACACACGAAAGGAACTACACTACGCATGACTTGGAACTAGGAGCAGTGATATTTGCGCTTAAGATATGGAGACATTACCTGTAGGGTACCAAGTGCACCATTTACACCGATCACAGGAGTCTCGAGCATATTTTCAAGCAAAAGGAATTAAACATGCGACAACGTCGATGGGTCGAACTTCTGAACGATTACGAATGCGCCATCAAGTATCATCCGGGCAAGGCCAATGTTGTGGCAGACGCCCTCAGCCGGAAAGACACTATACCAAAGCGCGTGCGAGCGTTACAACTTACCATCCAGTCTAGTCTCCCTACCCAGATTCGAAATGCTCAGGTTGAAGCTCTGAAACCGGAAAACATCAGGGCTGAGTCCCTGCGAGGATCGAGGCAGCAACTAGAACAGAAAGAAGACGGCGCCTACTATGTGGCAGGGCGCATTTGGGTCCCACTTTACGGAGATTTACGAGAGCTTGTGATAGACGAAGCCCATAAGTCCCGTTATTCAGTACATCCTGGTGCAGATAAGATGTACCACGACTTAAGGACCACTTACTGGTGGCCTGGCATGAAAGCCCACATAGCAGCCTATGTTGGCAAATGTTTGACCTGCGCAAGAGTCAAGATCGAGTATCAGAAACCAGCAGGCCTACTACAGCAACCGGAAATCCCGAAGTGGAAATGGGAGCAGATTTCCATGGATTTTGTTACAGGGCTACCTAGATCTCAACGCGGGAATGACACTATTTGGGTGATAGTAGATCGATTGACTAAGTCTGCACACTTTTTGGCCATTAAGGAAACAGACAAGTTTTCTACCTTAGCGGAAATCTATTTAAAGGAAGTAGTCTCCAGGCACGGGGTGCCAACTTCTATTATTTCCGACCGAGACGCTCGTTTTACTTCCGAGTTGTGGCAAGCTATGCACAAATCCTTTGGCTCACGTTTGGACATGAGCACCGCTTATCACCCGCAAACGGATGGGCAGTCTGAACGCACCATCCAAACCCTGGAAGACATGCTTAGAGCATGTGTGATCGATTTTGGCAAGAACTGGGAGAAGCATCTACCGCTGGTGGAATTCTCCTACAATAACAGCTATCACACTAGTATTCAGGCGGCACCTTTTGAGGCATTGTACGGTCGTAAATGCCGATCACCCCTCTGCTGGGCGGAAGTCGGTGATAGTCAACTCACAGGCCCAGAACTGGTAGTGGACACAACAGAAAAGATTTCCCAGATCAGGCAACGCATGGCGGCAGCTCGTGACCGTCAGAAAAGCTACGCTGACAAGCGTAGGAAACCACTAGAATTCCAGGTCGGGGACCGGGTTCTACTTAAAGTCTCACCCTGGAAGGGTGTGGTCCGTTTCGGTAAACGGGGCAAGCTGAATCCACGGTATGTTGGACCATTCGAAATCACCGAGAAAATCGGTAAGGTTGCTTATAGATTGAACCTGCCTGCAGAGCTGAGTGCAGTGCACAACGTATTTCATGTATCTAACCTGAAGAAGTGTTTGTCGGATGAAACACTTGTGATTCCTTTTAAGGAACTAACGATTGATGAACAGCTACACTTTACTGAGGAGCCGATTGAGATCATGGATCGAGAGATCAAAACCCTCAAACGTAGCCAGATACCCCTCGTGCGAGTTCGTTGGAACTCACGACGCGGCCCAGAGTTTACCTGGGAGCGGGAGGACCAGATGAAGTCCAAGTATCCCCAATTGTTCCCAAACGAAAACCCCAGCACTGAAGCTACAACCGAATTTCGGGACGAAATTCCGAACTAACGGGGGGATGATGTGACACCCCGTTGAAACACGCTAGCTTGGCAGTGGCTGCTTCAACTTTCGGGACGAAAGTTCTTAAAACTTGGGGATAATGTGACACTCTAGGTTTTTTCCGAACGTACACGTTGTAATTTTTGCGTATATATATATGATATTAAATGAAAACGTGATCCTTTATGCATTTTATGTGTCGTATGTATTATATATATATATATATATATATGAGAGTCGAGACCACGACCCGAGACCATGACTCGCAACCACCCGGTTGCGAGTGGGCCACTCGGTCTCGAGTGGGCCTAATGAGCCGAAACCGGTTGGGCCGAAACCCCCAAGCCCAACTCGTGACCCCTTGTATAAATCCCACCCTTTTTCCCCACTTGCTTCATTTTACACACCAACACACCCCTTGAACTCTCTCACTAGAAACCCTCTACAAACACCACTTCTCTCCTCCAAAAATCGGTTCAAGCTTGGAGCAAACCGGTAGGAATTTCGGACAAGATCATCACTCGGACACTTCATCTTCTCTCGTTTTCTTCCTTTGTTTCGGCTCCTTCTCCTCCTTCTTAACCGGTTAGTGTTGTTACTTTGTGCATAGAATTTATAAGATGTTTATGAACAAGAATGTGTTTGGTTAGAAACAATATGCATGATCTTTAGGATGATTTGTGAAGTTGGTCATATGTGAAAACCCTTTTGTATGCAAGCTTAGTAACATGTTTAAATGACTAAAAGAATAAGTGGCTTATAAATGATTAGGGCTAACCGAGTTATGTTTAATGTCACAAAATGTATGTTTTCTTGTTCTTACATCATGATCTTGTTAAAATATGTAAGTTTTGGTTCAAAAATGCATGATTATGTTGACATGAAAACCCTAGAAAAACTATGAACATTTGATGAACTAGTTGAAGATGGTTTGAAGATTCAAAAAATGGCAAAGTTTGATCTATGTTTTCTAATAGGCAGTTTAGGAAAAGTGTTAGTGAAACCTTGTTGGTCATTTCCGGATTTGGGTCTGAATTCTCGGTACAAATTGGACTGTCATATCTGCATCATCACGTGTACATGAAAGGGACAGTTTCCGACTCGCAACCATACGATTACGACTCGAGACCACGCAGTTGCGACTCGCAACCATAGCATGACAAGTCGAAACCACACGATTACGACTCGAGACTACGACGGTTGCGACTCGCAACCACAACGTGACAACTCGAGACCAGGGTTGCGACTCGCAACCACAGCGTGACAAGCCGAGACCACCTGGTTGCGACTCGAGACCAGCCGGTTGCGACTGGGCTGTCCATTTTGGTTATTGGGCCAATATGTGTTTAACTTGGACTATCTGTTGACTGGATTATGTATTACTGTTGACTGCTTAAATGTTTAGGCCGGCCCAATAACCCCATGACTGTTTACTTGTATGCATGTTACGTACCTGTATGTGTTTTACGTGAATGCTTGTACACCAAACCTGACCTATACCGGTAACCATGTTAGGACGTGGTGACCAACGTGATTGACAAGTAACCTAAACCTACCGAGCAACCCAAGGTGAGTTCACTACTTAAAAGCATGCGTCCCGGTGGTTTGGGACACGAGACTAAAACAATCCTATCCCCTGGTAATAGGGGATACCATTTACATACCTTCCCTGGTTATTGGGAACAAAACTTACTTTTCCTTCCCTGGTATTGGGAAGCCTTTTGGTTAATTACTGTTTATACGGATTGCAACTAACGGCACTAAACGAAACTCTATCACTCAAGTCCCTACTACAAATACCGATTAGTCGCCGGGGTCAGGCGAACGGGTTATTAGTTGATAGCGCTATTTAGGTGTTTACCAGCCTCACACCGTGCCCTGGTTTGGGATCGGTCGTGAACTAATGTACTCAGACATCCGTCAATGATGATAGAACATTGACATCGGGGCATCCTGCGGATACGCAACGGTTACCTAGTGTTCGGTATTGGAAAAACAGTTTAGTCGCTAACTTTTGGGGTAGCTCCCCGTGGCATGTATAAACGGATAAATTAACCGGTGAAACAAGTTTTTGGAAATTAAAACTGGACAACTAGTGAACTCACTCAGTATTATTGTTGACCCCTTACTGCATGCTTTGCAGGTAACCAGTGACGAAGGAGCTTGCTGCTTGGGAACGAGTAGTGTCTGTCCACCCTTGTGTTGGGTGTTACCTTATTTTGAACTATGGACTTTGTTTTAACTGTCTTACTTATGCTTCCGCTACTTATTAACTGTTTGAACTTAAAATCTTAAACTCTGGACTTGATATTTGCTAATCTTATGGTTAGTAAATATTACTTTTGTTATCAACTTAACTATTCAGTATAATTGGTGGCTGGATCCTGGTCAGTCACGCCCTCGAAGCGGGTGTTATCCGCAGGTGGATTTTGGGGGTGTGACAGTGGAGAGGCTTATTTATCTTATAGTTTAGCGGCTATATCTGTCTTTGGTTTTAGTGCTTGTTGTTTTATCTGGTTCAATAACACTGCTTACTTATCTTATAGTTTAGCGGCTATAAGTATAGACCAACTAGACTAAAAGCTTCTCAAACTCAAACGGTCAAAAACCGAAATTCTTAGTCAATGGATGCAATATCACCATTTTTTTCAATATAAGATACCAAAGTGGATGATTGACTCATTCCATACTAACCATAGGATATCCACTGATAGCATGGATTCCAAATTCTCATTCATATTTCATGATTAATACAATTGGCTGAATCCTATAAAATCATTTCAAGTTATGGTTGTTAAACTTCCATAGACAAAAAATTTACTATATTAACTAATGTTAGAAATTTTAGTGAAAATGAGTTTTTCACTAGATATTTTAGACACCAATAATAATGTTTATATACGTGTTGTATAAATAACTATTTGTGGTTTGTGTTCTACGTTGTGAAATCATCGTAACAAATCAAACTATGTCCAAAATAGAGCTAAGAGATATCGAAGTTTGAAGTTGTATGGTTCGAACTACCAAAGATGAGAAAAATGGATTGAGCTTTGTTAACTTTTCCCACATAGGTGAGATGACAAAACTTGAAGTCGTTTATAAGGAGGACTCCTTGAATATTGTTTACCTTTGGGCAAATACTAGTGGGACCCTAAATGGTGTGACGCACCCTACCTCGTGGATGTGCGTGCGTGGCATGGGCTATGGGCGTAATATGGTGCACTTTGCACTTCGCACCACTATATTTGTATTTTTGTCCATGAGCGTGTGGTCAGATACATGGCGGGTTGCTTGTCTGCTTATGGCGCACCCTTGGGTGGCGTAGACGGATGTCATGGCATGACGCAAGCTTCTTAGGCGCGTGGCTATGACGAAAGTGCAGATGGCACGCGGGTCTGGAAGGCGCATGACCAGGCGGCGTCCTGGTATGCGTAGCGACTTCCAATTGGCACGTGGCGCAAGAAGGTGTGTCTTCGCGAAAGCATAGCGCGGGTTCGTGATGTGTGTAAAATGCAACATATAAATCACATCAATTAAGGCATAAAACTAACCCTTTTTAAGTACTAATGTTGGAAAAAGAGTGTTTTTGTCTTTCTTTTGTATTTTCAGGATGAAATGAGCTCAAATTCACAAAAGAAGCAAAAAGTCAACTAATTCTAGCATAAATACAAGAAAAGGAATAAAAGTAGACTGCCCGGACCCTCAACGGCATCCTCCAAGGCAAAGAAGAGAAAGCAGAAGACTGAACACGCCCCGTGTCCAGCGGACACGGGGCCGTGCCCAAGAAGCAGCATAAAAGACAAACCTATAGAAGCTTCCATTGCCCACCACGGGGCCGTGTCCAGCGGGCACGGGGGCGTGGTGAAAGTACAGCAGGCGCATTAATTGTAATTGCGAATTACAATTATTGAGGAGAGAGAGTGTCAGACGGGCACGGGGGCGTGTCCAGCGGACACGGGGCCGTGCCCAGCCTTCTGTTCAGCCTATAAATAGGAGTGCTTGGTTTCATTCCATCTCATACCTTGGCACACCACCTCTCTCACACTTCATCCACCACCCACCACCACCATAACACCATCATCCACCACCATCATCCATTGTCCATCATAGAGTGTGTGAGTCGTCTCGGGATCCAAGATTGATCGTAAGAGTTCTTGACAATCAAGGCCATGTTTGCCTAAGTCTCTTACATCACTTGGTGAAGACAAGTGTGTAGTATAATACTTTTTATTTTTAATCTTTTGCACTTTTTATTTGGTTTTGTATTAATGACTTTAATAACTAGTTACTTATGTTGAAGGTGATCTTTCCTTATCGTTTGTCCGTGGTGTCTTGGCATTATTTTACTGTCTATATAAAATAAAAGATTTTCACCATTCATATCTCCACGGTCTATATGGAGGTATGTTGGCTACCTGGTCGGGGGTTAAGGGAACGGTTTGGTAAGGGTCTTGCCCTTGTTCAGCGTTTAGAGGTCCTGCTTGGGACCTGGGTCAAATTTAGTAGGATCTCCTTCAATGCCCATAGGTATTGGATGGCGGGGATCCAAACTCTTTGACCCCCCTCATAAGTTAACTACTATTAATACTATAACCCGGCTATTTAGGACTGTATCCCTGCTGACTCAGACTACTTAGCCGAGGGTAACGTCACCGCCGAAAGCGGGGCCTACCACAATTTGCATTAATAACTTAATTCATTATCTTTCAATAATCCGACCCTTTAGGATTGTATCCTTGCCGACTCAAACTACTGGGTTGAGGGTAACGTCGCCTTCAAAAGAGGGGCCTACTACAATAACTAAGATAATCTCTTAAACAAGTGCAAAAGTGCGAAAATAATCAAAGGTTATACTAATACACGTGTCGGATCCAAGTGATTCATCTTGTCTATCTGTTTTTATTTTATTTTATTTTTCAGCATTTAGTTAGTTTTTACTTTCTTAATTTAAAAAACATTTTTCTAACTTTTTGATTTGATTAGACGTTGAGGATAAACCGGTACTAAAAGCTCTTGTGTCCTTGGACGACCTCGGTATCTTACCAACACTATACTACGTCCACGATGGGTGCACTTGCCCATATGTGTGTTTAGTGTTAGTAAATATCGTGTTTTTATAAATTTAAAACTTGGCTAAAAGTGTAAAAAGGGCTTAAATATACATCTAAAATATATCGCACTACACACGCATCAAGTTTTTGGCGCCGTTGCCGGGGACACAAGGATTTTAAGAAAGCTTAAAATCGACGGCCTAATCAGTTTTTCAAAACCTTTTCAAAACGCGCGCACATTTTTCTGCATTTTAGTTTAGTTTGCATTTACAGTAGCCTAAACACGGGGCCGTGCTCACTGAACACGCCCCCGTGCTGCATATTTTTAGAGTAGATACCCAGATACAGAGTCTGAACACGGGGCCGTGCTCACTGAAAACGCCCCCGTGCTCAACGTGACCAGTAACTTTAATTAAAACGCCCAGATACAGACCCTGAACACGGGGCCGTGTTCACTAGACACGGGGCCGTGTCCAGCTTCTGTTTCCGTCTTTATTTTTGTTTTCTGGTCCCGAGACTCAGTTGTGATCTGTTGAGTGATTCTTATGGATCAATACTCAAGAGGTTACAACTACACCTATGATGAGGATGATTATAGGGGTAATTATTGCACTAGTTGTCGTAACGCACGCTCGGTTCAATATAATAACTCATATCAACCATCCAATTCATACAACTACTATGAGGAGCCCAGGTACGAGCCATCAACTTCATACACATCCTATGAAGACCAAAGGTATGAACCTCCTCCCTCATACTCATATTTTGATGAACCAAGCTATGAGCCTTCATACTCATACTTTGAAGATTCAAGATATGAGCCACCACCTTCATACTCTTATTATGAGGAACCATGGCGTGAACAACCCACCTCATATGAGTACTATGAAGAACAAAGTTTCGACCCTTATCCATCATATACTTACAATGAAGAACAATGGTGTGAACCATCTACTTCATATGAGTATTATGAGGAGCCAAGGATCGAACAACCGGATTCAAGCTTTGAGGATCCAAATTCTTTTTCTCTCACCGAAGTGACCAATAGGATATTAGAACACATTAAAACTATCGAACATTACATGAAAGAATCTCGCGCAAGGGAAGAGGAATCCCGCGCAAGAGAAGAATTAAATTGTAATAATAACGTAGAGATAGTTGAAAATGTAAAAATGGAAGAACAAGAAAGTGAAAAACCGACACATGAGTTAAACAATGAAAAAGGTGAGTCCGATAATGTTAAAATTCATGAAGAGTCTAATTTTGAAGAAATTAATCTCTTGTCACCGACTTTCGAAAATCATTGTTTAGTAACCCCTCATGCTAAGTTTTTAAAAGAGTTAAACACTAGTGCTAAAATCAAAGAAATGGTAAGTGTTAAGTTAACGAATGATCAAACTTCGCTAATAAAAGAAGACCCTTTTGAAATTAACATTACACCGGTTCCATGTTTCTTTCAAAATTCATTTATTAGTAACATCACCATTGATAAGGATCTTTGTGTTAACATAATGCCTAACTACATTTTTGAAAAATTAAGTATTAGTGATTTTACTCCACTTCAAATTCCCATTTTTCTATCCGATCGGAAAGTTATAAAATCAATCGGTGTAGTTGAAGATGTTTTGGTTCACACAAATCAATTTGTAATCCCAACCGACTTTGTCATCCTTGATGACGCCCCTCTAGTCTTGGGAAAACCTTTTGTACAAACTCATAAAGCTTTGAAAAACCGGAAATTCAACAATCTACCTCTTCAGTTAGGGGCATTCAAAAGGAGCATAGATCTTGAGCGTTCAATGAAATATCATTTTGGCAATAATGACCCCCTAATTGAAGATGAAGCTGAACCACCCGATACAACTAATGAAGAAGACCACTTTGTCGAAGAAGAGATAGCCATAGAACAAACCTTTAAGGTTCTTAATCTGGATGAGCCACAAAATAAGGTGTCTTCTAAAGACCCACCCATTGAGCTCAAAGAACTTCCTAAAGGTTTGGAATATGCTTTTCTAGGTAAAGATGGTAGTTTACCTGTAATTATTTCATCTAAATTAAATAACATAGAAAAAGAGAAATTAGTTAATCTACTTAAAAAACACAAAAATGCGATCGCTTGGAAGCTTGTAGATATTAAAGGAATAAGCCCTTCCATGTGCACGCACAAAATTTTAATGAATGATGTCTACAAAACGGTAATTCAACCACAACGAAGAGTGAACCCCAATGTTCAAGAAGTGGTTAAAAATGAAGTCATCAAGCTGCTTGACGCCGGACTAATCTACCCTATCTCCGATAGCCCGTGGGTAAGTCCAGTTCAAGTAGTCCCGAAAAAAGGAGGTATGACGGTAATAACTAATGAGAAAAATGAATTAATACCAACAAGAACCGTCACAGGATGGAGAGTTTGTATAGATTATAGGCGATTAAATGAAGCAACAAGGAAAGACCACTTTCCTTTACCCTTCATTGATCAAATATTAGAACGATTATCCGGTCATAAATTTTATTGTTTCTTAGATGGTTTTTCAGGTTACTTTCAAATACCGATAGCACCAGAAGACCAAGAGAAAACAACTTTCACATGTCCCTACGGAACTTTCGCATATCGACGCATGCCATTCGGTCTATGTAATGCGCCTGCAACATTCCAACATTGTATGGTGGCCATTTTCCATGATATGATAGAAAAGACAATGGAAGTCTTCATGGACGACTTTTCCATCTTTGGAGACTCATATGACCAATGCCTCGATAATCTTGAACGAATGCTATCCCGATGTGAGGAAACTAACCTCGCCCTTAACTGGGAAAAATGCCATTTCATGGTAACAGAGGGAATAGTACTCGGTCACAAAATCTCAAGCGAAGGAATGGAAGTTGATCGAGCAAAAATAGAAACTATTTCTCGATTACCTCCTCCATCCTCCGTAAGAGCAATCAGAAGTTTCCTAGGGCATGCCGGATTTTATAGAAGGTTTATCAAGGACTTTTCAAAAATTTCAAGGCCTCTAACAAAATTACTTAAAAAAGATGCACCCTTCATCTTTGACAAGGAATGCAATCAAGCATTTCTAACCCTCAAGGAAATGCTAGTCAATGCACCTATCATGATAGCACCAGATTGGAAATTTCCTTTCGAAATCATGTGTGATGCAAGTGACTTTGCTGTTGGAGCAGTCTTGGGACAAAGAAAAGAAAAGCATTTCCACCCAATCTATTATGCTAGTAAAACTCTTAATGATGCACAAGAAAATTATACAACTACAGAAAAAGAATTACTAGCAGTGGTGTTTGCTTTTGATAAATTTCGTTCTTATCTTGTTCTTTCTAAAACTATCGTCTATACAGACCACGCAGCCATCAGGTACCTCTTCAAGAAGCAAGACGCAAAACCCTGTTTGATCAGATGGATTCTACTCCTCCAAGAATTCGACATTGAAATCAAGGACACAAGAGGAGCAGAAAACACTGCTGCAGATCATCTCTCACGCTTAGAAGACCCAGCTTTGGAAACGACCAGAGACGAGCAAATCAACGAGAAATTTCCCACAGAATCCTTGGAAATGATGGAGAGTAGACAAGAGCCATGGTATGCCGACTACGCTAATTTTCTAGCTAGCGGTATAGTCACCAAGGGATGGCCACATCATCAAAGAAAGAAATTCTTTGCTGATGTAAAGCATTACTTTTAGGAAGACCCCTATCTTTTCAAAATGTGTGCCGACCAGCTCATCCGAAGGTGCGTCCATGGTAATGAAGCACGAAGAATTCTCCGTCATTGTCATGAAGGTCCATACGGAGGACATCATGGTGCCGCAAGTACCGCACGAAAGGTATTTGACTCAGGATTTTACTGGCCAACCATTTACAAGGATGCACAAAACCTTGTAAAGACATGTGATGCCTGCCAGAGATCAGGTAATATTTCTTCCAAACACGAAATGCCTCAAAATGGCATTCTCGTTTGTGAAATCTTTGATGTGTGGGGACTCGATTTCATGGGACCTTTCCCACCTTCAAAGGGAAACAAATATATACTTGTGGCAGTCGATTACTTGTCTAAATGGGCAGAGGCCGAGGCTCTTCCAACAAATGATGGAAGAGTAGTGGTAAAATTTCTGAAAAAACTGTTTTCTCGCTTCGGGACACCAAAGGCTTTAATAAGTGATAGAGGTACCCATTTTTGCAATCATCAACTCGAAAAAATATTAACAAGGTATGGGGTCTATCACCGGGTCTCAACAGCATATCACCCTCAAACAAATGGGCAAGCCGAAGTGACTAATCGAGGTTTAAAATGAATACTTGAAAAAACCGTAGGAATAAATAAGAAAGAATGGGCCGACAAATTAGAAGACGCTTTATGGGCTTTTCGAACTGCTTATAAAACCACTATAGGCACAACCCCATGTAAGCTGGTCTATGGAAAAAGTTGTCACTTGCCAGTAGAAATAGCTCACAAAGCCTACTGGGCAATAAAAAACGTAAACTTAGATTTAGAAACTGCCGGTAAAAATCGATTTTGTCAAATAAATGAATTAGATGAGCTAAGGAATTATGCATATTCTAACTCCGAAATTTATAAGGAAAGAATGAAAAATTTACATGATAAATATATTAAATCTAATGAATTTCGGGTAGGAGATCAGGTTCTATTGTTTAATTCGCGACTTCGATTATTTCCTGGTAAGCTAAAATCTAGGTGGTCAGGACCTTTTTTCTGTCACCCATGTTTTTCCACACGGTGCAGTAGAAATTAAAACTCGAAATGGGATACCATTTAAAGTCAATGGCCAACGGCTAAAACTCTACCGAGGATCCATTGAGGATGAGGAAGAGGAGATCTCACTTCAAACGGTTAACGAATAAACTCATACCTGACATGTTACGAACAGGTAAGTGTACGTTTAAAAACCGGTAAGTCTTCTAGCCATTTTCGGAAATTAGGGGGCATGCACACGAGCACAAAAAAAAAAAAAAAACTTTGCTCGGCACGGGGCCGTGTCCGCTGGACACGGGGCCGTGTCCGCTGGACACGGGGCCGTGTCGAGGCAACTGTCGGGATAAAACCCTCTTTTCATAACAGTTACCTCATTCCACACGCCCCGTATTGCCGAAAACGCTCTGGTTCCAGGCGATTTTCCGCAGATTTCCGACGTCACTACCGAGTTTAACAACATCAAGATGTCAAAGTTCACAAGGTTCAACGCAAGCGAACTCGATGCTAGGGCACGATATGAGACACTCCAAACAAGACCCGAGGAGTACCCTAGGCGGGCATGTACCGACTTGTTAACCATGGTGAATCAACTTGACCGATTCAACAACATCGTGACAGGGCCACTAGCAGTTGCATTGAACACTCGGCTTCGGTCGGTACATCAATGCACCATGGAGTTCTACAGTACTTTCAATTTCACCTCGAGGTGTGACCCGTTTGACAATGAAGGGGTTGCATTTTGATGTGGCGGGACAAGGTACTCGATCTCCATTGCACAGTTTGGAGCTATAATAGGACTGTACGGGGAAGAAGAATCGGGGAATGAGGAGAATACCGGGGGATTACGAGACTTGGATGCAACTGAAAGTCAAGCCGCATGGGCTCAGATCGGTGAAGGAATCTACAATCCTAGCAGCACCAAGAGTACCAAACTGAGGGACCCGCTTTACCGCTACATTCACAGGCTCCTCACCTACTCGCTGAACCAGCATCACGACAGTAGTGGCGTTGTAGGGTTGAAAGATTTGGTTGTCCTTCACTGCATCCACAACCAGAAGCCTCTCGATGTTCCATATCTCTTGTTACGAAACATGCACCTCAATCGCCTTGCTCACGCTCCTACGCCTATCTTCTTCGGGGGATGGGTGTACCGTCTTTTCAAGCATTTCACGAGAATCCCAAGGTCCTTTGAAAGGAGTCCATGGTCGGGACGAGTTGACTACCACATTTGCCAAGCCATGAACTTACTTTATGAGGCGGAAGACGGGACAGTGAGCTTTCAAAGGACACAAGGCTATGCATGGAACCCGCAGGAGGCTCTAGTTCTTCATGCACCACCTCCCCACTATCAGTACCAACCCCATGGCGATCCGGGTCAATCCTCCTCACAAGGAGGCGGTTTTCCTAACTTTCAAAGCTTACATGATCTTTTGCAGGAAAACCTCATATGTACCAGGAACACCTACAACCTCGCCAACAACACATACCACCGGGTTGGAGCTATTGAGCGCAACATCAACGATATACAAGATGATATCGGTAGCATCCGGGAGTACATGGCGGGGCATGGGGATGGAGGTGATGATAGCGGTGAAGACATGGACGTTTGAAGGAACAAGGGGCAGGTTGGTGATGAGCCCACAGGTTTAAGTACCCTTCTCTATCGAACAATTTACGGCCTGCGTGCCGCTTGTTGAACAATTTACTTTCTTTAACTGTTTTTTATTTTCGTTTTATTTTCACTTTATGCTTGGAGACAATTAACGTTGGTAAATTAGGATGGTTTATGTTTGTTTGGTGTGGTATTGAGTGATTAAACAGGTACAATGCAAGGGTTAGAGTGCTAAACATTAGCACTTGCAGCCCCAAAATGGAGAAACCGGGAGACAAAACCTGTTTTTCAGGCTCACAGACTGTCCACACGGGGACGTGTCCAGCCGACACGCCCCCGTGTTCATCTCCCAGACCTGCTGTTTGGTTACTGACCTGCAATTATTTGCCAGACACGAGGCCGTGTCCAACCAACACGCCCCCGTGTTCATCTTCTGTAAGTTTTCATTACTGGCAGTTCGCCACGGGGCCGTGTCCACTGGACACGGGGCCGTGTCCAGACTGCCAGTAACATAAATCTTTGCTTTTTAACCCACTTTTACACATTCTAATCAACCGAAAATATTATTTTTGGGACACATTGAGGACAATGTGTAATTTAAGTGTGGGGGGGATGCTAAAACCTTGAATTTTGCAAATCCTAATTACAAGCCTTACACAAAACTCTATTGGAACCGCTAAACACCCCAAATTTTTTCAAAAACTTTTTGTTTTTTTTACTATTTGCTTGTCTTGGTTTAATTTGGGAATAACAAGTTCTAAAAAGGTTATATTTTTACAAATTTACAACCGATAGCGTCGTGATAATAAAGAACCAATATAAGAAAATTACGAAACGGCATAACAAGTCTAGTTAAAAATTCGATTATATATACTTGATCACATTAAAAACCCATTCCCACAAAAGTGAGTTTTGAGCCTTTATTGAGCATACAAATATACATCTTTAGACTAAATGCTCATTTTTCGTTTCTTGTGTGAATAGCCGCTTGGTTCTTACAACTCTAGAACTTGCCACGACGATACATTCCCGGTCCTTACCAACTTAAACCCAAGTAAGTAAGTGATGGAGGCATTAGGACTAACCATATTTTTCTTTCTACACCATTATTTTTCATTTTTTTACCACCTACCCAAAATCCCCCTAGTTAGCCCCTTTGAGCCTAAACCTTTCATTTCATTACCCTAAAACCTTTTCACCCACCAAAAACCTTTTTATTTTTCACCCTTTATTTTAGTAACAAGCTCGGTTTTTCGTAAGCTCGCCATTTTATGTGACTTAAAAAAATTTTTTTTTTGATGAAGTCAAAAACAAACAAAAGCCATATAAAAGCTTGTTTGTAGAAATACTTCAAAATAAAAAGTCACTAAAAACAAGGTGTGTCACGAAAACCGACGCTTTTTACGATTTTCGCCCTCTTACTAACCACTAACCCAACCACCCACCATTAACCCAAGCCTAACCCTTCACCCAAAAAGTCCTCTTGATATTTACAAAGGTAAAAAGTTAAAAAGGAGGAGGATTGATTGCTTGGCAAGCCTATGGAAGGCGTAAGTTCCATGCCGCTCTCGAGTGATTCACTAAAAATTACACCTTCGGCCGAGTGTTGAGTGATCTCCTGTGAGGTATGTGAACTTGTATATAAATGGAATTTTAATAAGGCATGCTATGCCCGAATAAGTAATTTATCTTATGAAACGTTCTAAATAAATCATAACGAATAGGATTGTAAATAAATAAAAATAAAACTTACAAAGATCTTGGATTCCCGACACTCTAGGACAAGCCAAAAACTTTCTCTTCTACCCATTCCATTTGGGAGTGTAAGCCACATTTAAAGAGTTTTGCTTGAGGACAAGCAAAAGTTCAAGTGTGGGGGTATTTGATGTGTGTAAAATGCAACATATAAATCACATCAATTAAGGCATAAAACTAACCCTTTTTAAGTACTAATGTTGGAAAAAGAGTGTTTTTGTCTTTCTTTTGTATTTTCAGGATGAAATGAGCTCAAATTCACAAAAGAAGCAAAAAGACAACTAATTCTAGCATAAATACAAGAAAAGGAATAAAAGTAGACTGCCCGGACCCTCAACGGCATCCTCCAAGGCAAAGAAGAGAAAGCAGAAGACTGAACACGCCCCATGTCCAGCGGACACGGGGCCGTGCCCAAGAAGCAGCATAAAAGACAAACCTATAGAAGCTTCCATTGCCCACCACGGGGCCGTGTCCAGCGGGCACGGGGGCATGGTGAAAGTACAGCAGGCGCATTAATTGTAATTGCGAATTACAATTAATGAGGAGAGAGAGTGTCAGACGGGCACGGGGGCGTGTCCAGCGGACACGGGGCCGTGCCCAGCCTTCTGTTCAGCCTATAAATAGGAGTGCTTGGTTTCATTCCATCTCATCCCTTGGCACACCACCTCTCTCACACTTCATCCACCACCCACCACCACCATAACACCATCATCCACCACCATCATCCATTGTCCATCATAGAGTGTGTGAGTCGTCTCGGGATCCAAGATTGATCGTAAGAGTTCTTGACAATCAAGGCCATGTTTGCCTAAGTCTCTTACATCACTTGGTGAAGACAAGTGTTTAGTATATAATACTTTTTATTTTTAATCTTTTGCACTTTTTATTTGGTTTTGTATTAATGACTTTAATAACTAGTTACTTATGTTGAAGGTGATCTTTCCTTATCGTTTGTCCGTGGTGTCTTGGCATTATTTTACTGTCTATATAAAATAAAAGATTTTCACCATTCATATCTCCACGGTCTATATGGAGGTATGTTGGCTACCTGGTCGGGGGTTAAGGGAACGGTTTGGTAAGGGTCTTGCCCTTGTTCAGCGTTTAGAGGTCCTGCTTGGGACCTGGGTCAAATTTAGTAGGATCTCCTTCAATGCCCATAGGTATTGGATGGCGGGGATCCAAACTCTTTGACCCCCTCATAAGTTAACTACCATTAATACTATAACCCGGCTATTTAGGACTGTATCCCTGCTGACTCAGACTACTTAGCCGAGGGTAACGTCACCGCCGAAAGCGAGGCCTACCACAATTTGCATTAATAACTTAATTCATTATCTTTCAATAATCCGACCCTTTAGGATTGTATCCTTGCTGACTCAAACTACTGGGTTGAGGGTAACGTCGCCTTCAAAAGAGGGGCCTACTGCAATAACTAAGATAATCTCTTAAACAAGTGCAAAAGTGCGAAAATAATCAAAGGTTATACTAATACACGTGTCGGATCCAAGTGATTCATCTTGTCTATCTGTTTTTATTTTATTTTATTTTTCAGCATTTAGTTAGTTTTTACTTTCTTCATTTAAAAAACATTTTTCTAACTTTTTGATTTGATTAGACGTTGAGGATAAACCGGTACTAAAAGCTCTTGTGTCCTTGGACGACCTCGGTATCTTACCAACACTATACTACGTCCACGATGGGTGCACTTGCCCATATGTGTGTTTAGTGTTAGTAAATATCGTGTTTTTATAAATTTAAAACTTGGCTAAAAGTGTAAAAAGGGCTTAAATATACATCTAAAATATATCGCACTACACACGCATCAGTTCGACTAAGGCGTGCCTGCGTGCTCGCTCGACTCTCAAACCAGTCTACCCACTAGAGAGTTAATGTCTAACGGTTTCCACTAGTGCCATAAGTTGAATGGCAGTTTTCGTTTTGACTACCACTTCATCCTTTTCCCACAATTTGTATTCACTCCAAATAAATAACCTGGTGTCATCTCGGGTGCAAGAGCCATCTTCAACAGTACACATACTATTTAGGTTGTTGTACCCTGGGAGACAGACCGACTGAGAGGAGGCACATAATCTGTTTTAACGGCTCCGTGTCAAACACGATCCTCAACCAAAACCTTCATCTTTTTAGTATGTTCATTGTTGTAGTCAAGAAGCACGGTTGAAGGCTCAATATGGTGAAGAATCGAGTCCAACATGCTTCTATATATATGGTGGAGTACCTACCTACTAGGGACGTGGCTTGAATCGATTTCGGTATATATATAATTGTATTTTATATTATGTCTAGTTAATTTAGTAACTGGTATTGTACTAGATCAATTTACCATGAACAACGAGAGTCTCGTTATTATATATTTTATAATATATTTATTTAAAAGTGAACCTTATTCCTACAATTAACATGTTCTGAAAGTTATTACGTATTCCTATACCTATAGCATACTACATCATGTAGTCGACTGGAATGATGAGACGATCATAATAAGTTCGTAACATCATTAATTATCTAGACAATATCAAAAACACTGTAAGGGGGGACAGGGCACTCTCCTGATGTAGTTATGGGTTCAGCGGGTTCAACTTGAACACCACCATAACTCAACCCATCACTTGAGATGGGGGCATTTACGGACTCATGAACCCGTGCGTGATAAATGGTGTTCCAAATGAGGTTTAGGGGAAGAAGACACGTGTCGCGATGTGGTTGGTTGTTGGTGAAAAGAAGTGTGGGGAATTTCTTGGGGGTGGGGTTCAAGTAACGAGCTAGAATACCGTCGTAACTAATTTGATCTTGTAGAGATTTAAGTGATGACGATGAGGTGTTAGTATAGAATTAATTAATGGAAAATATGAGATAGTTATGTAAAGCTTGAGATGACTCTTTTGGGTTTATTGTGAACTCAGCCAACCGTGAATAGTACGAAACTGTACATGCCGGTGAATAATAATGCATGCTGGCTGAAACAAAAACAGACCAACAGGCTGCAATAAGTATATGACAGACTACTCTTTTGGATGGATATAAATCAAAATATTATTTCTCTATCTAAAAGGTGTCAAACTCAATAGTGCTGATACAAGGATGTTAAACCATGTGGATAATATATTAATGGTTTCGTTTCATTTTCATTGAGAGTTCTTATAGTATTTTGCCATGCTAGTTGTACAATGCTAGTAATATGAGCCGTGTGTGATGCGTGTGGATCTGTTGCAAACATCGAGTGGATTAGTACAGGCTTTATGTGATGCATTAACCATATCAAAACATATGTTTCGATGTATCCGATCTAACTTAGAGTAACCTATATAAGTATTGCGATTGGATATAAAAGTAATGTAAATTGAATTTATGTATCGTACAAAAGAAACGAAATTGAACCCAGGTTTGTTCGTTTAGTGGGGTTCACCTAACCACCACACCACCCTTACCTTTGCATCAACACTTAACGGCATCAAAACTTACAGTAACTCGAATTTATATTGTCGAATGAAAACGTATTATATTTGACCCGACTCATTTCTGAACGAAAATTACGTCAAAAAACGTAGACCAACTAAAAACATACATAAAAATAAGCATGAAAACATATTATATTTGACCAGACTCGTTTCTGAAAAAAATTACATCGAAAGGGAATTTATATCGTTTACGTTTACGTCAGAAGGTGAATTTATAATGACATGTAGAAAAAAATAAGCATGTCAAAAAAGTGTTTTTTTTTTTTTTTTTTTTTTTTTAAATTTACATCAAACGTAGACCAACTGAAAACGTATAAAAAATAAGCATACAAATGTATTATATTTGACTCAGTTTATTTCCGAAAAATTTATGTCAAAACGTGATCACGTCAAAACGAGATTACGTCAACGTGGTTTTATACCAACACGTACATAAAAATAAGCACGTGCGAAAATAGTGATTTCTTTTAAGTTAAAGAATGAAAATACGAGAGTAAACCTAAAATATTAGAAGCTCAAGGAGGATGAAAGAGGGCGAAGATAACATCTCCTAAACGAAAGAGGGTTAAAAGTGAGTTTTGACAAAGATTTAGTTAGTATGGCCGATGGCAATCGACATTATATATATATATATATATATATATATATATATATATATATATATATATATATATATATATATATATATATATATATATATATATATATATATATATATATAGGGGAATGTTTAATTAAAAACCAGTAGTTAGAGTGAAAAACCGAAAACTAACTAAAAAAGCCTAAAAAACATACCAATTTTCGCTATTTTTATATATAAAAAAAATTTTCAAAAAAAAAAAAAAAAACTTGTACTGCACATGTGCATTATACGTGTACTATACATGTGCACTACAATTTTTTTTGAAAAAAAGTTTTTTTGTATATAAAAAGTAGCGATTTTTAATAAAAAAATTGTGTTATAAAGAAATTATTTATGATGACTCTCCACGTTCTTAACTACCGTCTCTTCATGTACTCTTGTATTAATAGCATGACCTATATATAGAGGTCCTTTGTATTTGATATCATATACTTAACATCAATAAGAAATTCATTCTCCCATTCTTTCTATACATTGCTAATAGATTTCTAGTTATTACATAACACGTTATCAGCACGACTCGCTTTTCAAGTTGGATTATATCATCTTACAAGTAAGTTATCTACTTTTATAGCTTGTATTTTATTGCTCCATCTTAGCATGATTAATCTTGGACAAGCAAAACAAAACGTCCTTATGAAACCATATTTTTGTTGTATTATTTGCCTCTTTATGGCTGCACCATTTTGTTTTAAGTAACTGATTGTTTTCATTACAAACAGTTTGGATATATAAGTTTTTTGACAAGGTGGTTTATTACTTCGTTTAATCATATTCTAAGTTTAAACTAAATCAAGTCTATTTTGATTTATAACCTTTGAATAATTAATCAGTTTGTTTAAAATAAAAAATAAATAAGTTTTTTTTTGTCAAATAGGATCAGGCGTTACTGTTTGTTGAGCCCAAAGAAAAAAATTAATAGCCCACGTTATAAATAAATTCCTTTATATGTATAGTGCAATTCTAATATATATTATTTGCTTAAAAAAACAAATATGTGTTAGATCATAATTCTAATATATATAGTTTGCCTTAAAAAAATATGTGTTAATTGTATTAGAGTATGTGTTGTATATTTTTAGGAGCATATTCTTATTTTAATTGATAAATGTGTTTAACAATAATGCTGAATAAATAATAAATTCATTGGATTTATAATGACAAAGATATGGGTGTAGCTTAAATGCAATGGAGAATCATAGTTTATTTTATGGGTGACAACGTGATGAGTTTGGTGAGTTATATTGCCTGTGTATGAGATTATTATCATAAAATTTGTTTGTTTTAAAATGAGCGTATAAGCATTTTGACTTTTTAACTGTTACACTTTTAGCAGTTAAACATGCTAGCATCATCAGAAACTCTATCATGGATATTAGTGCTATTACTCAGATTGTGGTGTATGTTATGTATGTTTTGTACAGCTGAAAAGTTAATTTGTATGTGATTTATTAACGTTAGTTGCATTAATTGTGACTGAATAGTTTTAACTATTGGGGTAAGTGGTTTGGTTTATTTGCTACATTGTTATATATGTATCTTTTAACATTGTTACTCATCCTATAGCAGTATCTAGTAATTTAGAATTGATTTTAATTGTGGCTGTAATGTCAAAGTTTATTTAGATTTATTGATCCTGTTTTAATATATTTTCAAGCTTGGATAATAATTTGATGATTAGTTTACAATTTATCTCGTTTAAGTTTGTGTACTGAAACTTCATGACTTCACGCCCTTGATAATTATATCTTAAAGTGATATTGCTTCTATATGTAAGTCAGGATATCTAATGACCTATAGTGTATTTACATAACTTTCTTTTCTAAAATAATAGTTGTAAAACAATGGTCTATTAGCAACTAATATATAAATATATAAACATGAGAACAAAACTATATAATCATGTAGAGAATAGAACATGGAGAATTCTTATTCATTAATCAAATCTTCACCATATACAAATATCTCTATATATTTAGGCATATACATTAATACAAAAGAAATTGAAGAGATATGAGTTATGTATGTGGAGAGTCACCACATAAACGACTCATTCATAACACTCCCCCTTGACTATCCACATACTTTAAAGTGATATTGCTTCTATATGTAAGTCAGGATATCTAATGACCTATTGTGTATTTACATAACTTTCTTTTCTAAAATAATAGTTGCTACATATTCTTGTTTGTTCTTGTTTGTTTGTATAGTTGTATGTGTAATCTTATTTAACAATTTTTTTTGTAATTCCTAAATGAAAAGAATTATTATACCATGAAAAATATGCTATAATATTTTATGTATTCATGTACATTCAATTTTGAGAATGTGTAATACGTATATTTGATATATAATGTAAGTGTTCATAGTCATTTTACTATAAATACAATATATGACAGGTCTATGCTTTGGTGCGTTATATGATTATTTTTACTCCCACTGATGACAAATAATTGCTACAAATTAGTAGCTAGTAAAAAGACATATTAAGTTAATGTTAAGACTTTCTGGATACCTCTCAAAGGAGGTTATATGAAATCATTTAATGAGGCATATTAAGTTAATGTTAAGACTTTCTGGATACCTCTCAAAGGAGTTTATTTGATAAAAAAAAATATTACTATTGAAACCTTATGGAGATATTTTGGTGTATGATATACTTGTGATTGTTTATATTGTGATAGGATAATACATATTTATGATACGATAACATAGAACATAAATCATATATATTTGTAAGTTGTAAGTGATGAAAACGGGTTATGAAGTTTTATCATAACTTGCTCGCTTTACTGGTGACACAATTGAACAACTAAACCAAACTTGTGGTTTATTATCAATATTATGAAAAGTATAAATATGCTTACGTTTGACATCCAAAGTGTCATACTCCCTGTATCTCATTATAAAGGTCGTAAGATATAAGATTGATAAATCTTATACGACTCAGCTACTTCTCAATTGATGGCAAGAAAAGAGAACATTAGGAAAAACAAGATAAAGTTTTTCATTGGTCACACCTGAGATATACTCTTGAAGTAGCAATATCAAATGAAAAGTTCGAAATGATTTCATATAATGATCAAATTAATAATGAAATCGATTATAAAAAAAGCGTAATGATGGTCATGTTAATAACGAGATAGACCACCAAAAGAGGCGAATAAAGGGAGTGATCATTTGAGTTGCTAATACAATGTTGGCTCATATTTTATACGTTTAGTATACAAACAATGTGCACCTATAACATAATGCAAGTAATAAATATATGATCATATGCTCATAAAGTAGCAACATTAATAAAGAATATTCAAGGTTATTACAAGAATAAAAGTTGTGTGGAGCTATCCATTCTCTAAAGTGAATGTAATGATATAACGATAAGTGAAAGGTCACAATCATGTAATAACTAAGGAAATTGTAAGGATACCACCATGAATGTTGTATGATTATTCCTTGAATAAAATGTGATGATATAATAATTGGTGCAAATATCATGATCATTGTAATTGAGGAATGATGCTCCTGTAATGAGATCAACCATGTTTATATTGCGATGACTATAAAACGATCATTATAAAGGTTATGATCATGGTAAATGAAGAAACTGTAATGATCCGCAACCGTGTTTATATTGAGATCGACCACAAGAAGTGGCAATATAAGGGAGTGATTATAATACGAGAATAAAATATGGAGAACATGTTATAATATGAATGATTGAAATAATAATTGTTATTCTCTTGTATTTTCTATTTGTGTATTGAACAAACATGAGTGCAACTAAAAGCATATATGATGATTACAAACCCGAAGTTTATGGTTCATAAGCATTTAATGATTGGCATGACCGGTTAGACCATACCGAGTCTAGATGATGTGAAAAATATCAAAGAACTAGAAGATTTTTTATGGTACTTACACATGTAATATTTGCTCTCAAGGGAAGTTAATGATATACCAACTAAAGTATGGTTTAGATCCCTAAATATTCTGGAAATAATAAGGGAGTATGTGTATCCCGACATAATACCATTTAGTATACTGAAATCGATGCATCGTCTAAATGGTTAACAAATCCACAACCTGAAACTTGTGTGATTGTGGCTTAGCTATAGTGATAGCAAGCATATTAATCCAGATTACTATTGGTTACAAAGCCAATGATCACGAGAAGAGCAAAAGTTCATTTAGGTACATGTAATTTTATATATAGTACCATCAATTTACATCAAGCCAATAAGTTATAGTTCTCCCCATACAATTGGTTTTTGGTCAGGAACCAAAGATGTCTCATCAAAGATTTTGGTTGTGCGACATATATTGAAACTCATCCACCACACCGCATAATGATGGGACTTCTAAAAAGTTTGAGAATATGTTGGGTATAAATAATCATAGATTGAATACTTAAAGCCATTAGTGAGAAATTTGTTTATGGCTCATTGGTTTTCACTTTAGTGAATAAATGTTCCCAACATTAGGGGGAGATAACAAGCAGTTGGAAAGTGAAAAGTGAAATGAATTATCATGTCATATTAATCCTCAGATTATAAACTATAACTAGAAGTTTAAAGTATAATTCATTTACCAATATTAAAGAACAAATTACCAGACAAGTTCACTGACCTAAATAGAGTGACTAAGTAAGTCATCAACTGCTTATGCTCCAGTTATATTTGTGTCCCAAAAGGACAACCACATATTTTGTAGTGAGTCTATTGCATGCCTGAAGCGTGGTAGACTAGCCGATTCCAATAATAAAGTTCCTCGAAAATTGGAGCAAGTAATTAAGATGGTCAAGTCGAGGTTATAGAAATAAGATCTCCTGAAGAGACAATAGACATGATGGTTCAAGAAGAACTTCAGGTACCTGAAAATAAAGAGATCTCGATAAGTTATATCATGTCTAAGATATGTATGGAATCGAAATAAAATCGACGTCGTTATACTTTTGTATATAATATAGCGCTTGAAATGATGAAGTGACGAGGATCAAGATTTAAGATCTGCCTATGAATGAAAACATATAAATGATTGGCCAAAATGGAAAGACACAAATAAGGCAGAGTTGAATTCTCTAATAAGATGGAAAGTTTCTGGATCAACAGTCCATACAAATGGGTCTTTTATGCGAATCGTGTGAAAAATTAAATAAATTTATATAAGGCAAAATTGGTGGCACAAGTATTTTCGCAAAGACCTATAACTGATTATGAGGAGACGCATTCTCCGGTGGTGGATTTAATTAGTCTGCTAATATAATGAGAGAATTGATATGTGTCTTATGAAAGTTATGAATCGTTGGATACTAAAAGTTTACATGAAAGTCCCTCAAGGATTTAATTTATTAAATAAATGTAAAATAAGTTCTCGAGAACGATATTATCGTTGTATACAGATTCATATTTAAATACGTTGAATATAATTGGAACTCCTGATGAGTATCCTAAAGCATTTAAGTGCTTATAAGGTTAAGTGGAAACTTCTTATGGATGTAATTCTTGTGCACCAATAAACATACATAGAATACATGTACTTGGTGATTATGGTATCTCAATGTACAGTGTATAAGCATGGTACAATATGTATTATACAAATGAAGCAAGTGTTCAAGACATCCTTACATATGATATAGAAATCAATAAGGAGGTTTATGTAACAGAACTCCTAAAGAGTGTATGCACATACCTTGTTTTTCAAAGTGGAAAGAAGTAAGTGAATGATTGTAAATGTCTGAAGCATTGATTTCAAAACCTCATGAATGTATCTTTATAAACTTAAAAAGATAGTATGGATAAAATAGTTGGATTGAGTGTCGTACAACTCATGAGATATTCTGATAAAGAGCAATATGAGTTTGATAATATCATCCATCTTTATCAAAAGTCCTCTTCTAAAAGTTCAATATAATAGCAGTTTACAGTGATGATGTCTAGGCACTATCGAGAGAAACTGTCAAGCTTTTAGAGGGAGAATTTCTGAATGACCTTGACACATTGTAATTATTGCTCGACCTGCAGTTCGAGTATATGTGTAATCAATCAAACTATATCTATTAGAGGTTTACGCGTTTTACCATGGACAAAGTTTATCCTTTAACTACGTTAAAAGTTGTTCAATTACTTGATATATAAAATGGCTGTTATAGCTTCATATGAAAGAAATTGAAATTTTTGGTCTAGAGGTACCATCTTTAAAGTGTAATTGTGCATTAGTATCCATTGCTATCTATTCATGATTTTATATATCTTTATTGAATTTATTGATTTGATATAGCATGTGTTAAACGACGAAATATTGAAATGGGAAAACATCAATTTCAATACATCTAAGGTATGTAAGATATGAATTTATATTTTACTAACCTATCAAAACAAGTTTGGTTAGTTTTGTAAATGCAGGGAATGTAACAAATCACAGTTGTGGATCTTATGATATTTATTTAAAATAAGAGGCATTAGAAGGCTCATATGAAGATATACAACATTGCGAACATAAAGAATTGCACATTAAGGGATCAAGCGGCAAATCATTGACCACAAAAACTTTGAGCAAATTTCAAGAAAAATGGGCACTAGTCACTTGAATAATACATGTTCAAATGAGGGGGAGTATTATACAAGTTGCACTCTTTTTCCCTTCACTAAGTTTTATCCCATTGGGTTTTCTTAGTAAGGTTTTTAATGAGGCAACGTACATGATCTAGAAGTATCACGGGAGACGATACGTGTTGCACTCTTTTTCCCTTGGCTGAGGTTTTGTCCCATTGGGTTTTCCTGGCAAGGTTTTTAACGAGGCAACATCTCCAAGTGTATCAAGTTGATAACCAAGCGTATTAAAAGTTTATAGATTATTTTCATTTATCACGTGGATAGTCAAGGGGGAGTGTTATAAAGAAATTATTTATGATGACTCTCCACGTTCTTAACTACCGTCTCTTCATGTACTCTTGTATTAATAGCATGACCTATATGTAGAGGTCCTTTGTATTTGATATCATATACTCAACATCAATAAGAAATTCATTCTCTCATTCTCCCATTCTTTCTATACATTGCTAATAGATTTCTAGTTATTACATAACAAATTGTAATTTTTTTTTTTGGTATGTGTTTTAGGCTTTTTTAGTTAGTTTTCAAGTTTTCACAATAAAAGTAGTTTTCACTTGAACTCTCCTCTCTCTCTCTCTCTCTCTCTCTCTCTATATATATATATATATATATATATATATATATATATATATATATAGGTAAAGAGTACTGTACAATATTGCTTATCGTACATTACGTACGCTTCAATTTCAGCCGTCAGATCATCTTCCCGCATTTTAAAATCGCATGTTGTTTTTTTTATAACAATTTTGCATGTGATAATTTTTGATGAATTCACATGTTGTTTTTTTGTACCAATTTCGCATGTGATAATTTTGATGAAATAACATGTTGTTTTTTTTATAACAATTTCGCATGTGATAATTTTTGATGAATTCGCATGTTGTTTTTTGTACCAATTTCGCATGTGATAATTTTGATGAAATAGCATGATATTTTTTTGTAACAATTTCGCATATGGTAATTTTGATGAAATCGCATGTTAAAAAACCAACATGCGAAATTGTTACAAAAAAACAACATGCGAATTCAATGCGGGAAGATGATCAGACGGCTGAGATTGTAGCGTACGTAATGTACGATAAGGACATTTGTACGTTAACCTAACCCTATATATATATATATATATATATATATATATATATATATATATATATATATATATATATATATATATATTCCCTGTATTATTTAGCAAATTTCTCTCTACACTCAAAATTACTATTCAATTTTCTATCATTCTATTTGTCCACCTATCCAAATTTCTTTCTTCCTGTTTATCCACCTTCACTCTACCATTAATTGTTTTCTTTTCTTTTTAAATTTGTTATTACTATATATATTAAGCATTTTTAAATGTTTTTTCAAAATAAATTAATAAAATATTAAAGGTATTATATATACATATACCTAAGTTTTACATTTATATGCGTTTACTTAACTACGCGACTTGCTTATATTTGACGTCGTTGAAACGTCATTTTCTTTTCACTGGGTGAATACTAATATACAAGTTGTTGAAAACGTTACAGGGTAAATACTAATGTACAAGTGGTTGAAAACGGTCCTTACATATTTTTCACCGCATCTATGCGTCCAGTGCAATGCGCGGTGTACACCTACTAGTATATATAAATTTATAAAGTATTTTGCTTGGTAGCATGTTAGTTTATAAAGTGTATGATAAGTGATAACATGTCACATTGCAAATTTTGTGCGTATAAAATTTTTGTCGCTTTCACGGATAATCTCATGCTACAATGTCCCCTTCCTCTTTCCTCATGACTCACATAACCAATTAAATAACTTCCTAAAATCCAATCAACTCCTGTTACAATCACCAGTTTCGTATTTTACTTTGATAATTTATTATTTTGAAATTCTTATTTTATTTATTTATTTATTAGTAGATTAGAAACATGTTATTATTTAACTCCCCCTGTTACATTTCTTTTTTTAGTTTTGAAGGTAAGTTTTATCGTAAAAGTTCACATATTTTCCATGGGTTATGCATGGATTCATGTTACATGACCATTTCGATCTATTCCAAGCATTATAGGTTGAACTTTAACGTGTTTCAAGATTTGTGTAAGGCCCTCATTGCGGAGAAGGTAACTCTTGCTTGTTGTTCAGGCGGAAGTTAATCTCTCGCATGAAAGTTACAGTTTCGCTTAACTGTTCACGAGAGAGTTCCACATTTTCACATATGGGGTTAAACGAGAGCTCTAGAACTCCCGCATGAGTTCTACACGAAAGTGGTTCTGTGCAAAAGAGGCTGCATGCGAATGTACAAACCTGAGCGCCTTTGTTGCCAATCAAAATCACAGTATTCAGAATCTCAATCTCCTGATGAGCGAGAATGAAACTGGTAGTAATAATCGTCCGCCAAAGCTTATGCATATGAATGAGTATGGATGGCAGGAAAGGTTTCATACGTATATTCTCGGACAGAATATGGAGTTGTGGTTGTGTTTTACAACGGAATTCAATCGAGCACTGGAAGAAACCGGCTCAAACCTTACTTCATTTGCTGATCAGACAGACGATGAAAAGAAGGCATATGATCTAGAGAAGAAAGCCTTTGCAATTCTAACTCAAGCCTTGGACAAGGATACTTATCATCAGTTTGTGAGCTTCAAGACCACTAAAGGGTTGTGGGATGCGTTAAAGGTGAGAGGACAGGGAAATGCTGCTTCACGTAAATTGAGACATGATCTGCTTAGAACGGAATTCGATGGTTTTATGTGTATGGAGAATGAGTCATTGGGAGATATGACTAGTAGATTTTACCACTTGTTGAGTGAACTGGTCACTTTTGGCGTGGCATTAATTCCAGAAGAGGTTGTTACGAAATTTGCCGATGCATTACCACTTCAATGTAATGGATTTCTGGAAATTTTGAAGTATAATGGTACTTTGGCTACAACCAATATCTATGACTTCATTCAGTTGTTAGAAAATAAAAATCAAGAAGAAATCAGAAAGGCGAGAAGAGTTCCAGTACCACACAATCCAGATATGTACTACAGAAGTTGCAGTGGAATCAACAATGTAAATAGACCAACTCATCAGGCTAAGTTGAAAACTGCTTTTGTCTTAAACGCCAATCCTTATATGACACCACAGCTAGTCGCCTCAGAACCAAACGTTCAGTCCTTTGAAGTACCATCGTTCATTGATCCTAACCATAATTGTCAACAAGCTTGTAATGGAAACAATTCGTCAACATTCAATGTTGCTCAGTCTTCCAATCCAAACACAGTTCGGCTAGACACATGAGCTTTTCTAAAGTGAGTGTTGAGGTAGCAAAGGAACATATGGAGCTCTTAAACACTTTAGTGAGTGCGTACTGTGGTTTAGTAGCGGGGAAAATTAGAAACATCAACTCGACTTAGGAAGATTATCAACAAATAGATAAAGATGAAATGGACCTTATGGATATCAAATGGGCATTTGCTAGTGCCGTGAGATGAGCAAAAGATTATATGGAGAGAATAGGTAGAACCAATTTGGAAAGCAAGAAAGACACCAAGTATGGGTTTGACAAGCAAGCCGTTAGGTGCTTCATTTGTGGTGTTATTTTAAATGGGAATGTACTAAACCAGCATAGCATGGGAACTAGAATCCGTTCTGGAATCGAGCAAATCAACCGAATCAGAACACCAACTCCAATCAAACTGCAAATACTGAATGTGCCTTGATGCCTGTAAATAATTCAAATCAAGCAGGTCCTTCAAACAACAATAGAGCCCTAGTAGTTCAAGCTGATAAGAGTTGTGACTGGTCGATACAACTCGGAAATGGTGATCAAGAGGCCACAACATGCTATGCCAAAGTTGTCAAGCAGGTGAAGTAGGATTGTATTAGGGAATCTTCAGAAAATGAAGATAATTTTGGATACAATGGAAATTCAGACGAGGAAAGCTTAAGTTCGGGTGAGGATGGCATGGACGGAGTGTCATGTGAAACCATTGATGCAGATGTTGAGAAATTTTTGAGTGAAGCTAGAACAACGAATGACAGAAAATCAATTTTAGTGGATCAAGCATCTTTCTCTTATCACTCTGCAATCATGGCCAATGTGGGCAGTTCGTCGAGTCAGGTATCCATCGATAAACTAAAATCTGATAAATGTGTTGAGTTGAGTGCTAAGCTAACTGAATTGGAATGCAAATACGATGTGACATTTATCCACAATCAAAATCTGATCGTGGATCTTTCTAAATGCACATAGGCCAATATGTTTCTCAATCAGTTGATGCAAAAGAATCAACCACCGAACAGAATCAGAATCCTCCAGCGATTGTTGAGGATGATGATTCATCAAATGATGAGTCTGAGAATGACAAACCGATGCAATATGATGCAGTAACAATGTCACACCCCTACCGATGGCGGAAACATTGGGGCGCAGCACTGAGCGAAACAGATTGTCCAGGAGAATCCATAACAACTATAATTACCAAATATTTAACGTCATGTCCCATACCACAACATATGAAGTAAAACAGTTATTACAGACATAGTGTTCTCAAAGACAAATATTGTTCTGATAACTCAGATTTTATTTAATTCGTTTCTAGACTCTCCTAGCTTGATTCCATGACATCCAGCAAATAAAAGCATCCTAAGCACCTGTCACATACGTTAAAATAAAGTCAATACACATAGTGTAAAGGTGAGCATACAAGTTTAATAGTATAATAGTAGCGAAAGCGATTTATGCATAACCAGCATGTAACACGTAGAAATGCGAAGCAAGTAAGTTATCGACAATGAAATATGCACAGACGTGACTGCGAGTTGTAGAATGCGCAACACATATCACCACTGTGACACGTGAAGAAAAGCCCTTAACAACCCCTGTCCACGACAGGTGCTGAGTCCGAACTGCAGTACTATCGTTGCTAAGGTGTTAGGAAACAATCACTGTGTAAACATAACATACAAACATTCATCGAATAACACGTATAATATGCGAGAGCGGTTAGCGTATAAAATGTGTTTGTATGGTGTGATCGATGTGTTTTGATATAAGTAACGTATGTAACACCCAAAAGTGCGTAAAGCAAAAAGGGATCGAGTATACTCACAGTTCGTGTTTACTAAAGAAACACAAGGTTGGATTGAAGGGAGCGCTGGAGAGATTAGCCTGATCATAGTACGACAGTATAAGCGTTGAACAGTGCGTAAACAACGAGTCGGAGTGACGTGGGACGGATAGTGATCCGATCGAAGGACCGTCCGGGCGGATGGTCATCCGGGCGGATGGTCATTCGGACGGAGGGTCGTCCGTTTGGGAGGGATATGTTTGTGTATTGCTTGAACTTTGAAGTTTTTGTTGTAGCATTTTAAAAGATGTGAAGTATCATTATATATTCAGTCATCCGGTCGGATGGTCATCCGGACGGATGGCCGTTCGGTCGGATGACGATTCGTTTAACTGATATTCTTTGAAGTTTTGTAAATTGTTTAAGTGTTGAAAATCACAAGTCACCTGGTCGAATAGTCGTTCGATCGGATGGTCGTCCGATTGGACGGCTATTCGTTTGAGCGACTGTTTCTTTTGAAAACTCGTGAAATCAGTTAAGTTGTAAAGTTTGCGATTTGACAGAGACGGTATGACGGCGTGTTAAACAACGGAAATCACATCAAGTCCATCTCGTCCGAACGGATGGGAATCACCCCGTTCGATCCGAACCAGCTGTTCTTGACGGAGTTTCATATTCAACTCGTGGGTCGGTCGTCTCTTTGGTAGAAATCCATTCTCAGTCCGGCACTTTACTAGAGAACGAGTAGAAGGCCCGAATGAGCTTAGATTCTATCGGTTTTGAGTAAAAGTGAAGAATATTTGAAGAAAAGTTTGAAACACTTGAAAATGTTTAGATTTAGGTGAAATCAGTGTTTAAACATTGTATAAATCCCTTAGATCTGAGTTGTTCTTGGCTAGGTAAGGTCACACTTCAATGTTCATAAGAACTCCTTGGCTAGGTAAGGTCACACTTCAATGTTCATAAGAACTCCATGATGACATCATCCTAGAACAACCCAAATCCAGTGATTTCAGGGTGAAAAGTTGTGATTTGAGGGAAAAGATGATGAGAAAGTGTGTACTGATTGTGGAAGTACAAGATTTGAGATGAAAACTTACAAGAATCGCGAGGAACCGAGGGAAAAAGAGCTTGGGAGTGCACCGAACAGAGGGAGCTGTCACATCATGAACAGTGATATGACAGGTGGGGTATTTATAGGTGAAGAGGAGAAGAGGCGGTGCAGAGTTATTGGGTCGGACGACCTTCCGATCGGATGGCCATCCGATCAGATGGTCATCCGGTCGGATGACCATTCGATCGAACGGTTGTTCGATCGGTCGGCGTGTGCGGGTTAGTTTCCGATTTTCGTTTCGTGCGTGGAGCGTTGCGTTGCGTTTTGAGTAAGCGATGCGATAGTATTAAACAATAGTTACACAAAAAACATAGCTACTAATAATCATAAAAGTATTACTTAGTGTTCGTGTTTGCGATGAGATTGCGTTGCGATAGACTTGCGATTGCATTTACAATTATCATCCCAAAACAAATATAAACATGCACAAGTAACACATAATAGCACACACACATAGAACAATACCAATAACTGTGATTCGAGTTGCGTTGTGATAGCGATGTGGTAGCGTTTAAGTAGATTAGCGTGTAATTGCATTTATCGCATTGTTAAATCATAAACAAAATAGTGTCAACTAAAGTATCGATTATCGAGTTCGAGAGTAGAAGCAATAATTAAGTCAGAAATGATAGATCTGATAAGCAATCTTTTCTTCCTTTGACTTTGACTTGTACTTTGACTTTAAAAGTCGGGTTGTTACAGACAAAGGAGGAAAATATACCTCTTGAGAATTACATTTTATGTGATCCTCCAGTCAAGCCTGCTAAGACTGTTCTGGTAGAGTCAACTTTTGCGCAAAACTCAGAAAGTGTGAATGTGTTGTATACTCTGATTGGAGATGATAGAATATATTCAAACAAAGACTTTCCAATTAAAAATGTAAATCAATCATTAATTAGTAAAGTTTTTGAGGAATCGACAAGTAAGTTTCTGGGAGAGTCGAGTTCACGAGTTGTAGTCACACAATGTCCTCCTATCCCAAAAGTTGAAATTCAAAAACAATACGGCAATAAAAAATTGCCAATAGAGGAA
This sequence comes from Helianthus annuus, assembly GCF_002127325.2. Taxonomy (NCBI): domain Eukaryota; kingdom Viridiplantae; phylum Streptophyta; class Magnoliopsida; order Asterales; family Asteraceae; genus Helianthus; species Helianthus annuus. Next base: position 158,252,547 of record NC_035442.2, read on the forward strand.
AATCAGCAAAATCACACTAAACCAACAAGAAAACAGACGAACAAGGCATCAAACCAAATGGTTCAAAAGTCGTTGACTTAGGGTCGAAAGGGGCAAAACCAAAGAAAGACTCAAAAGGTGAACTTGGACTAGAAAGGTACTAATAAACTTGAAACTTTTGAAAATAAATCTAATGTAGACTTTGTTAATCGTGTTAAAATCTTGAAAAGAGATGGACATAACAATTCAGGACCAAGTACCTCAAAACTACAAAGTTCATCATCGAGCCTTCAACATGATTCTTCAGGGTTTGTTGAACGAAGATCATGTTTCGAGTGTGGTGAATTTGGACATATCATTCGAAAGTGTCCTTACCTGCATAAGCTAAAGGCTAATGCTGAGGTTCCCCCAGAGCAAAGTTACTGAAAGCGCTCTGTTTCCCCAAAACAAGATTCGCGTCTCGTGAAAGAATGTGAAATGCAACAGAGACGTAAACAAAACAAGGTAATTGAAAGTGCACTTAGAACTGAAGTGGTTCAAAAACCATTTGTCTCAGTAAAACCAGAAAATGATAAAGTTTCAAATTTAAAAACTGGTAAAACTCAACAGTTTTGGAAACCAAAATCGGTCACAAATTCAGGGGGCATCACCTTTTCCGAACCATCACGAAGTTGAAATAACTTTTGTCGATGAAAATGGAAGACCCAAGTCCACGAAGGCTTGGGTCCCCATCTCCAACTGATTGTTTAAGTACATGTGCAAGGTGTTCCAGGAGGAACTTTCATAGGATTGTTGATAGTGGAGCATCCAGGCACATGACAGGCCACATGAGGCTTATCTACGACGTCAAATCTATAAGAGGAGGTTATGTTGCTTTTGCTGGAGAGAAAGGAGGTTATATTACTGGGGAAGGAATGGTATCCAATTGGATAGTGAGTTTTGATAAGATCAATTTCGTGCAACAACTTGATCACAATCTTCTTAGTGGATCTCAAATTTGTGATAAGAAGTTCTCTGTGCACTTTGATGATGCTAGATGTTATGTGCTGAAGCCCGGTTTCAAGATTCCTGAAGACTGGATTCTCTTATCTGCACCAAGGATTAATGATTTGTATGTACTGGATATGAGCCAAGCAATCATCACGTCTGCACAAGTAACCTATTTTATTTCAAAAGCCACTGAAAAGGAGTCAATCTCTTGGCATAGACAGATGGGACACATTCATTTAAGAAAAATGAATCATCTAGTTAAAAATGAACTAGTGAATGGTGTTCCTTTCAAAAACTTCCATCTGCAGGATGTCTGTGTTTCGTGCCATAAAGGAAAGCGAAGCAAGCAATCGCACCCTAAGAAGAAAATCAATACCGTGGCTGTACCGCTCGAACACTTGCATATGGATTTGTTTGGTCCTGTCAAGCATAAAAGTATCAGCAACGATTCGTATTGCCTTGTACTGGCAGATGATTATTCTCAATTTTCTTGGGTGGCATTCATGGCACACAAGAGTGAGACGTTTGAAATTATCAAAAACTTAATCACCACGATTGAGAATTTGTATAATTTGAAGGTAAGGATAATACGCAGTGAAAACGGTACTGAATTTAAGAACCATGCTATGGAGGAATTTTGTAGTTCCAAAGGTATACTTCATGAGTATAGTGCCAGATACACTCTGCAACAAAATGGTGTTACTGAACGCAAAAATCACACATTGATCGAAACTGCGAGGACTATGTTAGTAGAGTCACAACTACCAATTCCTTTTTGGAGTGAAGTTGTGGCGTCTGCATGCTATACCATGAACCGTGTCTTTACAGTTAAAATACATAACAAGACCTGCCATGAGCTCTGACACAAACGAAAGCCAGACTTGCAATTTTTTGAACCGTTTGGAGCTCCTTGTACAATGATCGATCCAGATGGCAAGTTCAGGGAAAAGCAATTGAGGGGTATTTTCTAGGATATGTCACTCCGAATTTGAGGGTATGGAATGTTGATACTAAAAGGGTCGAAGAATGGTCTGAAGTTGAAGTACAAAGACATACAATGCCTGTCAGATGTCCTGGTCAGTCATGGATGTTTGAGTATGATGACTTCTTCAATTCGTTCAATGTGGAGGAAGAAATAGTGGATGCTGCTGCACAAATGTTTTTCGAGAGTGACAATGCAACAGAGTTATCGTTGGTCCATCATATTATTGTTAACAATCAAGCATCATCTTCAGTTAACAATAATGCTCACGATGATGAGGATTTCTAGGATGTTGTTGAGTGGATGCTACTGCACAAATATTTTTTGAGAGTGACAACGCAACAGAGTCACCGTTGGTCCGTCCTATTATTGTTAACAATCAAGCATCATCTTCGGTTAACAATAATGCTCTCGATGATGAGGATTTTCAGGATGTTGCTGAACTTTAATGAATTTTCAGAGGATGATGAATATCATGATGCAAATCAAGAGGTGCCGGCAACAATTTTGCATGGGTCCTCTGAGGCTACACCTCCAGTGGACACTCCTGCAACAGTTGAATCCATTGCATCATCCTCTTCGCCTGTTCAGAATCTTGAGGTGGTTGTTGATCTTAACTTCAACAATCTAGGTATAAATATTCCTGTTCCTGCTAATCCAGAAATGAGAATCCATAATACCCATCCTCAACAAAACATCATTGGAAATGTTTAAAGTGGTGTGTAGACAAGGAATCAGTTAAGGAACAACAATAACAATGGGTTGTATGCAGAAATTAGAGAATTGGGTTTGCAGAATGATTGGTCCTTTGCGTGCTATGTCTCACAAAAGGAACCGAAATCTTAGAAAGAAACATTAAAGGAAAATTCTTGGGTGGAAGCTATGCAGGAGGAACTTCAACAATTCCAAAACCTAGGTGTCTGGAAACTGGTTGATAGACCTGATAACTACAAGAAGATTGGCACTCGTTGGGTATTCAAGTGCAAAAAGGATGATCAGGGGGTTGTTATGCGAAGCAAAGCAAGACTTGTTGTTCAAGGTTTTCGTCAAGTGGAAGGGATAGATTACAATGAAGTGTATGCACCAGTTGCGCGTCTAGAAGCCATTCGTATCTTTCTAGCCTATGCTTCCTTATAATAGGTTTAAGGTTTATCAAATCAACGTGAAAAGTGCATCCCTTCATGGTGTGGTTTAGGAAGAAGTGTATGTCGAACAACTTCCAGGTTTCGTAGATCCTATCATCCAGATCGGGTTTGGTTACTCAACAAAGTATTGTTGTACGGGCTTCGTCAAGCACTGAGAGCATGGTATGCAACAGTATCCAACTGCCTATTGGAGAATGGTTTTCGTCGGGAGTTGATTAATTGCACACTTTTCATCAAAGAAAAGGATGGAGATCTCTTGTTGGTACATGTATATGTAGATGATATTATTTTTGGTTCAACTAACGATGTTTTGTGCGGGGATTTCGAGCGTGTTATGCATGAAAAATTCGAGATGAGCGCAATAGGGGAAATGACCTTCTTTTTGGGCTTGCAAGTTCAACAAACAGAATTTGGGATCTTCATTCATCAGACCAAATATGTCGGTGACATCTTGAGCCGGTTCCAAATGTCCGACACAATGTCCACCGGTACCCCTTTTGCGAAGAATCACGGAATTACTCTGGACTTGAAGGGTGAAAGCATTGACTCTTCACTTTACTGCACAATGTTCGGATCTCTTATGTATCTCACAGCCTCGAGGCCTGACATAATGTATCCTACGTGCCTGCTCGCTCGATATCAAGCGAACCCGAAGGTCTCACATCTAATGGTTGTAAAAAGGACTTTTCGCTATTTGAAGGGTTTCCCAGAAACCAGTCTTTGGTATCCTAGGGATAATAGTTTTGACTTGATTGCCTATAGTGATTTTGATTTTGGCGGCTGCAAAATTGACGGCAAATCCACAACGGCTGGATTTCAGTTTTTGGGAAATCTCCTAGTCACGTGGCAGTGCAAGAAGCAGACTTGTGTGGCTACTTCAACATGCGAAGCCGAGTACATAGCAACTTCTAGTTGCTGCTCCCAGGTTCTGTGGATTCAACAGCAAATGCGAGACTACGGTTTTGAATTCCTAACTACTCCTATTTTCGTTGATAATACTGCTCCTCATAGATCAGTAGAAATCCTGTGCAGCATTCAAAGACCAAACACATTGATATCAAATATCACTTCATACGTGATTGTTTTGATAAAAGACTTATCCATGTTGTTAAGGTCTACACTGATGACCAACGTGCCAACCTTTTTCCCAAAGCATTTGATAAATCACGCTTTGATTTTCTACTTCCGGTAAACGGCATAAAGGTCAAGCAAGAGTAAACTGACATCAGAAAATCATTTTTGTAAATACTTTTAATTCAAAAAAAACCTTTTATTTGTGTTTCTAATTTGTCTGACTTTTTAAATTTTAGGGGAAGTAATTTCAAGAAAAATACAAAAACATTGAAAAACGTTAAAAAAAATACAAAAACATTGAAAAATTGCAAAAAATCCAAAAACAATAGAAAATTAAAAAATGAGTTTCTTGGTGTGAAAAAGAGAAAATGATGATACATCAGTAGGCCTGTCAAAACGTACTTAAAGCTTAAACGTTAAAATGATAAGCAACTCTATATATGATGTATTGGTAGGGTCACAATCATTTTAAAGTGTGCAGGGTGATATAAACATAACTGTCACACCCCCAAAAATCCACCTGCGGAGTACTACCGCTTGGAGGCGTGACTGACCAGGATCCAGCCACCAATCATATTGAACAAGCATATAAGTAGTTATAAAAGTCTAACCATTACGATTGGTGTTCAAACAAAACAAAGTTTAAGTTGCAAGCGGAAGCATAAGTCTCAAAAGTTAAAACATAAGTTTAATTGTATCAAGTTTAACATGGCACACAGCTATCCATGTCCCACAACGACTCTCCTCCATGCAAGCTCCAGCTGAGTACCTATGGTCCTGCAAAGCATGTAGTAACGGGTCAACAACTAGTTGAGTGAGTTCACAGTTGGGTGTTCGTTTTAGTTGTTTCGAAAACAGTTTCCTTTATCTGGCATCCTGCCGTGGGGGTTACCCCATAGTTTGAAAACATGACTTAATCATTCCCAGTTACTCTGGCATTCCAGCCGTGGGGGCTACCCCATGATAGTTATCAGGCATTTCGGCCGTGGGGGCTACCCCATGCGTACACTAGACTTGTTACCATATCGACTGCTGACTGTAGTCATGTTTATGTGCCCTGAAAACCGTCAATGTCTATCATCATTGACGTGCCCCAGATCCATTAGTTCACGCCCGTCCTCTGCGGCACGGTGTGAGGTTTGTCAGACCTAAATAGCGCTATCTAACTAATGACCCGCTCGCCATTGGCCCGGCGATTAAGTCGATATAAAAAGGAGGGACTTCGTGATAGAGTTTCAGTCTAGTACGAGTTATCCGTCCACCAGGACGAGGAATTACATTCCTGAACCATCGCTGTCCTACCCAAGGAGGACGAGGAATCCACGTTCCTTAACCCCGTTCCCAATCCCAGGGAATCCCATGCTTTGTAGAGGGTGTGAACTCACCTTGGTTTGCTCGGCAGTTAACTCACAGAAAGGTCAATCAAGTTGCAAGTGGTCAACTATGTCCTAACATAGATACCATTTATAATCAGATTCAAACCAAGCAGTGCACGTACAAGTAACGATCCTAGCATACAGTTCTATCATGGCAGTTTCAACAACAGTGCACAGTATATTCAATTAACAATAGCACATTTGGCCCATAAGTTCAGTCCAACTTCTTAAGCCCAAAACATGTGTTAAACAATTAACACAGAAGCCCATAAGCCCGGCCCATTAACGTAGGCCCATAAGTGTGGTTTCGAGTCGCAACCGGACTCGCAAGCATGGTTGCGGGTTATGCTGTTTGTGTTGATCATGGATGGTTGCGAGTCGCAACCTATGTCGCAACCATGGTTTCGGCTGATCATGCTAAGGTTTCGAGTCGCAACGGGACTCGCAACCTGTGGTCTCGGCTTGTAATGCTGTGGTCTCGAGTCGCAACCGGGGGTTTCGACTCCCCAGCACCTGCTGATCCTTCACAGTTTGTACTATCCAATGAAAATCATGCAGAATTATGTACTATCCACTAAACATGTTTTGTTGTCTAATATTTACCCAAAATGGATCAAACAGTGCAGATTTCAAATATTCAACACCCCTTCATTGCATATTCAAGTTGTTCTTCACTTATTCATCATGTTCTTCATATATTCAAAAACATATTCATAACACATTCAACCCTTGTTCAAGCACATTATGCATTATCCTAATTATAACATGAACAACTATCAAAACACTTGAACTTAATACCACAATTCGGTCCTATATTAATCCGATTACATGACATGACAAATACAAACCGATTTCATGCTCATCAAGACTAGTGGTTCAAACTTTATTTAAACACAAGACCTCATCAACCAAAATCAAGACATGTTTAACCGATTCATCATTATCATACCTATGATATCATCCTTTGACAACAAGTAATAATTTTCTATCAAACCACACCTTTATCATAAACAATCATTTTATGTATAAACAACTTAGCAAGCAACCATAATGTCATAATCATCAATCCAAGCACAAAACACAATAAGAATCACTAACCGGTTAAGAGGTAGGAAAGGTGAACTCCAAGTGTCGATTTCCAAGCTTGAGCCGAAAATCCTAGTGCTAACCGATTGGATCCGAAAATGAAGTGTGTTTGTGTTCTTAGGGTTTTTAGTAGGAGAGTGTGTGTGTGTAGGAGAGTGAGTGTGTTTGGTTGCCCAAAGAATGGCAAAATGGTTAAAAGCATAGTATATATACTTGTTTCACAAATGCACCCTAAAGGGCTTAGGAGCCGGTTAAGGGTTTACGGCCCATTTGGCCCAACCGGCCAAAGGCCCAAACCGGTCTACTAGTTACTGTTCACTCGAGACCTCATGGTCTCGAGTCGGGTCCTTTGTTCTCGGTTCACATAAAACGCACACATATATATATATATACATACATACAATCAAAACACATATTCACATAAAAGTTCACTTATATTAGTAACTTTAACAAGTTAACTTAGTCACGAAATGTTCAAGCATGTTACATCGAGATACAGGAAAGGTTCTAAATTTCGAGTTGTCACATCATCCCCAAGTTGAAAGAAATTTCGTCCCGAAATTTGATGGCACTCACTGAGGAAGCTAGTTAAGTTGCATGGTTTTCCCGGTTTTCCTGGGGTGTCACATCCACCCCCCGTTGATCTGGAATTTCGTCCCGAAATTCCGTAGCTTCAGCCTCAGTAGTGGTCGTACTGTTTGCAAACAGTTGGGGATACTTTTGTTTCATCCGATCTCCGCGCTCCCAGGTGAACTCTGGGCCGCGACGTAAGTTCCAACGAACTCGAACGAGAGGTATTCTAGTGCTCTTGAGGACCTTAACATCCCGGTCCGTGATTTCGACTGGTTCCTCGACGAATTTCAACTGTTCGTCGATCGTGAGTTCCTTCAGAGGAACTACGTGGGTCTCATCTGACAGACACTTCTTCAGATTCGACACATGGAAAACGTTGTGAACTGCACCGAGTTCTGCTGGTAAGTTCAGTCTGTAGGCCACCTTGCCTATTTTCTCAATGATTTCGAAAGGTCCAACGTATCGTGGGTTAAGTTTGCCCCGTTTACCAAAACGAACCACACCCTTCCAGGGTGAAACTTTGAGTAATACCCGCTCCCCAACCTAGAGTTCGAGTGGTTTCCTGCCCTTATCGGCGTAGGCCTTCTGACGGTCTCGAGCGGCCGCTATGCGTTGTCATATTTGAGCAATCCGCTCGGTAGTGTCTACCACATGTTCTGGCCCAGTGATTTGACTATCCCCTACCTCTGCCCAACAAAGAGGTGACCGGCATTTACGTCCGTACAATGCCTCAAACGGAGCAGCTTTAATGCTAGTGTGGTAGCTGTTATTATACGAGAATTCCACGAGTGGCAGATGCCTTTCCCAGCTGTTGCCAAAGTCGATTACACATGCACGTAGCATGTCTTCTAAGGTTTGAATAGTGCGCTCGGACTGCCCGTCCGTCTGTGGGTGATACGCTGTGCTCATATCTAGACGCGAGCCAAAGGACTTGTGCATTGCTTGCCACAGTTCCGAAGTAAAGCGTGCATCCCGATCAGAGATGATAGAGGTGGGCACCCCGTGCCTCGAAACAACTTCCTTGAGGTATATTTCCGCTAAAGTGGAGAATTTATCCGTCTCCTTAATTGCCAAAAAGTGTGCGGATTTTGTGAGTCGATCCACGATCACCCAAATGGTATCATTTCCGCGTTGGGATCTAGGTAGGCCAGTAACGAAATCCATGGAAATTTGCTCCCATTTCCATTGTGGTATCTCTGGTTGTTGGAGTAGGCCTGAGGGTTTCTGATATTCCGTCTTGACTCGCGCACAAGTCAAACACTTGCTGACGTAAGTTGCTATGTGGGCCTTCATGCTAGGCCACCAATACGTAGTTTTAATATCGCGGTACATCTTGTCCGAACCAGGGTGTACCGAGTAGCGAGATTTGTGTGCTTTATCCATCACAAGTTCTCGTAAGTCGCCATAGAGTCGGACCCAAATGCGTCCTGTTACGTAGTAAGCACCGTCTTCCTTCTGTTCTAAGCGTTGTCTTGACCCGCGTAGGGCTTCGGCCCTTACGTTTTCTGGTTTCAGTGCTTCTATCTGAGCAGCTCGTATTTGCGAAGGTAGACTAGAATGGATCGTGAGTTGTAAAGCTCTTACGCGCTTAGGCGCAGTGTCCTTTCGACATAGGGCGTCGGCGACAACATTGGCCTTGCCCGGGTGATACCTGATGGAGCACTCGTAGTCATTCAGCAGCTCGACCCATCGTCGTTGTCGCATATTCAGTTCTTTCTGCTTGAATATGTGCTCTAGGCTCCTATGGTCGGTGTAGATGGCGCACTTGGTTCCGTACAGGTAATGCCGCCATAGCTTGAGTGCGAAAACGACAGCTCCCAGCTCTAAATCATGCGTAGTGTAGTTCTTTTCATGAACCTTGAGTTGGCGTGAGGCGTAGGCTATGACTTTATCTCGTTGCATCAATACACAACCAAGACCTTGAATTGATGCATCACATTAAACCACAAAATCGTCTGTGCCCTCTGGCAGTGAAAGGATAGGTGCACTACAAAGTCTATCCTTTAGATGTTGAAAGGCTAATTCTTGTGCATTTCCCCAATGATAAACAACGCCTTTCTGTGTTAGCAGGGTGAGAGGCTGTGCGATCTTAGAAAAATCCTTAATGAATCTCCTGTAGTAACCTGCCAATCCCAAGAATTGGTGAATTTCCTTTGGTGTACGAGGCGCAGGCCAGTTCTTAATAGAGTCCACTTTGGATGGATCAACGTGAATCCCATCCTTGTTCACCACATGCCCTAGGAAATGGACTTCACGAAGCCAGAAGTCGCATTTCGAGAACTTTGCGTAAAGCTGTTCTGTTCGAAGGAGTTCCAGAATAAGTCGTAGATGCTGTTCGTGCTCCTCCTGACTCTTAGAATAGATCAGGATGTCGTCGATGAAGACTATAACGAACTTGTCCAGATAAGGCTTGCACACTCGGTTCATCAAATCCATGAAGACTGCGGGTGCGTTTGTCAGCCCAAACGGCATGACCAAAAACTCATAGTGCCCATATCGAGTCCTAAAGGCTGTCTTAGAGACATCCTCTTCCCGAACTCTCAGCTGGTGATATCCCGATCTCAGGTCGATCTTTGAATAGTAGCTCGAGCCCTGCAACTGGTCGAACAAGTCGTCAATGCGCGGTAGAGGATAACGGTTCTTCACAGTCACCTTGTTGAGTTCACGATAGTCGATACACATTCTGAAGGTACCGTCCTTCTTCTTCACAAATAGTACTGGAGCTCCCCAAGGCGATGAGCTAGGACGAATAAAACCTTTATCCAGGAGTTCTTGTAGTTGCGTGGAGAGTTCTTCCAACTCTGATGGAGCCAAACGATAAGGTGCACGTGCTATAGGCGCAGATCTGAAACTCGACTTGGCGATGGGGTGGAAGACCAGGTAATTCCTCAGGGAATACCTCAGGATAGTCACGTACCACTGGAAAATCTGCTAGCTTCTTCTCTTTCTCCGTGGTGTCAGTAACTAGAGCCAAAACCGTAGTGTGGCCCTTTCGTAAGCACTTCTGGGCCTTAAGGAGAGAGATGATGTTCTCAACAGCACTTCTCTTGTCGCCACGAATCATAAGTGGTTCACTACCGGAACCCGGAATACGAACGATCTTCTCGTTGCAAAGAATCTCTGCTCGGTGTTGGGATAACCAATCCATCCCAATGACAACGTCGAAGCTACCCAAGATGATAGGAATAAGGTCAATAGAGAAGGTCTGGTTAGCGAGAATAAGTTGGCAACCTTTGACTACGTGCGAGGCCTCCAAACTCTTACCATTAGCTAGCTCTACAGTGTGCTTGGTGTTCAGGGGTGTTGGAATACGCTTAAGCATTTGACTAACTTCTAGGGAAACGTAGCTAATATCGGCACCCGAATCAAATAAAACCGTAACATAAAAGTCGTCGAGAAGGAACTTACCCGTCACCACGTTGGGATCATTCCTTGCTTCACCTTGGCCAATCACGAACACTCGCCCCCTAGCACCATTGTTGTTGTTGTTGTTCCCATTGTTGCCATTCCCTTGATTGTTGTTGTGGTTGTTCTGGTTCAGTTGGGGACAATCTTTCTTGAAGTGGCCCTCAGCTCCACACTGAAAGCACCCTTTGTTGTTACCCTGTTGCTGCCGCTGATTCTGTTGAGGTTGCTGACGATTCTGATTGGCGGGGTATGCGCTCCTGCAATCCTTTGCAACATGACCAGGCTTGTTGCACCGATGACAGTTGCCCCTGGTGCATGGCCCACTGTGGTGTAGGTTGCAACGATTGCATTTGGGGTGATTCCCCTTGTACCCACCATGACTTTGACCACCAGACGATTGCTGACTGGGGCTCTTGTGGTCGTCAGTCTTTCTCTGCTGAGACTGAGATTGCACCGAAGTTGAACCCTTGCTTGAAGTTCCATCCCATTTCCGTTTGTTCTCACTAGAGGTACCAGAAGTAGTTGCAGCACCTATGCGCTTTGGTAACTTGTTCTGCTCCACTGCCTGATCAGTAAGACGGTGAGCCAACTGAACAACCTGCTGGATAGTGGCCAAGTTTGCTGAAGTCACATGACTTTGGATCTCTGGCACCAAGCCCTTGAGATAGAGTTCAATTCGCTTATACGGAGGGTCCACCATAGTAGGACACAACAAGGCAAGCTCATGCGATCTCTTAGTATACGCCTCAATCTCTGACCCCGTCATCTTGAGGTTGTAGAACTCGTCCTCCAACTTATGAATGTCATCGCGACTGCAGTATTCCTCCCTGATCATTTCCTTGAAAGTTTCCCATGGGGTGGCGTTGGCAGCAACCAATCCCAGCATTTGCACTTGAGCATTCCACCACGTGAGGGCCAAACCCTCGAGAGTACCAGTAGCATACTTCACCCTGCGTGCTTCAGGGCATTCACACATTTCGAACACAGACTCTAGTTTCTCAAACCAGTGTAGGAGACCTACTGCTCCTTCAGTTCCGCTAAAAGTAGTGGGTCGGCAGTCCATAAAGGTCTTAAAAGTGCACACCGGTGCCTGAGCATGTTGACCTAAGGTAGGTGAAAGAAAGACAGAGTTTAACACAAAGGTCGGTTCACGAGAGTAGGATCCTAAAGATCCTAGGATAAGTTCGGACTGCAGGATATACCTCCCGCGTATGCAGCTGCAAGTGCTGCGGCAACTCGTTCGTTGATCAGTGCGGTCAACTGGGCTTGTGTCATGTTAACGCGTCCAGACATGAGTCTTCATATCAAGAGTAACACGAGTGAGAGAGGTTCGCGAAAGTACGATGGTAGGATAGAGTAAGCACGCACACGTTCAAGCAACAGTAATTATACTAATCAAGCATACCATGGGTAATGTACTATGTAACTAACAAGTAGGCAATATACACATATCATATCACCTAGAATGTCGAGCCTTGCATGCGGAGTGAAGTGTCGTTGTGGACCGTTGAGCACTATACCGGTTATAGTCTGTTTTAACAAAAACGTTTCTCCTTTATTAAAACCTAGTTCACTATAACCAATGGCTCTGATACCAATCTGTCACACCCCCAAAAATCCACCTGCGGAGTACTACCGCTTGGAGGCGTGACTGACCAGGATCCAGCCACCAATCATATTGAACAAGCATATAAGTAGTTATAAAAGTCTAACCATTACGATTGGTGTTCAAACAAAACAAAGTTTAAGTTGCAAGCGGAAGCATAAGTCTCAAAAGTTAAAACATAAGTTTAATTGTATCAAGTTTAACATGGCACACAGCTATCCATGTCCCACAACGACTCTCCTCCATGCAAGCTCCAGCTGAGTACCTATGGTCCTGCAAAGCATGTAGTAACGGGTCAACAACTAGTTGAGTGAGTTCACAGTTGGGTGTTCGTTTTAGTTTTTTCGAAAACAGTTTCCTTTATCTGGCATCCTGCCGTGGGGGTTACCCCATAGTTTGAAAACATGACTTAATCATTCCCAGTTACTCTGGCATTCCAGCCGTGGGGGCTACCCCATGATAGTTATCAGGCATTTCGGCCGTGGGGGCTACCCCATGCGTACACTAGACTTGTTACCATATCGACTGCTGACTGTAGTCATGTTTATGTGCCCTGAAAACCGTCAATGTCTATCATCATTGACGTGCCCCAGATCCATTAGTTCACGCCCGTCCTCTACGGCACGGTGTGAGGTTTGTCAGACCTAAATAGCGCTATCTAACTAATGACCCGCTCGCCATTGGCCCGGCGATTAAGTCGATATAAAAAGGAGGGACTTCGTGATAGAGTTTCAGTCTAGTACGAGTTATCCGTCCACTAGGATGAGGAATTACATTCCTGAACCATCGCTGTCCTACCCAAGGAGGACGAGGAATCCACGTTCCTTAACCCCGTTCCCAATCCCAGGGAATCCCATGCTTTGTAGAGGGTGTGAACTCACCTTGGTTTGCTCGGCAGTTAACTCACAGAAAGGTCAATCAAGTTGCAAGTGGTCAACTATGTCCTAACATAGATACCATTTATAATCAGATTCAAACCAAGCAGTGCACGTACAAGTAACGATCCTAGCATACAGTTCTATCATGGCAGTTTCAACAACAGTGCACAGTATATTCAATTAACAATAGCACATTTGGCCCATAAGTTCAGTCCAACTTCTTAAGCCCAAAACACGTGTTAAACAATTAACACAGAAGCCCATAAGCCCGGCCCATTAACGTAGGCCCATAAGTGTGGTTTCGAGTCGCAACCGGACTCGCAAGCATGGTTGCGGGTTATGCTGTTTGTGTTGATCATGGATGGTTGCGAGTCGCAACCTATGTCGCAACCATGGTTTCGGCTGATCATGCTAAGGTTTCGAGTCGCAACGGGACTCGCAACCTGTGGTCTCGGCTTGTAATGCTGTGGTCTCGAGTCGCAACCGGGGGTTTCGACTCCCCAGCACCTGCTGATCCTTCACAGTTTGTACTATCCAATGAAAATCATGCAGAATTATGTACTATCCACTAAACATGTTTTGTTGTCTAATATTTACCCAAAATGGATCAAACAGTGCAGATTTCAAATATTCAACACCCCTTCATTGCATATTCAAGTTGTTCTTCACTTATTCATCATGTTCTTCATATATTCAAAAACATATTCATAACACATTCAACCCTTGTTCAAGCACATTATGCATTATCCTAATTATAACATGAACAACTATCAAAACACTTGAACTTAATACCACAATTCGGTCCTATATTAATCCGATTACATGACATGACAAATACAAACCGATTTCATGCTCATCAAGACTAGTGGTTCAAACTTTATTTAAACACAAGACCTCATCAACCAAAATCAAGACATGTTTAACCGATTCATCATTATCATACCTATGATATCATCCTTTGACAACAAGTAATAATTTTCTATCAAACCACACCTTTATCATAAACAATCATTTTATGTATAAACAACTTAGCAAGCAACCATAATGTCATAATCATCAATCCAAGCACAAAACACAATAAGAATCACTAACCGGTTAAGAGGTAGGAAAAGTGAACTCCAAGTGTCGATTTCCAAGCTTGAGCCGAAAATCCTAGTGCTAACCGATTGGATCCGAAAATGAAGTGTGTTTGTGTTCTTAGGGTTTTTAGTAGGAGAGTGTGTGTGTAGGAGAGTGAGTGTGTTTGGTTGCCCAAAGAATGGCAAAATGGTTAAAAGCATAGTATATATACTTGTTTCACAAATGCACCCTAAAGGGCTTAGGAGCCGGTTAAGGGTTTACGGCCCATTTGGCCCAACCGGCCAAAGGCCCAAACCGGTCTACTAGTTACTGTTCACTCGAGACCTCATGGTCTCGAGTCGGGTCCTTTGTTCTCGGTTCACATAAAACGCACACATATATATATATATATATATATATACATACATACAATCAAAACACATATTCACATAAAAGTTCACTTATATTAGTAACTTTAACAAGTTAACTTAGTCACGAAATGTTCAAGCATGTTACATCGAGATACAGGAAAGGTTCTAAATTTCGAGTTGTCACATCATCCCCAAGTTGAAAGAAATTTCGTCCCGAAATTTGATGGCACTCACTGAGGAAGCTAGTTAAGTTGCATGGTTTTCCCGGTTTTCCTGGGGTGTCACATCCACCCCCCGTTGATCTGGAATTTCGTCCCGAAATTCCGTAGCTTTAGCCTCAGTAGTGGTCGTACTGTTTGCAAACAGTTGGGGATACTTTTGTTTCATCCGATCTCCGCGCTCCCAGGTGAACTCTGGGCCGCGACGTGAGTTCCAACGAACTCGAACGAGAGGTATTCTAGTGCTCTTGAGGACCTTAACATCCCGGTCCGTGATTTCGACTGGTTCCTCGACGAATTTCAACTGTTCGTCGATCGTGAGTTCCTTCAGAGGAACTACGTGGGTCTCATCTGACAGACACTTCTTCAGATTCGACACATGGAAAACGTTGTGAACTGCACCGAGTTCTGCTGGTAAGTTCAGTCTGTAGGCCACCTTGCCTATTTTCTCAATGATTTCGAAAGGTCCAACGTATCGTGGGTTAAGTTTGCCCCGTTTACCAAAACGAACCACACCCTTCCAGGGTGAAACTTTGAGTAATACCCGCTCCCCAACCTGGAGTTCGAGTGGTTTCCTGCCCTTATCGGCGTAGGCCTTCTGACGGTCTCGAGCGGCCGCCATGCGTTGTCGTATTTGAGCAATCCGCTCGGTAGTGTCTACCACATGTTCTGGCCCAGTGATTTGACTATCCCCTACCTCTGCCCAACAAAGAGGTGACCGGCATTTACGTCCGTACAATGCCTCAAACGGAGCAGCTTTAATGCTAGTGTGGTAGCTGTTATTATACGAGAATTCCACGAGTGGCAGATGCCTTTCCCAGCTGTTGCCAAAGTCGATTACACATGCACGTAGCATGTCTTCTAAGGTTTGAATAGTGCGCTCGGACTGCCCGTCCGTCTGTGGGTGATACGCTGTGCTCATATCTAGACGCGAGCCAAAGGACTTGTGCATTGCTTGCCACAGTTCCGAAGTAAAGCGTGCATCCCGATCAGAGATGATAGAGGTGGGCACCCCGTGCCTCGAAACAACTTCCTTGAGGTATATTTCCGCTAAAGTGGAGAATTTATCCGTCTCCTTAATTGCCAAAAAGTGTGCGGATTTTGTGAGTCGATCCACGATCACCCAAATGGTATCATTTCCGCGTTGGGATCTAGGTAGGCCAGTAACGAAATCCAAGGAAATTTGCTCCCATTTCCATTGTGGTATCTCTGGTTGTTGGAGTAGGCCTGAGGGTTTCTGATATTCCGTCTTGACTCGCGCACAAGTCAAACACTTGCTGACGTAAGTTGCTATGTGGGCCTTCATGCTAGGCCACCAATACGTAGTTTTAATATCGTGGTACATCTTGTCCGAACCAGGGTGTTCCGAGTAGCGAGATTTGTGTGCTTCATCCATCACAAGTTCTCGTAAGTCGCCATAGTGTGGGACCCAAATGCGTCCTGTTACGTAGTAAGCACCGTCTTCCTTCTGTTCTAAGCGTTGTCTTGAGCCGCGTAGGGCTTCGGCCCTTACGTTTTCTGGTTTCAGTGCTTCTATCTGAGCAGCTCGTATTTGCGAAGGTAGACTAGAATGGATCGTGAGTTGTAAAGCTCTTACGCGCTTAGGCGCAGTGTCCTTTCGACTTAGGGCGTCGGCCACAACATTGGCCTTGCCCGGGTGATACCTGATGGAGCACTCGTAGTCATTCAGCAGCTCGACCCATCGTCGTTGTCGCATATTCAGTTCTTTCTGCTTGAATATGTGCTCTAGGCTCCTATGGTCGGTGTAGATGGCGCACTTGGTTCCGTACAGGTAATGCCGCCATAGCTTGAGTGCGAAAACGACAGCTCCCAGCTCTAAATCATGCGTAGTGTAGTTCTTTTCATGAACCTTGAGTTGGCGTGAGGCGTAGGCTATGACTTTATCTCGTTGCATCAATACACAACCAAGACCTTGAATTGATGCATCACAGTAAACCACAAAATCGTCTGTGCCCTCTGGCAGTGAAAGGATAGGTGCACTACAAAGTCTATCCTTTAGATGTTGAAAGGCTAATTCTTGTGCATTTCCCCAATGATAAACAACGCCTTTCTGTGTTAGCAGGGTGAGAGGCTGTGCGATCTTAGAAAAATCCTTAATGAATCTCCTGTAGTAACCTGCCAATCCCAAGAATTGGCGAATTTCCTTTGGTGTACGAGGCGCAGGCCAGTTCTTAATAGATTCCACTTTGGATGGATCAACGTGAATCCCATCCTTGTTCACCACATGCCCTAGGAAATGGACTTCATGAAGCCAGAAGTCGCATTTCGAGAACTTTGCGTAAAGCTGTTCTGTTCGAAGGAGTTCCAGAATAAGTCGTAGATGCTGTTCGTGCTCCTCCTGACTCTTAGAATAGATCAGGATGTCGTCGATGAAGACTATAACGAACTTGTCCAGATAAGGCTTGCACACTCGGTTCATCAAATCCATGAAGACTGCGGGTGCGTTTGTCAGCCCAAACGGCATGACCAAAAACTCATAGTGCCCATATCGAGTCCTAAAGGCTGTCTTAGAGACATCCTCTTCCCGAACTCTCAGCTGGTGATATCCCGATCTCAGGTCGATCTTTGAATAGTAGCTCGACCCCTGCAACTGGTCGAACAAGTCGTCAATGCGCGGTAGAGGATAACGGTTCTTCACAGTCACCTTGTTGAGTTCACGATAGTCGATACACATTCTGAAGGTACCGTCCTTCTTCTTCACAAATAGTACTGGAGCTCCCCAAGGCGATGAGCTAGGACGAATAAAACCTTTATCCAGGAGTTCTTGTAGTTGCGTGGAGAGTTCTTCCAACTCTGATGGAGCCAAACGATAAGGTGCACGTGCTATAGGCGCAGCTCCAGGAGCTAATTCGATCTGAAACTCGACTTGGCGATGGGGTGGAAGACCAGGTAATTCCTCAGGGAATACCTCAGGATAGTCACGTACCACTGGAAAATCTGCTAGCTTCTTCTCTTTCTCCGTGGTGTCAGTAACTAGAGCCAAAACCGCAGTGTGGCCCTTTCGTAAGCACTTTTGGGCCTTAAGGAGAGAGATGATGTTCTCAACAGCACTTCTCTTGTCGCCACGAATCATAAGTGGTTCACTACCGGAACCCGGAATACGAACGATCTTCTCGTTGCAAAGAATCTCTGCTCGGTGTTGGGATAACCAATCCATCCCAATGACAACGTCGAAGCTACCCAAGATGATAGGAATAAGGTCAATAGAGAAGGTCTGGTTAGCGAGAATAAGTTGGCAACCTTTGACTACGTGCGAGGCCTCCAAACTCTTACCATTAGCTAGCTCTACAGTGTGCTTGGTGTTCAGGGGTGTTGGAATACGCTTAAGCATTTGACTAACTTCTAGGGACACGTAGCTAGTATCGGCACCCGAATCAAATAAAACCGTAACATAAAAGTCGTCGAGAAGGAACTTACCCGTCACCACGTTGGGATCATTCCTTGCTTCACCTTGGCCAATCACGAACACTCGCCCCCTAGCACCATTGTTGTTGTTGTTGTTCCCATTGTTGCCATTCCCTTGATTGTTGTTGTGGTTGTTCTGGTTCAGTTGGGGACAATCTTTCTTGAAGTGGCCCTCAGCTCCACACTGAAAGCACCCTTTGTTGTTACCCTGTTGCTGCCGCTGATTCTGTTGAGGTTGCTGACGATTCTGATTGGCGGGGTATGCGCTCCTGCAATCCTTTGCAACATGACCAGGCTTGTTGCACCGATGACAGTTGCCCCTGGTGCATGGCCCACTGTGGTGTAGGTTGCAACGATTGCATTTGGGGTGATTCCCCTTGTACCCACCATGACTTTGACCACCAGACGATTGCTGACTGGGGCTCTTGTGGTCGTCAGTCTTTCTCTGCTGAGACTGAGATTGCACCGAAGTTGAACCCTTGCTTGAAGTTCCATCCCATTTCCGTTTGTTCTCACTAGAGGTACCAGAAGTAGTTGCAGCACCTATGCGCTTTGGTAACTTGTTCTGCTCCACTGCCTAATCAGTAAGACGGTGAGCCAACTGAACAACCTGCTGGATAGTGGCCAAGTTTGCTGAAGTCACATGACTTTGGATCTCTGGCACCAAGCCCTTGAGATAGAGTTCAATTCGCTTATACGGAGGGTCCACCATAGTAGGACACAACAAGGCAAGCTCATGCGATCTCTTAGTATACGCCTCAATCTCTGACCCCGTCATCTTGAGGTTGTAGAACTCGTCCTCCAACTTATGAATGTCATCGCGACTGCAGTATTCCTCCCTGATCATTTCCTTGAAAGTTTCCCATGGGGTGGCGTTGGCAGCAACCAATCCCAGCATTTGCACTTGAGCATTCCACCACGTGAGGGCCAAACCCTCGAGAGTACCAGTAGCATACTTCACCCTGCGTGCTTCAGGGCATTCACACATTTCGAACACAGACTCTAATTTCTCAAACCAGTGTAGGAGACCTACTGCTCCTTCAGTTCCGCTAAAAGTAGTGGGTCGGCAGTCCATAAAGGTCTTAAAAGTGCACACCGGTGCCTGAGCATGTTGACCTAAGGTAGGTGAAAGAAAGACAGAGTTTAACACAAAGGTCGGTTCACGAGAGTAGGATCCTAAAGATCCTAGGATAAGTTCGGACTGCAGGATATACCTCCCGCGTATGCAGCTGCAAGTGCTGCGGCAACTCGTTCGTTGATCAGTGCGGTCAACTGGGCTTGTGTCATGTTAACGCGTCCAGACATGAGTCTTCATATCAAGAGTAACACGAGTGAGAGAGGTTCGCGAAAGTACGATGGTAGGATAGAGTAAGCACGCACACGTTCAAGCAACAGTAATTATACTAATCAAGCATACCATGGGTAATGTACTATGTAACTAACAAGTAGGCAATATACACATATCATATCACCTAGAATGTCGAGCCTTGCATGCGGAGTGAAGTGTCGTTGTGGACCGTTGAGCACTATACCGGTTATAGTCTGGTTTTAACAAAAACGTTTCTCCTTTATTAAAACCTAGTTCACTATAACCAATGGCTCTGATACCAATCTGTCACACCCCCAAAAATCCACCTGCGGAGTACTACCGCTTGGAGGCATGACTGACCAGGATCCAGCCACCAATCATATTGAACAAGCATATAAGTAGTTATAAAAGTCTAACCATTACGATTGGTGTTCAAACAAAACAAAGTTTAAGTTGCAAGCGGAAGCATAAGTCTCAAAAGTTAAAACATAAGTTTAATTGTATCAAGTTTAACATGGCACACAGCTATCCATGTCCCACAACGACTCTCCTCCATGCAAGCTCCAGCTGAGTACCTATGGTCCTGCAAAGCATGTAGTAACGGGTCAACAACTAGTTGAGTGAGTTCACAGTTGGGTGTTCGTTTTAGTTGTTTCGAAAACAGTTTCCTTTATCTGGCATCCTGCCGTGGGGGTTACCCCATAGTTTGAAAACGTGACTTAATCATTCCCAGTTACTCTGGCATTCCAGCCGTGGGGGCTACCCCATGATAGTTATCAGGCATTTCGGCCGTGGGGGCTACCCCATGCGTACACTAGACTTGTTACCATATCGACTGCTGACTGTAGTCATGTTTATGTGCCCTGAAAACCGTCAATGTCTATCATCATTGACGTGCCCCAGATCCATTAGTTCACGCCCGTCCTCTGCGGCACGGTGTGAGGTTTGTCAGACCTAAATAGCGCTATCTAACTAATGACCCGCTCGCCATTGGCCCGGCGATTAAGTCGATATAAAAAGGAGGGACTTCGTGATAGAGTTTCAGTCTAGTACGAGTTATCCGTCCACCAGGACGAGGAATTACATTCCTGAACCATCGCTGTCCTACCCAAGGAGGACGAGGAATCCACGTTCCTTAACCCCGTTCCCAATCGCAGGGAATCCCATGCTTTGTAGAGGGTGTGAACTCACCTTGGTTTGCTCGGCAGTTAACTCACAGAAAGGTCAATCAAGTTGCAAGTGGTCAACTATGTCCTAACATAGATACCATTTATAATCAGATTCAAACCAAGCAGTGCACGTACAAGTAACGATCCTAGCATACAGTTCTATCATGGCAGTTTCAACAACAGTGCACAGTATATTCAATTAACAATAGCACATTTGGCCCATAAGTTCAGTCCAACTTCTTAAGCCCAAAACACGTGTTAAACAATTAACACAGAAGCCCATAAGCCCGGCCCATTAACGTAGGCCCATAAGTGTGGTTTCGAGTCGCAACCGGACTCGCAAGCATGGTTGCGGGTTATGCTGTTTGTGTTGATCATGGATGGTTGCGAGTCGCAACCTATGTCGCAACCATGGTTTCGGCTGATCATGCTAAGGTTTCGAGTCGCAACGGGACTCGCAACCTGTGGTCTCGGCTTGTAATGCTGTGGTCTCGAGTCGCAACCGGGGGTTTCGACTCCCCAGCACCTGCTGATCCTTCACAGTTTGTACTATCCAATGAAAATCATGCAGAATTATGTACTATCCACTAAACATGTTTTGTTGTCTAATATTTACCCAAAATGGATCAAACAGTGCAGATTTCAAATATTCAACACCCCTTCATTGCATATTCAAGTTGTTCTTCACTTATTCATCATGTTCTTCATATATTCAAAAACATATTCATAACACATTCAACCCTTGTTCAAGCACATTATGCATTATCCTAATTATAACATGAACAACTATCAAAACACTTGAACTTAATACCATAATTCGGTCCTATATTAATCCGATTACATGACATGACAAATACAAACCGATTTCATGCTCATCAAGACTAGTGGTTCAAACTTTATTTAAACACAAGACCTCATCAACCAAAATCAAGACATGTTTAACCGATTCATCATTATCATACCTATGATATCATCCTTTGACAACAAGTAATAATTTTCTATCAAACCACACCTTTATCATAAACAATCATTTTATGTATAAACAACTTAGCAAGCAACCATAATGTCATAATCATCAATCCAAGCACAAAACACAATAAGAATCACTAACCGGTTAAGAGGTAGGAAAGGTGAACTCCAGGTGTCGATTTCCAAGCTTGAGCCGAAAATCCTAGTGCTAACCGATTGGATCCGAAAATGAAGTGTGTTTGTGTTCTTAGGGTTTTTAGTAGGAGAGTGTGTGTGTAGGAGAGTGAGTGTGTTTGGTTGCCCAAAGAATGGCAAAATGGTTAAAAGCATAGTATATATACTTGTTTCACAAATGCACCCTAAAGGGCTTAGGAGCCGGTTAAGGGTTTACGGCCCATTTGGCCCAACCGGCCAAAGGCCCAAACCGGTCTACTAGTTACTGTTCACTCGAGACCTCATGGTCTCGAGTCGGGTCCTTTGTTCTCGGTTCACATAAAACGCACACACATATATATATATATATACATACATACAATCAAAACACATATTCACATAAAAGTTCACTTATATTAGTAACTTTAACAAGTTAACTTAGTCACGAAATGTTCAAGCATGTTACATCGAGATACAGGAAAGGTTCTAAATTTCGAGTTGTCACAATAACGGGACTGAAGACTGTGTGGGAACCGCTCATTGGCATATGGTATTGGTACCGAAATTTCGTTTGATAGATTGCCGAGGTTCAGTGATACGCGGTCTTTATGTTGTTTATCATTTTGGTATCATGCTTGTCTCTTTTACAAAAAAATAACGGGAACGCAAGTCTAGAGCTTCCATGATGTTATACATACGTGTAAATATTGCATACGGCCATCAATAAGTGATAAACATATCACATTCACCCCTGAATAAGTGATTGCAAATCACATCTATCATCCGAGAGTCAAGTTCGTTTGTTTGTTGATACGATGGTACTAACCTGTTCACGGACTTGCTCTTGTCCCCTGCACGCATTGAAAATCAAGTTCCTCATTAATAAGTGATTCTATCACATAGCGCTTGTTTTCATCCACAAAATAAGTGAGTATCTCACATCTTATACGTTAAAACAGATGATAAATGGTATACTCACCAGTAAGTTGAACTCTCGTGCATACCTTGATACGGGAATGTGTCGTGTGTGGATGAACACCAGTTGATAAGTATAAATCATACCTAAATATATCCCCAAGGTATGATTACATCTGATTGTTGAGTTTAAGTGGACAAATATATCGATAATCGTTATAGGATGCTTATCTAAATTGTAAAATATACTGACAAAAGGTGTGTTTCGACATGACCGTACACTGATATGATACTCTTACCCTCGAAACTCACAAAAAGAATGTTTGTAAATATTTATTTACATTTCTTTGTTTCATTACGTCTATATATATTTATTTATTGCTTTCCATCTTTACATTATGTCTGTATATATTTATTTATTGCTTTCCGTCTTTACATTAGAAATATTCAAAAATTTCAAAAATATTTTAGGTGTGTTTTAAGATAAAATTTATTAAAACCAAAAAGATTTTGCTTTAACTTATTTTTTTAATTGACCGATGTTGGAACTTGAATCTATCCAGCTAAAACCTGATTAAAAGCCAAAAAACAATTGCACCTTCATAAGCAGTCGAAGTTAACAAGTTTTGGAAGTTACATTCTAAATTGAACAATTTTGAAGCTTTCAAATATTGTCAGTTTGTAGTTGAATGAGAGTTGGTCTCATGTGTGTCGTTTGCAGATATTGTTTAAAGTCAATCCGCAGTGAGGTTTTCGTTTGAAAATTCTCTAAGATTGATTATATCCCTAGCGGTTGTTCTCATTACGCGTTTAGCTCTGTTGTGTGTGCAGATATGGTATTTGAACCAGCTAAAGGCAAAGAGAACGTAGCTGATGACAAGCTATAGATGTGACGTCACGAGGATCTGATGCCTTGAAGATTAAAGATTCACGAGCAACATTCAAGGGGGAGTTTGTTGATATACATCCTGACTGTGACACGTGAAGACTTTTGAAGAGCCTACGGCGTGAAAAACGAACCATCACCAGCAACATCCAAGGGGGAGTTTGTTGATGCATCCTTGTGTGGATGTAGCACACTTCGGTTCGCTTCGTTTCAAGATTGAAATGTGTGACTTCCTCCTGTCACATGGATCAAAAGAACTTGACATATGTCGATATAAATGGTATCGACATATAATACACATCGAAATAGGGTTAGAATTTTGGGTATACATATCAAAATAGGATTCAATTAAGGGTATACATATCGAAATAGGATTCAAATGATTGATCATGTATCGATATAGGCTTTTTCGAAATAGCCTATATCGATGTATGGAATATATATTTCGATATAGACAACGTACTACTAGTTCTATTTCGATGTGTTTCGATTATGTATGTTCTATTTCGATGTGGGTCTGCTGGTTTAGGCTATAAATACTAGCAGACACTCTGTTTCAAAGATGAGAGAGCACATTCAGAGAGTGGGAGCTTATTTTGTGAACTTTGTAAGGTTACTCTGCTGAAATCAATACTATTGAATGTTTTGAAGTGGTATCCTTCTTGTGTTGATTGTGTTCTTGTTTCGATTTGCATACAAACTTGGATTATGCACTTGTTTATGTGTTCACCAATAATGAATAGATTATCTTTGATCAATTTCAGGGACCTACAAGTGGTATCAGAGCTTTGACTCGATTCCTTGTTGAAAATCAAATATATTAGTGAGATTTGAGTGGTTTTTGAGTGTTTATTGAAGAGTTCTTGGACAAAAACTGAAAACTCATGTGATTATTTAAACTAAAACTGACTAAAATGGTGTTATTTGTTGATAATTTAGGTTGAAAACTTGTTAAAACATTGAAGATCATAAAAAAAACCTAAATTTTAGAGTTTAAGCGGTGACAAGCTTGGCCGGAATTCACGTCGGAATAGTATAGTCCGGTGAGAGCTTGTTATTGGTTGACCTGCAAAAAGCTTGGTGGAGCAGAAGTGTACCATTTTGTCTCACTGCACACTCACAGTTCTTGTCCCTAACCTGTTTCGATATAATCTGTTTTGCTAACTCCTCCTATCAATACAACTTTTTTGTCGTTACACTATTTCAGACAGGTCTATTTCAATACCCCCTCTATTTCTATATACACCTTATATCGATGTAATTTGTTTGTCGTTACACTATTTCAAATAGGTCTACTTCGATACCCTCTGTTTCGATACACACTCCTACTTCGATACCCCTCCTGTTTCGATACACACTCCTACTTTGATACCCCTCCTACTTCCATACGTATTGATCGGAGTGTTGCGCTCCGGTCAAAGATAATATTTATAGTCCCAAATTACCCTTAACAAATAGTTAGTGATAGTAAGGGGTCGAACCACGAAGAGTATGTGGTTTGCGAATGGATTCGATTGAATTATGAAAAGTTGTCACTATTATGAAGCTTGCGATTTTGTTTTTATGTATTTTTGTTGAATGAAAAGATTTGATTAAAATACTAAGTGATTTGGTTGATGATTACGAAAAACTAATAATTGCAAAATGTAAATAACGATTTAGACACGATAAAGAAAACAAGGTGTCACACCCCAACCGATGGCGGAATCATCGGGGCGCGGCACTGAGCGAAACAGATTGTCCAGAAGTTTCCACAACAACTATTATTATAAATTTAGTTAAATGATACGTCCCATACCGTATCCCAAATAAATAAACAATTTATCATAGAAAGCAACTAGGCAAATAATTCCGATCCGACGACTCAGATTCAATTATTATTACAGACAATTGTTTATTATTCTAGACTCCCTAGCCTCGATTTCATCACCACGCGCCTAAGCATCCTAGCAACTTAAGCGCCTGTCACATACGTTAAAATAAAGTCAATACATAAAATGTAAAGGTGAGCACACAAGTTTGATAATAGCATATAGAGTTCGAATAGTTTACGCATAACCAGGCACGTACACAGAGGAAAACGATGCATGTTAATTATCGACATGGAACCATCGGTACCAATGACTGCGGGTTGACCGTCCGAGACGGTTCGCAATACATGATTACCACCGTAATCCATGCAAGTAATTGTCCTTAACAACCCCCGTATGAACGGGTGCTGAGTCCAAACTATAGTACTATGTTGCTAAGGCAGGTAGATAGCACTCCACGTGTAAACATAATAAACAGCATTCATTTAGTCAAGTAGCACATGCAAATGGTTAGCGTTCAAATAGTTTGTGTTTGATCGTGATTTGGTAGGTAACGTATGTAACACCCAAAAGTGCTAAAAGAAAAAAGGCATCGAGTATACTCACAGTGATTGATTGTGGATTGAAGGGAGCGCTGAGAGTAAGATTAGCCTGAATAGTTCGATAGCATAACGATAAGTAACGCGAAAAAGTAAACAAGTGTGAATGGATCAAATGGGCTGGTCGATTGAAAGGCAGGTTCGATCGAACGGGCTGTTCGGTCGGCTGGTATGTCCGGTTGGACAGTCCTGTTCGATCGGCCGGTAGGCTCGATCGGCTGGGCCATTCGAGTGGATTGTTTCTTCCTCTGGTGTGTTTGTGTTTGAGGATTTGAACTTTTGAAGTTTTCGTTGCAGCATTTGAGAACACTGAAGTGTTCCTACCTTTCAAGTCGATCGATTGAACGGTTCGTTCGATCGGCTAGCTCACTCGATCGCCTAACTCACTCGATCGGCTAGGAACTTCAGAATTAGTCCTCAACTGAATGTCACTCGATCGAACAGTCTGTTCGATCGGCTGGCATTCCCTACTACGAACGAGTTGTGAAAACGATTAAGTGTTGAAGAGTAGTATCTCATGATCCGAAGAGTAATGTTTACCAAACGCAGTTCGATTGAACATCTCTTCCTCAATACTATGCTTCCTGAAATTTTAAAGTGTGGGACCATGTGTTAGCCGACCGGCTGGCATGTCCGATCGGCGGGGCTGTTCGAACAGCCTGGCCGTTCAGCCAGCATCTCTGACCTGGTCGGCCTTTCATCTAACACTTGGCTGTTTGGTTACTTGTCATTATATCGAGGTAGTTTGATAACGAGTTGAGCTATGATACCTTCGTTCTTACTTGTCTCTCCGGCTCGGACAGGAATCACTCAGGTCCGGCCGGTGAACGGTTCGGAACGTTGGTTTAGAGTTTAACCCATTGTCGGTGAACCTCGTAGATAGAACCCGAATCTTGAACCATCCAACCATTGGAATGATCGGTGGGGTGGCTCAGGCTCCGTTTCTACCGGTTTGAAGGCATTGAGTGTAAAAGAGTTGAAAGAAAGTTGGGATTCCTTCTTTCAATCCTTCACAACTTGTGGATGTTTAGATCTTTGATAGATCTTAACTTGTTTATGTGGAAATCGGTTAGATCTAAGCTATTCATGGTTGAATGAGGCCAAAGTTTGATGTTCTTCAAGAACACCATGATGACATCACCCAAGAACACTTAGATCTTGGTGATTTCACGGTTAGAATCCAAGTTTTGAAAGATAGAAAGGTGTAGAATCAAGTAATGATAAAAAACGTACAAGAGTTAGAGCGAGAACTTACCGGAGTTGAGAGAAATCTGAGAAAAGGTGAAGAATAGGAGCTGGACGGTCAGAACTTTCCAAAAGTGGAAATGAAGACAAGGACAGCCCTATTTATAGGCTTCTAAAAGGGGAAGTGGCAGCCGATCGGCCAGGAGCTCTGATCGAGTGGGCTGCTCGATCGGCTGGCAAGATGCTAGCCGATCGGCTGGCCTGTTCGATCAAGACGCCACCTGTTCGATCCGCGTTACACTTTGAGTATTTCGCGACGATTTTCGATATTTCGATTTCGATGGACGATGGTACGAATACGACAGAGTTCCTAGTCAAATTACTTTCAGTCCCAACTATTATATCTAACATATAATCTTCTATAAGTCACGTTTCGATGCCGGTTTCGATTGAGTTCTATTGCTTTTCGAGTTTCGATTCGATTTTCGATTGATTCGCTTGAATACCACAACAAACATATAAGTAAACACGCACAAGTAACACATAAGGCACACACACACGTAATACAATACCAGAGTTCACATAATTCGAGTCTCGAGTTCGATGATTGTTAGATTGGTTTGATTGCTGATTAGTTAACTTTATCGCGTTGTTACTTCCTATCATTCACAGTCTTAGAGCGGTTCGCGTTAAAACACTCGATTACTTCGATTCTTACTGATTACAACACTTACTCCACATAATACAACTAAAACATGAAATAGACTATCTACAGTCAAAGAAAGTCAAAGTTAACTTGGACTTTGACTTTGACATTCGAAAACACGGGGTGTTACAGCCTCCCCTTGTTTAGGGAATTTCGTCCCGAAATTAGGTCGAAGGCTACACAACGCCGTGATATACCAATTTGATGCTTCAGATCTATTTATTTAAACAACTGCGGGTACTTGGCCTTCATGTCGCTTTCGAGTTCCCAAGTGAACTCCGCGCCTCGTTTGCCTTCCCATCGGACCTTCACGATCGGGATGCGAGAGCGCCTGAGTTGCTTGGTTTGGCGATCCATGATTTCGACGGGCTTTTCCACGAAGTGTAATGTTTCGTTGACATGAAGATCGTCAAGTGGTACGATTAGATCATGGTCAGCAAGGCATTTTCGGAGGTTAGAGACGTGGAAAGTCGGGTGGACGTTACTGAGTTCCTCCGGTAGCTCGAGTCTGTAGGCGACTTTTCCGATTCTTTCCAGAATCCTAAAAGGTCCAACATATCGAGGCGCTAGTTTCCCTTTCTTGCCGAATCGGACTACACCCTTCCAAGGTGATACCTTTAGGAGTACGTAGTCACCAACTTCAAATTCAAGGGGCTTGCGTCTTCCTCGGCGTAACTTTTCTGTCTGTTCCGAGCAGTTACCAAATTGTCTCAAATCTGGTGGATTTTGTCAGTCGTTTCTTGTAGAATCTTGGGACCGGTTAATTGCGAGTGACCGATCTCGTGCGATCGACATCTTCTACCATACAAAGCCTTGAAAGGTGCCATTTGAATGCTGGCATGATAGCTATTATTGTACGAGAATTCCACCAATGGCAGGTGTTTGTTCCAACTACCACCAAAATCTATGACGCACGCTCGGAGCATGTCTTTAAGAGTATGGATCGTTCTTTCAGTCTTTCCGTCGGTTTGAGGATGGAATGCAGTACTCAGATTAAGCGACGTACCAAGGGCCGCTTGAAACGTTTCCCACAATCGCGAAGTGAACCGAGCGTCATGATCTGAAATGATGTCACGAGGCGTACCATGATTACAAATGATCTCGTCGGTGTAGATTTGGGCTAGTCGTTCCACTTTGTAGTCTTCTCGTATTGGCAAAAAGTGGGCTAATTTCGTTAGACGATCGACTATGACCCAAATACTGTCGTGACCTGATGGCGTGGGCGGGAGTTTCGTTATGAAATCCATAGCTATACTCTCCCACTTCCATATAGGTATTGGCGGTTGTTCGAGTAAGCCAGAAGGTCTTTGATGTTCAGCCTTGACTCTTGCGCAAGTTAAACAACTTCCAACGTAAAGAGCGATATCCCGTTTCATACCCGACCACCAGTACTTATAGCGCAGGTCCTGGTACATCTTGTCCGCACCGGAATGAATGGAATATCGGGACTTGTGGGCTTCATTCATGATAATCTTTCGCAAGTCGGTCCGCTTAGGGATCCAAATTCGGTCAAGATAATAGAATATCCCGTCGGGTTTGCTTACTAACTGAGCTCCATCGTGATAGATTCTCTCTTTCTTCAATGTACGCTCGTTAAAGCAAGCATGTTGAGCTTCGCGGATAAGGGTTTCGAGATTGTGCAGGGCTTGGATGTTTCGGGTGCTGAGCACGTAACTCTTTCTGCTGAGTGCGTCGGCAACCACGTTCGCCTTGCGTGGGTGATAACGTATCTCACAGTCGTAATCGTTGAGAAGTTCTACCCATCGGCGTTGGCGCATATTAAGCTCTCTTTGATTAAAGATGTGTTGTAAACTCCTGTGATCAGTGTAGATTGTACACTTAGTGCCATACAGGTAGTGTCGCCAAATCTTCAATGCAAAGACAACCGCGCCTAGCTCGAGGTCATGGGTTGTATAGTTCTTCTCGTGGATCTTGAGCTGACGAGATGCGTAGGCTATAACCTTGTCTCGCTGCATGAGAACACAGCCGAGACCAAGGTTAGAAGCATCACAGTAGACAATGAAGTTGTCGCTTCCGTCGGGCAGCGTAAGAATCGGTGCGTTGCACAGCGTATGCTTGAGGGTTTGAAAGGCAGTCTCTTGTGCGTTTCCCCACACAAAAGGCTTGTCTTTATGCGTAAGAGCAGTAAGTGGCACAACGATCTTGGAGAATCCTTCAATGAATCGTCAATAATAGCCCGCTAGTCCGAGAAAAGAACGAACTTCTGACGGGTTCTTAGGCGTAATCCAGCTTTTGACAGCTTCAATCTTCGCGGGGTCGACATGGATACCCTGACTATTCACAATGTGACCCAGAAACTGAACCTCCTCCAACCAGAATTGCACTTGGAGAACTTGGCGTAGAGTTGGTTCCCCTGGAGTAACTCGAGAACCAAACGTAGATGCTGCGCGTGTTCGGCTTTCGTTTTGGAATAAATCAAGACATCGTCGATGAACACGATGACGAAACGGTCAAGATACGGCTTACACACACGATTCATCAGGTCCATAAAAACCGCGGGTGCATTGGTTAGACCAAAGGGCATAACTACAAATTCGTAATGGCCATAACGGGTTCGAAAAGCGGTTTTGGGAATGTCTTCCTCTTGAATCCGTAGCTGATGATATCCTGAACGTAGATCGATCTTAGAGAAGCATGCTGCACCTTGTAGCTGATCAAATAAATCGTCGATTCGGGGCAGGGGGTATCGGTTCTTGATGGTTAGCTTATTCAATTCCCGATAATCGATGCACATCCGAAACGATCCATCCTTCTTTTTGACGAAAAGGACTGGCGCGCCCCAAGGAGAGGTGCTTGGGCGAATAAAGCCTTTTTCGAGTAATTCCTGGAGTTGGTTCGAGAGTTCCCGCATTTCGAATGGAGCGAGTCGATAAGGGGCTTTGGCTACGGGGTTAGCTCCAGGAATGAGGTCGATGCGGAAGTCGATATCACGACTTGGTGGTAGTCCGGGAAGATCGTCAGGGAACACTTGAGGAAATTCTCGAACCACTGGAACGTCTTTAACTTCAACTTTCTTTTTCTTTCCCTTCTCCGCTACTACGATGTTGGCCAAGAAAGCTCGGTATTCCTTGCGGAGATACTTGCTGGCTTGAATACACGACATAAGCTTGAGACCCATCGACGTTGTTTCACCGTACACACACAAATAATCACCATTGGCGAGTGAGAATCGAATCATCTTCTCGAAGCATACAACTTCGGCATGGTTTTCGCGAAGAAAATCCATGCCTATTATGAGATCAAAGCTTCCGAGTTGCATTGGAATAAGGTCGATTGGGAAGATGTGATTGTTGAGCTCGAGAGTACAATCACGGAGTACAGAGTTAACGACAATGGTTCTTCCTGTAGCGACTTTGACTTCGAATGACGAGGATAGATAGGAGCGCTTACGACTAAGGAGCTTCTCGAATTCAAATGACACAAAGCAGTTATCGGCTCCAGTATCAAACAAACATGATGCATAAATACCATTCACAAGGAACGTACCATTAACCACATTGTTATCCGCCTGAGCCTGACGGGCATTGATGTTCAAGGTTCGGGCATGGGCTGCTTGCTGCTGTTGCTGAGGCTGCTGTTGTTGCTGTTGCTGCTGGGGCTCTTGCTTAACCACCATGTTCGGGCGCCTGTTTGCAAAGTGGTTAGGGTCACCACATGCAAAGCAGACTCGAGCATTGACTGCAGGTGCTGGAGCTGCTTGTTGGCCTTGAAGGGCGGGGAGTAGAGCTTGGTTGACAGTAGCTTGAACTGGGGCTTGACGAGGACCATAGCGACAGTTCGCAGTGAAATGACCGTACAGGTTGCAGTGAGCGCAAAAACGGAAAGCTAGACCCACTGGATGATGATAAGAGCATGTCGGGCAGAGTGGGTGAGGGCCTGTGTATGCACGCTTTGCTGGCGGTGCATTGACCACTGGAGCTGAGCGATGGTGTTGCTGCTGTTGAGCTGGTACAGCTTGTAGAGGAGTGGCGTTTGTCGCGGCAGCACAGCTCTTGTTGCTGGAGCTGTTGTTCTTCTTCTTCTTCCTTCTTGATGACTTGGAGGATTGAGCAGATGAGTCGGTGGGTGCTGCAGTGGCTTGGTGCAGAGATTTGGTTTGCTTATCCCAGAAACCAGACTTTACCCGCTTGTCATTAATCTCAGCGGCTAGCAGGTAGGTTTCTTCGATCGTTGCTGGCTTGGCGGCATGAACAAAGTCGGCTACACAGTCGGGCAGGGCTCGAATGTACTTTTTGATGGCTTGATCTGAGGTCTTGACTTGGTCAGGACAGATGATGCTAAGCTGCTTGAAGCGAGCAGTGAGAGCAGCGTTGTCTCCATCCTTCTGCTTGATTCCCCAGAACTCGTCCTCCCGCTTTTGGCGTTCATGAGGAGGGCAGAATTCGTCGGTCATAATTGCCTTCAACTCCTCCCATGTTAGCTCGTAAGCTGCATCATTTCCGCGCTTGTTTCGTTCGGCCGTCCACCAGTCTAGAGCACGGGACTGGAAGACGCCTGTAGCGTTGAGAGTGCGGAGATGTTTAGGACATCTGCTCTGGCGCAGAGTGACTTCGACCGAGTCGAACCAGTGAAACATGGCTGTAGGACCATCTTCGCCAGTGAACTCTTTTGGTCCGCATGCTTTGAACTGCTTGAAGCTGAAAGCAGCCTTACTTGAATCCTTAGGGTTTTCAGCTGGGGACTCTTCTGAAGTTTTGCTGGCATTTTCATACACCTCACTCACGGCTTTCGCCACTTGCTTGGAGATGATAGCAGCGAGACGTCTGTCCCTCTTTTCCTGGCGGGTAAGTGGGGTTCGGTGTCCGGATGACCACATGGTCTGCAACAGACATCGTCACGAGACTCAACACAACAGAATCAAATCTCACCTCACACGTCTACTATTATCTAAAGCTTAGAATCACGTCGAAACACATATCACGTAAACACATATGCACAAAACCACAGATGCACGTAAGCACAGAAGCACATAAGCACAGAGTCACATAAACACGAAAGCACGTAACCATTTAATCACAGAAGCAGGTAATATCATGTAATTCCCCTATAAGCACATATAGCTTTCTGACTGCCTCAAGATCCTATCATTCAAAGCGTGCGTGTTGTTCGTATAACATATCGAATAGTATCGTATTCGTCCTACTTAGTCGTATAGCACATCATATCATAATATCGTTTAGATTGCAGCAACTGGGGATCGATTAGGGATAGAATAACAGTACGAGTCATGTGTGTCGATTGAAATGATAGCAAAATCGAATAATACCCCAAAATAAAAACACAAAACAGGGAAAGCACATATAAACACACAAAAATCAACGAGTCATCAGAGTACATGGCTGCGGTTCTCAGAATCAAAACACATAAAATCGAGAGGTAGATCGTCTGCGGCTACTAGACATCGACTACCCAAGGCAACTAGACTATTCGCAATAGACTTGTCATCACTTTCGACTCTAGAGGTCGTGTTTCTGCCTCGATTCTTGGGTAGTCCACACGCGCTTCCTAGGTCAACTTGTGAGTTCAGGTCATTGGAGTCCATCGAGGCCTTGGTGAGATAAATAAAGTCCAGAACAAACTGCCAAGGTCAGGGTTTCACCCCTTGGCTTAGCAATTTCTTCCTTGTTTTTAATAAAATAAAGGAGATTATTCATCAAAATATGGATTTCACTCCTGATTTGGTATAATCTCCCTTGTTTGTTGGTGTAAACAATGAGATAAGCATGAATAAACGAATAAAATCAGTACAAGTCAGACAGTTTGGTCAGGAGTTTGCGGCTTTCACACCTATTCCTAACTAAATCTCCCGACTTTATTTGAAAACTCGAGTGCAGTGATAGTGAGGGATTGCAGAATAAGCACATAAACTTGGTCTGATGGCTCCTAACTATAGTCTAGGTCTCTAAGACAGCGACCCGGACTAGGTCGTGTCTAACCTAATTCCCTATAGTTATGGCTCTGATACCAATCTGTCACACCCCAACCGATGGAGGAATCATCGGGGCGCGGCACTGAGCGAAACAGATTGTCCAGAAGTTTCCACAACAACTATTATTATAAATTCACTTAAATGATACGTCCCATACCGTATCCCAAATAAATAAACAAGTTATCATAGAAAGCAACTAGGCAAATAATTATGTTCCGACGTCTCAGATTCAATTATTATTAGAGACAATTGTTTATTATTTCTAGACTCCCTAGCCTCGATTTCATCACCACGCGCCTAAGCATCCTAGCAACTTAAGCACCTGTCACATACGTTAAAATAAAGTCAATACATCAAATGTAAAGGTGAGCACACAAGTTTGATAATAGCATATAGAGTTCGAATAGTTTACGCATAACCAGGCACGTACACAGAGGAAAACGATGCATGTTAATTATCGACATGAGACCATCGGTACCAACAACTGCGGGTTGACCGTCCGAGACGGTTCGCAATACATGATTACCACCGTAATCCATGCAAGTAATTGTCCTTAACAACCCCCGTATGAACGGGTGCTGAGTCCAAACTATAGTACTATGTTGCTAAGGCAGGTAGATAGCACTCCACGTGTAAACATAATAAACAGCATTCATTTAGTCAAGTAGCACATGCAAATGGTTAGCGTTCAAATAGTTTGTGTTTAATCGTGATTTGATAGGTAACGTATGTAACACCCAAAAGTGCTAAAAGCAAAAAGGGATCGAGTATACTCACAGTGATTGATTGTGGATTGAAAGGAACGTTGAGAGTAAGATTAGCCTGAATAGTTCGATAGCATAACGATAAGTAACGCGGAAAAGTAAACAAGTGTGAATGGATCGAATGGGCTGGTCGATCGAACGGCAGGTTCGATCGAACGGGCTGTTCGGTCGGCTGGTATGTCCGGTTGGACAGTCCTGTTCGATCGGCCGGTAGGCTCGATCGGCTAGGCCATTCGAGTGGATTGTTTCTTCCTCTGGTGTGTTTGTGTTTGAGGATTTGAACTTTTGAAGTTTTCGTTGCAGCATTTGAGAACACTGAAGTGTTCCTACCTTTCAAGTCGATCGATTGAACGGTTCGTTCGATCGGCTAGCTCACTCGATCGGCTAGCTCACTCGATCGGCTAGCTCACTCGATCGGCTAGGAACTTCAGAATTAGTCCTCAACTGAATGTCACTCGATCGAACAGTCTGTTCGATCGGCTGGCATTCCCTACTACGAACGAGTTGTGAAAACGATTAAGTGTTGAAGAGTAGTATCTCATGATCCGAAGAGTAATGTTTACCAAACGTAGTTCGATTGAACATCTCTTCCTCAATACTATGCTTCCTGAAATTTTAAAGTGTGGGGCCATGTGCTAGCCGACCGTCTGGCCCGGTCGATCGGCTGGCATGTTCGATCGGCGGGGCTGTTCGAACAGCCTGGCCGTTCGGCCAGCATCTCTGACCTGGTCGGCCTTTCGTCTAACACTTGGCTGTTTGGTTACTTGTCATTATATCGAGATAGTTTGATAACGAGTTGAACTATGATACCTTCGTTCTTACTTGTCTCTCCGGCTCGGACAGGAATCACCCAGGTCCGGCCGGTGAACGGTTCGGAACGTTGGTTTAGAGTTTAACCCATTATCGGTGAACCTCGTAGATAGAAACCGAATCTTGAACCATCCAACCATTGGAATGATCGGTGGGGTGGCTCAGGCTCCGTTTCTACCGGTTTGAAGGCATTGAGTTTAAAAGAGTTGAAAGAAAGTTGGGATTCCTTCTTTCAATCCTTCACAACTTGTGGATGTTTAGATCTTTGATAGATCTTAACTTGTTTATGTGGAAATCGGTTAGATCTAAGCTATTCATGGTTGAATGAGGCCAAAGTTTGATGTTCTTCAAGAACACCATGATGACATCACCCAAGAACACTTAGATCTTGGTGATTTCACGGTTAGAATCCAAGTTTTGAAAGATAGAAAGGTGTAGAATCAAGTAATGATAAAAAACGTACAAGAATTAGAGCGAGAACTTACCGGAGTTGAGAGAAGTCTAAGAAAAGGTGAAGAATAGGAGCTGGCCGGTCAGAACTTTCCAAAAGTGGAAATGAAGACAAGGACAACCCTATTTATAGGCTTCCAAAAGGGAAAGTGGCAGCCGATCGGCCAGGAGCTCTGATCGAGTGGGCTGCTCGATCGGCTGGCAAGATGCTAGCCGATCGGCTGGCCTGTTCGATCAGGACGCCACCTGTTCGATCCGCGTCACACTTTGAGTATTTCGCGACGATTTTCGATATTTCGATTTCGATGGACGATGGTACGAATACGACAGAGTTCCTAGTCAAATTACTTTCAGTCCCAACTACTATATCTAACATACAATCTTCTATAAGTCACATTTCGATGCCGGTTTCGATTGAGTTCGATTGCTTTTCGAGTTTCGATTCGGTTTTCAATTGATTCGCTTGAATACCACACCAAACATATAAGTAAACACGCACAAGTAACACATAAGGCACACATACACGTAATACAATACCAGAGTTCACATAATTCGAGTCTCGAGTTCGATGATTGTTAGATTGGTTTGATTGCTGATTAGTTAACTTTATCGCGTTGTTACTTCCTATCATTCACAGTCGTAGATCGGTTCGCGTTAAAACACTCGATTACTTCGATTCTTACTGATTACAACACTTACTCCACATAATACAACTAAAACATGAAATAGACTATCTACAGTCAAAGAAAGTCAAAGTTGACTTGGACTTTGACTTTGACATTCGAAAACACGGGGTGTTACACAAGGTTCACACCCGGTTCGGTAATTGCATTCCTAGGATTCATACACGTTTTAGGATTGATTCAATCGCAAAGACAACTAACGAATTTAGTGTTACACGGCTTAGGTGCCAAGAGCTATCAACGTTATAAAGAACGGACCACAATGCACTTCGTTAACCTAGACAAGGCATAATTACACATAAACATTTCATAAAGTCAAATTTAATCTTCACTAGACAGTTTATGAATTCAATACAAATGCAAGACAATTGTCATAAGTTTCAAATCAAGAAGCAATTTGTCACAAAATCAATCCACGAACAATGTTAAACCCTAGACTTACAAATAACCTACACCGGGGTGAGCCTCCTAGAAATTAGCCGCTCATGGAAGGACGAACGCTATCACCGGAAGTTGAGAACTCGAACATCATCATCTTGAAGCTTTGAAGTTGTGAAGATGGAGGTCAGGGTCTGGATTGGTTGATGGTGATGAATGGATTGAAGGATGAATGATGATTAGGGTTAAGGAATGGATGATAGTAATGATTCGGGTGTGTTCGAATTGTAGTGATGATGGATGGTGAAATGGTGGATGATCGATCGATGAATATGGCTCCAAGATTGGTTTTCAAACTCAAGAAGAAGTGTAACTGTCGAATTGATGTCCCACAAATCCTCTTTGATTTGTTATTTGACCCAAAACACTCAACATCCGCGCAACAACATTGGAGGGCCGTCGCCGACGGCCTGAAGCCCCGTCGGTGACAGTCCATGTATTTTGATCTGGAGCCGACGTGTTAACTCGCTGCTTACGGACCATTTGGGCGACGGAGAATTGTACACACCGTCGGCGACGTACCACATGGTCGCCGGCGACGGCTTCTGGAATCTCAACTTTCTGTTTTCTTCGTTTCTCAAGTCCGGTTGATCCGTCTCGCATCCTAGTGGCGCGTTTTTCGTACCGATAGTCTGTTTAGCTCCCATTTAGCTCCTTAAACTTTTCAGACCTGTAAAACACAAATCTCATTAAAAGTAGGCTATTCGAGATCAAAAGTTAAGTAAAAACATGAACTTAGACTTAAACAAACACCGGTTTTCGACCACGTATCACATCCCCACACTTGTCTTTTGCTTGCCCCCAAGCAAATCTGTTTTTTACTTTCACGTGGGTCGAACAGCGAATACACTCCCCATTCCCGAGACGAAGGTTAAGGTCTAATGTCATGCTAAAGTTCAAACTCTTTACAATTTTCATTGTATTTAACGGAATGTGATTTCATTTGCACAAATGGTTACCCAAGATTAACCCGCCCGTGAAACCAACAATTCATGCACATCCCTCACAATGTTCTCTCCACTCGGCTTGTAAATTGGATAATATTTATAATGTATTAGCACTTCAAAGAATATTCACTCAAAACCGATTAGAACACATACCCGCATAAGCTTGGAACTCAATCATTCTCCACTATTGATCACGAACACTAGGCACAAGTCATAAGGTCTTGTAAGGGTTGTAATGGGGCTAGGCTAAAGGTAGGAATTAGGATAATTTTAAAGTGGCTAAGGCGATGAAAATTCGATTTTTATTACAAACCACGAACCTAGACAAAACTAAATATAACCATCAACTATAAGGCAACAACTTTCGCCTTTTATTCAACGACTACTAACACATCTTTTTGTGATTTCTCAATGCCTTTTCAACTCTTTTTCGTAACATTTTCTGATTTTTTTTATATATCAACTATCAAAAACAACTATACAAATACAATTCCTATAATCGAATTTTCATCACACGGGTTTAAAAGAAAAGGTTTAACGGTTATGGGCTATAGGGTGGTCAAATGAAAGGTTTAGGCTCAACATGGGCGACTAGGGGATTTATTTGGGTAAGGATAGATAAATGGTTTTAAGATAAAAGGTTTACCTAATGCCTTAATCATTCTCGTGCTTGTATTCGGTCTATAGTCTCAAACGTATCAAAAGTTGCAAGTTCTACAATATATGACTAATGGTCCACTCAAACAAAGAACATAAACATGTAATCTATGATATAAAAGTGGCTCAAAACCTCACATATCTAAAAGGGTATGGTATGTGACATGCATAAACTGCTAGTTTCTTAGGTGGATTATTCCCAAATAACCACCCACTAAATACCCGTCATGCTATTAAGTTGAACTTGACCATGACAAAAGACCAAAT
This sequence comes from Helianthus annuus, assembly GCF_002127325.2. Lineage (NCBI taxonomy): Eukaryota > Viridiplantae > Streptophyta > Magnoliopsida > Asterales > Asteraceae > Helianthus > Helianthus annuus. Next base: position 158,291,386 of record NC_035442.2, read on the forward strand.
GGGTTGTGAAATCCCTCAATGACTTAGTTACTTGTGCTTTTAAGATCGCTTTTCAGACAAGATATTTTGAAAATTTTTTGAAATTTTCCCCCATCCCCACACTTGAGGTAAACATTGTCCTCAATGTGTAGTATTTAAATGAACGGGTCAAAAACGAATTTTTTTTTACTACTCCCCCATCCCCACACTTGAAGTACACATTGTCCTCAATGTGTAAGAACTAGAGTTTTTAAAACGCACAAGGGATGTGACACGACTAACCTCTCCAAAATTTCACCCCGAAAAATAAAATACAACTTACAATCCACTTATTTGCTAACTAAAAATCAAAAGTAAAAAGAAACGTATGCACCTGATTTCTAAGCTCATTCCTCGTGTGCTTCTCTTCTCTTCATGAAAGTGGTTGTCTCACGAACCCAATGTACCTACAAATCTTAACCCTTGTGTAGAAGCATGCTTCTCACAACCATCAAAATTTGATAGTTACCTAGCTCTACCACTTTTATGAAATTATTACCAAGTCATACTTTATCTTACTTTGATTCATGTGGAAAATAATTTACAACAACAACAAACCTAACTCACTTTCGTAGGAATCACGGTTGCATTTAGCGTATGCAACAAGCCCTTTTAAACCCCCCAATAGCTTGGGAGGACGAGTAGGTCTCGTGAGGGTTATATAGGGAACACACCCACAAAGTTCATTTAACTAGGCAAGAATTTAAATAAAATGAAATAAATAAAAATAATGAAAACAAAATAATATACAACAACAACGAAAACATACCTCGCCTCTACCGCTGATATCTCTCATTAGGGTTCACTGGCGGGTTCGGCTGGTACGGATAACCAGTGAGGGCCTCAAACATATCCCTGTAGTTATCCAGCGGGCTCGACTCTTGTTAAGGTGGCGGTTGGTATGGAATCGGAATGAAACTAGAGCCGACTGCCTCGGGCCAATGAGGGGTTGGATCGGATGGGCCCTACGGATGGGGAAGGTCGGGGTAATTGGTCCACCCCGAATGCTCAACATACGGGAGCCTGGCTTGATAATCTCTTTGGTGGCGCTCTTGGTCATGGAGCACATTGGCGTTATTAATCGCCATTTGATTAGAGAAAGCCAATGCTCCCCATCGGCATTGGTCCAAATCCCTTTGTGTGTTTTGGCGCTTAGCCTCCTCTTCTTCCCATGCCCGTCTATGGGCCCTTTCTTCCTCTTGCAACTGTAACATGCGTTCCATTTGTGACTGTTGTAACGCATGCTGCAGCTGTTGTTCCTCCAACTGCTTTTCCACCCTCTCGCGGAAAGATGCTTGAAAACCCCATAGTTCCTGCGAGTACGCCCCTTGCGCCTCTTCCCATTCTCTCCTACTAGCATGGTACTCTCTCCCCTCACCAATACCTGCCGATACATTGTCGTAAACCGCTTGTTGTCCACGGGTCCACAACCGGTATGACGGTATCTGCCGTTGGTTCACAAAATCTGCTACATCAGCAGAGATTTCCCTATGCTTCTTCCTGTACCTACGCCTCGGTCCCCGCGGACCAGAAGGATCCGTCTCCTCCTCAACATCAGGCATCTCCTCATCGCCTTCTTCTTCATCCCCCTCTTCATCACCCTCTTTATCGTTGAATCGGTAACTATCTCCCTGCTCATCTTCAACCGTGTGCAAATGACCAAATGCTTTCACAGTTATCTTCCAATGTTGCCTCATGGTGGCGAAGCTGAACTGATCAATGGGCTTAGACACCCACAGTGTCTCCGGAGGCAACGCATTCTGTTGCAGAATCATGGCGCTAATCAACCTCGCATAGGGAATCATCTTCCGCTTAAAAGACTCCCCTGTATCCCATGTGTTGATCATTACAATTTGACGCCATGATAGCTTGCGCGTCCCATATAACAACGCATGCACAACCCGACAGTCGGGTGCCTTCACCGTTCCGCGGTCCCCAAACCGCACCATGATATTCTCTAACGAAATGCCATGTAGTATTTTTCCCATCAAAGACAAATCGCTTCTTGAATCTCCTGCACCCCCGGAACCTGGCAGTGTGTCCTCGAACAGTCTCACTGGATCAGCGTTGTTTCTTTTATTGTCCAAAAACTGATCATACCCGTAGTAATCATAAGCGTCAACCCCAAGCGAGTCAAATCTCGCAACAGCATTAATATGCTTGAATGACATGATCATCTGGTTTTTGCCAATGTTACCGATCAATTTCCACCTCTGAGCCGGCCTATCAGAATTTTCGAACCGGAGAGTAGATAGCCATTCACAAACAGCCCCCAAATATACTCGGGTTGTGATATCATCGCACCAGTCAATCACCCGTTCCCAACCAAGCTTTTCAAACCTTTGCACTATGGCGATCTTCCGAAACTCCTCGACATCTACTGTACGCTCACATACTGCCCTTTCGGGTACGGGTTTTGAAATACCCGTAACCATCTTCATTTTCCACATCTTAGCTTCTAGCCTCTTATTGTTGTACCGAGAAAGAGCCTTTGTTTTCTCGTCTTTCCATGCCGAAGCCGACCTACTATTCTTTGCTTCTTCCCACGCCCAATCTTGTCGTTCAAGTTGCCCATCACCTTCCTCTACGTTGCTTAGTTGTTCCCAACGCCTTTGATATATCCCTGAGCCTGAACCGGCTCCCGAGGATGAACCTTGACCGGAGGTCTTTGCTTTCTTGCTTCCTAGGAACATGGCTCTTGTCTTCAAGGCCCGTTTATGATGTCCAGACTTCACACAGTCAAGGAGGTTAGTACAAACGATAACAATTCACACTAAAAACACTTAAACAATGAAATAAAATGTACATAACTTTACAAAGCTTATTACCGGTCCTTTCAGTTGACCTCATAAGTTGGCACACTTACCACGAAGTTTACCAACTCCACATTCTCATCCTTTTTCTCATTGTTACCATCAAGGAACGGTTTAAGGCGATGCCCATTAACCGTTTGCTTCGACCCGTCCTTCGGGTCCTTAATTGTAACATCTCCAAGCCTTCCGACCCGTGTAATCACGTATGGGCCCATCCACTTGCTCTTGAGCTTACCGGGGAAATATTTAATCCTGGAATTATAGAGCCAAACCTTTTGACCCACTTCAAATTCCTTCGGCTTCAACTTGGCATCGTGTACCCTCTTCATATCATCTTTGTACTTCGAGGCGCACTCATACGCTTCTTCCCTAAGCTCTTCCAATTCGCAAAGTTTTAATTTCCGCTCTTTACATGCATCATCGTATTTCATGTTAACTTCTTTAATAGCCCACCAAGCACGATGCACAAGCTCAACCGACAAGTGACAATTCCGCCCATAAACTAAGCGATAAGGAGTGGTTCCAATAGGTGTTTTATGAGCCGTTCTATAGGCCCCCATAAAGCATCATTCAACTTTGTCGACCAATCCTTACGGTCCGGTCGAACGGTCTTTTGCAAAATTTCTTTTATTTGCCTATTAGAAACCTCCACTTGACCGCTTGTTTGTGGGTGGTAAGGGGTAGCAAATGGTCAACACCATACCGTTTTAAGAGTTTGCCAAAATTAAAATTCTTGCAGTGAGATCCCCCATCACTAATGATCACCCGAGGAACCCCAAATCTAGAAATTATATTTGTTTGTACGAAATTGCAAACAACGGTATGGTCATTTGTCTTCATGGCAATCGCTTCGACCCACTTGGATACATAATCGACCGCCACCAAGATGTATAAATTGCCATGCGAATTAGGGAATGGGCCCATGAAATCGATCTCCCACACATCAAAAATATCTACAATGAGGATCGGTTGCATGGGCATTTCATCCATTTTTGATATACTCCCTATCTTTTGACACTCTATGCAATTTTTAGCGAAATTAAAAGCGTCCTTGAAAATAGTCGGCCAATAAAGACCGCTATTGAGCACTTTGTGCCCGGTTTTGTGACCACTGAAATGGCCCCCACAAGCAAATGAATGCAAGTGCATCAAGACGCTAGGAATCTCCTCGTCGGGTATGCATCTTCGAACAACTTAATCCGGACAAAACTTGAATAGGTCCGGTTCTTCCAATGTGTAGTATTTAATTTGAGATAGGAAGTGCAACCTCTTCCTTCTATCCCAATGAGCCGGCAAGTCACCTGTAACCAAATAGTTGACAATATTAGCATACCATGGTAATATTCCAACTTTTAAAATTTTCTCATCGGGAAAATTCTCATTGATTTCTTCACGGGAAGAATCCTCCACACTCAACCGAGACAAGTGGTCCGCAACCACATTCTCACTCCCTTTCTTGTCTCGTATCTCAAGGTCAAACTCTTGTAGCAAGAGAACCCATCGGATTAGCCTCGGCTTTGCATCCTTCTTGTCCATGAGATACCTAACTGCAGAATGGTCAGAATAAACAATGACCTTAGTACCCCATATATAAGCGCGAAACTTATCCAATGCATATACCACCGCAAGTAGCTCTTTCTCGGTAGTCGTATAATTCAATTGTGCATCTGAGAGCGTCTTACTTGCCTAGTAAATGGCAACCGGTTTCTTATCTACCCTTTGACCCAACACGACCCCCACCGCATAGTCACTTGCATCACACATAATTTCGAATGGTAATGACCAATCCGGTGATTGCAAGATCAGGGCCTCAACCAACTTTTTCTTCAATACATTAAAAGCATTTTGACATTCTTGATTAAATTCAAACAGTTGATCTTTTAGCAATAATTTACATAGAGGTTTGGTTATATCACTAAAACCTTTTATAAATCTTCTATAAAACCCCGCGTGACCCAAAAATGATCTAATACCCTTAACGTTCGTGGGATAAGGTAACGTAGAGATGACTTGCACTTTCGCACGGTCAACCTCTATCCCACGACTCGACACTACATGCCCCAACACAATCCCTTATTGAACCATGAAATGGCTCTTCTCCCAACTCAAAACAAGATTCTTTTCAACACATCTTTTCAAAACTTTTTCGAGTTGGTCAAGGCATGTATCAAATGATGAACCGAATATTGAGAAATCATCCATGAAGATTTCCAAAGCCTCCCCCACCATATCTGAAAAGATACTCATCATACACCTTTGAAAGGTGGCGGGGGCATTACAAAGTCCAAACGGTATTCGCCTAAATGCGAAAGTACCGTATGGACAAGTAAAAGTAGTCTTTGCTTGGTCTTCCGGATGTATAGCAATTTGATTGTATCCGGAATAACCATCCAGAAAATAATAAAATTTTTGTCCGTCCAATTTCTCAACTATTTGGTCAATAAATGGCAAAGGGAAATGGTCTTTGGAAGTTGCAGCATTCAACTTCCTATAATCAATACAAATACGCCACCCGGTTACCGGCCGAGTGGCGACCTCTTCACCTGCGTCATTTGTGACGACTTGAATACCCGCCTTTTTCGAAACTGTTTGTGTCGGGCTCACCCGTTGGCTATCCGAGATAGGGTATATAATACCCGCATCTAGCCACTTTAATACCTCCTTCTTCACCACTTCTCGCATATTCGGATTTAGTCTTCTTTGTGTATCGCGAGAAGGATTCATACCATCTTCCTTGATGATCTTGTGCATCACCACCGAGGGACTAATTCCCTTCAAATCTGCAATGGTCCATCCGATAGCGGCTCTATGGATGACCAATACCTTCATCAACTTCTCTTCTTGCTCCCCGGTCAAATTAGATGCAATAATTGCCGGGAGCGTGCTACCTTCACCCACATAAGCATATTTAAGATGCTTGGGTAGCACCTTCAACTCTAATACCGGAGGTTCTTCCAATGACGGTTTCAGCTTCGTGTCGATGCTTTCCGGGAGACTTTCCACTTGATGTGTCCAAGTGGGCCTTCCATCTTTTGCCGCCATAACCTCCATCTCTTTCATCTCCTCATCCATGCTCCGATTTGTTTCTCCTTGTAACCTGTCAAACATGAAACATTCCTCTATTGTGTTTTCCTCTTCGACACTAGTGTCGCATAGAGGTATACACTCGTCAACGATGTCCGCCATGTAGCATTCATCGCCAACTAGAGCATCCGTTAATCTTGAAAAGACATTTAACCGCAAACGATGGTTACCAAAAGTCTTGTCGACCGTGCCCGATTTGCAATTAATTTAGGCATTCGATGTTGCCAAAAATGGTCGACCTAGGATCACCGTTGGTTGCTTGGTTCGGTCCAAAGAAACATAATCTAACACAAGAAAGTCCACCGGATAGTAAAAGTCCTCGACCTTGACTATTACATCCGTGACTATCCCACGGGGTAGTTTAGGGGTCAAGTCGGCTAACACCACGGTGGTGTTAGACACTTGAAGTGGACCAAAATCATATTGGTCATATAAACTACCCGGCAAGATACTCACACTTGCCCCAAGATCCAAAAGTGCCCGTGTCATTTTAAATTCACCAACTTGTATAGAAATAATGGGCGCCCCCGGATCTTGGAGTTTTGGTGGAAGTGCACCCGAAAGAATTGAACTCACATTTTCGGTTAAATCAAGTTTCTTAGGAAACTTGTGAGTCCTCTTTTGGGTACATAAATCCTTCAAGTATTTAGCATATGAAGGTATTTGCTTGATGGCATCTAAGAGTGGCAAGTTAATTTTAACTTGTTTAAAAATTTCCCACATCTCTTCTTGATGTGGTCCTCTTTTGTTTACCACCTTTTTAGATGATCCCAACAAAGCTTCGGGATATGGGGCGGTATTAACCTCCACACCCATTTCCTTAGCCTTTCGGACAGGAACGGTCACAACGGGGGTAGTATTATTAATTTTAACATCATTTTTATTTTGACCCGTTTGACCATTTTTTCCTTCATCATCACTTGCATCCTCCACCACCCCTTCAACAAACTTGGTTGATGGTGGCTCAACACCACTAGTAATGATTCGATTACTACGTAAAGAAATTTCATTTAAATGTACCTCACGTGTGTTCTTTGAACTCGACCCTTGATGTTTAGGGTTCACCGTGGTATCACTTGGAAGCTTCCCCATGCTTCCCATTATATTTGAGCCATTTCCTCCGCGAGTTGGCCCACTTGCTTTGCCAATGCCTCATGTGCTTTATCCCGAATCTCGCTTGTCTTCTTTATCTCCTTAATATCATTGTGAGATTCTTTTTGCATATTCAGCAAAGCATCCATTTTGGCACTCAAGTCATCTCCACCGGTTTGACTGTTCGACCCGCTTTCATTACCGCCTTGATTGTTGTAATTCCTTTGGTACCCACCTTGATAATTGTTATCCCTACCTTGGTACCCTTGGTTGTAATTTTGTTGATAACCTCCTTGGTTACCACCTTGGCGGTTTTGATATGATGACCCACTTTGACCTCCTTGATTACCCGATTGAAAATTCGGGTTCATTTGATTTGAGACATTACCATATCGGAAATTAGGGTGATTTCTCAAACCCGGATGGTAAGTGTTGGAGTTCATGTCATATTGCTTCCTATCTCCATACACTTGGTTAACTTCCTCAGTGTAGTCACTCGGCCCCGTTGGACATTGTTCCGCTCTATGTCCAATATCACCACACTCTTCACATACCTCGAATTGAACCGCATTCACTTCTTTTTTCTTCATTCGAGCCATTTCCCGCTCTAAAGTGGAAATCCGATCCTTAGAGTCGAGATCGGGAAGTGACCGGGAGATGGGATGTTTCTTAGCTCGATCGGCCGATTCTTTCTCATTCGACCGTTTACTCATACGCTCCAAGAACTCCCAATCATCGTCTTCATGGTTGCTTAGAAGGGTCCCATTGCTCGTTGATTCAAGTCGGTTCCATGTGTTGTCGTCTAAACCCCGTACAAAACATTTGACCAATTCCCACTTTTCTATTTGATGATGTGGGCACTTTCGCATCAACTCCCTAAATCTTGTGAAGGCTTCATGCAACGGCTCGCCCGATAGTTGGCGAAAAGACCTAATTTCATCACGAGCATCATCGGTCATTGCCATAGAATAGTATTCATCTAGAAAAGCTTGTTGCATTTCTCCCCGTGTGCGAATGCTATTGGCCGGGAGTGTAAGGAACCATTGCTTCGCTTTGTCTTTCAATGAGAATTGGAACAAGCGAAGTTTAACCTCCTCTAGTGCAAAGTTGTGCCCCCCGATAGTGTTGCAAACTGAAGAAAATCCGCCAAATGCGTATACGGCTCATCGTTGGACCTTCCATTGAAATGAGGAAGTATGTTGATGTAATGTGGTTTACAATCAAACATCCTCCGCTCACAAACGATTGGTGAATCGTTTTCGGTGACAATCGGCCTGAAACAGTCATTCACTCCCCGTGGAGGTTGTTGACGACGATAAGGACTGTTAACCTCTTGATCACCCATTCTTCGGTTATCCCTTCTATCATCTCTCCTTTCGTTCCTTCTTTCATCCCTTCTCTCATCCCTTCCGTGATTCCTACCTTGGTTACCTCTTTGATTGCCACCCCCACAAAACGAGGGATCCGGTTATGGTGAGCATTGTTATTATTGTTGTGACCCCACCATTCCGGTTCCGTTGATAATCATTTCGTGGTTGACGGTTGTTCTCGTAACCATCATTTCTTCCGTCCCTATAACCATAATCGTCATCCCCAACGTAGTTGGCATTTTGATAGCCAAATTCTTCATCTTCATATCCTCTTGCATTATGGCCATTTCCCCAATTGATGTACCCCCAATCTTCATCATCGTCCACTCGATCATCATAGTAACCCCCATCATCCGAATTTTCGGTATGAACGCTTACATGTTCCGGCGATTGATAACCGGGAACACTATAAGGTTCGTCATCGGGGATTGCATTCCTCAAGTCATCGATATTGAAAAATGGGTCTTTATCCGCGGGATTGTCGTGATCACGATTACCTCTATGATCGGAATTGACATATTCATCATCGAGGTTGATGGGTAAAGAAGCTTGTCGATGAAGGTTTTGTTGTTGGGGGGTTCGTTGGTTGTTATTGGGATTTTGGTTTCTAAAAGGTGGTGTGGGTGGTCTAGAGTTGACATTACCACCCGGTTGCTCTTGAGGTATAGGTTGGGTGTTTTGAGCGGGATTGAGGTTACTTCGGTATTGATATTGGTTCTGGTTTTGGTTTGTGTTGGAGTTTTGGTTTGCCATTGAATCGGTTTCAATGGTTGGTGTGAGTTGTGGTGTTTGGTTAGTTTGATTAGAAGCAAGGGTTGCTTCTAACCGGCTTGTTCGATTTCTTCTTGCTACTCTTTCGATTTCCGGTTCGTAGACTAAAGGTGAAGTCCTCCCGGAGTTCCGCGTATGCATGCACTACCTGTAACCTGCACAAGTAACACACCCCGCGTAACAAAGAAAAAGACAAGTACAAAAAGAAAGCTAAACACTTAAACAGATAATCACGCAAATTCAAACAATACCCAAACACAAAGCGCACGCACTCCCCGGCAACGGCGCCAAAATTTGATCGGAGTGTCGCGCTCCAGTCAAAGATAATATTTATAGTCCCAAATTACCCTTAACAAATAGTTAGTGATAGTAAGGGGTCGAACCACGAAGAGTATGTGGTTTGCGAATGGATTCGATTGAATTATGAAAAGTTCTCACTATTATGAAGCTTGCTATTTTGTTTTTATGTATTTTTGTTGAATGAAAAGATTTGATTAAAATACTAAGTGATTTGGTTGATGATTACAAAAAACTAACAATTGCAAAAATGTAAATAACGATTTAGACACGATAAAGAAAACAAGGTTCACACCCGGTTCGGTAATTGCATTCCTAGGATTCATACTCGTTTTAGGATTGATTCAATTGCAAAGACGACTAACGAATTTAGTGTTACACGGCTTAGGTGCCAAGAGCTATCAACGTTATAAAGAACGGACCACAATGCACTTCGTTACCAAGAACATGTAAACTCTAACCTAGACAAGGCATAATTGCACATAAACATTTCATAAAGTCAAATTTAATCTTCACTCGACAGTTTATGAATTCAATACAAATGCAAGACAATTGTCATAAGTTTCAAATCAAGAAGCAATTTGTCACAAAATCAATCCAAGAACAATGTTAAACCCTAGACTTACGAATAACCTACACCGGGGTGAGCCTCCTAGAAATTAGCCGCTCATGGAAGGACGAACGCTATCACCGGAAGTTGAGAACTCGAACATCATCATCTTGAAGCTTTGAAGTTGTGAAGATAGAGGTTAGGGTTTGGATTGGTTGATGGTGATGAATGGATTGAAGGATGAATGATGATTAGGGTTAAGGAATGGATGATAGTAATGATTCGGGTGTGTTCGAATTGTAGTGATGATGGATGGTGAAATGGTGGATGATCGATCGATGAATATGGCTCCAAGATTGGTTTTCAAACTCAAGAAGAAGTGTAACTGTCGAATTGATGTCCCACAAATCCTCTCTGATTCGTTATTTGACACAAAACACTCAACATCCGCGCAGCAACATTGGAGGGTCGTCGCCGACGGCCTGAAGCCCCGTCGGCGACGGTCCATGTATTTTGATCTGGAGCCGATGTGTTAACTCGCTGCTTACGGACCATTTGGGCGACGGATAATTGTACACACCGTCGGCGACGGACCATATGGTCGTCGGCGACGGCTCCTGGAATCTCAACTTTCTGTTTTCTTCGTTTCTCAAGTCCGGTTGACCCGTCTCGCATCCTAGTGGCGCGTTTTTCGTCCCGATAGTCTGTTTAGCTCCCATTTAGCTCCTTAAACTCTTCAGACCTGTAAAACACAAATCTCATTAAAAGTAGGCTATTCGAGATCAAAAGTTAAGTAAAAACATGAACTTAGACTTAAACAAACACCGGTATTCGACCACGTATCACCTATCTATTTCGATTCCCACCCTTTGTCACCTTGTTAGCACAGTGAGTTGTCAGTAGCTTCATAACTTCTTTATTTTTAATCAAAATGAGTACACACCTTTGGGGTTGGACTCCTGATGCAAATACGGACAATACGTATACACAAAAGGGTTTAGCACCATCTTGGGCTCAGTCTCCCACACCTTCGCCCTCATCCATCCCATCACAGTTGGGTTTGATTACAGCCAGTCAATAGACCTTTGTTGCCAATCAAAATCGTAGTATTCAGAATCTCCATCTCCTGATAATCGCCCGTCAAAGCTTATGCATATGAACGGGTATCCTGGATGGCAGGAAAGGTTTCATAGGTATATTTTCGGACAGAATACGGAGTAACAACAATGGCATTGTTTGATGTTGTGCATTGAGGTGGGAGAGGTGAAAATATTAACGTAAGTACCTAAATACTATCTACAATGACCCGATTCAATTGACCCATTCCAATGAAGGAACATATCCAGGTGAAAGGGTTAGCATGTAGTCGTTTATAAGTTATGTAAGCAAGGATCTCACATTTCCGGTAAGAAAATCAACGTTTTGAACGCCGTGCTGGTTAAAAATATTGGATTATAGTTCCTTAATCCATTCGGATCAAAAGTAGCAGCTTGTGTATATAAATAGTTAATAGTTAGTATTTGAACATATGTATTTGTTTAGGGGTTGATTGTGTCAAAGGGTGGAACCTATAACCTAAGGAATTAGATGCTACATTCATCAGATCATCACATTGTTCCAGAACATGCGCCAAATAAGGAGACATCATGATTCATCAAAGGCCGTGTCAATTCAGCAAGGGTCGTGTTGTTTAGATAGTGTCGCTTTGTTTGGCATAAATAGGGTTTATATTTGTCAATTGTAATATCACTTGTACATTAATTCAATCAGAAATAAAAGTTCTAGTTTGTGGTTATTGTTGATTAGATTGTGTTCATCAAGGATTCTGGACATCAAAAAATGTTCATGCAGCTAATGACCTATAGGGTATCCAACCAGGTTGAGCACTCATTCTTTGAGTGCCCCATCTTTTTGGAATAACAGCAGTAGATTTGTGTCGTTAAATGTTGTCATTCATTGCCTTTGACGATTTTCGGATTGCCTTAACAAAATTTGTGGAGTTATTCAGTTATGTCGATGACAGGCCTGATGTTCTTAGGTATAGCGCTTACTGGCTTAGTCTCTTGTTGTATATTATATAGGTTACCATTGAGAGAATTTAGTCATGTAACAAAAAGATTGCTCGTATACATACTGACATGCATATAGTTAGACGTAGAACATAATCCCTCTATATAGTATGCCTCGGTTAAAAGGAGAGTCTACAATTGACAAGAAGCTCAAGTACATCTTGGTTTTTCAGATATTGATTGGTCCCTAATTCTTGATTACGATACCATGTGATGTGTTATCAGTTAATGTTTCATTAACCTTTGAAAAAGAATGCTTTGTTTAACATTCTATTAGAAGGTTTGTGCCCAGTGCTAGCTGCGTTTTATCATAATCACCACATATCCTAATATTTGGAAGATATAAAAAGCAAAACTAAAAGCATATCATATACACAAACCAACTTGCCAAACGATCGAGATTTCTTTGTTGCACATGTCTCATGGTGAGAACCATCTCACACATGTTTGAGCTTTAGGGGTTGTGGGCCCAAAAAATGTCTCAAATCCCATGAAGCTTGTCAATAATCCTTCATGCCCTTTTTGAAATTCTGCTAGGAAAATTACAAACAAAATCATTCTAACCCCATGCATAAAGAAACCACATTTCAACACCGTTTACTATGAAACCTATATATATGTTCTTTTATTTCAAAGCAATGCTTTAACAAATAAATAGTTTTTATATATAGTTGTGATAGTATTTTATTTTATTGTTAGTTTTTTAAGTTTTAGTTTCACATTTTAGTACAAAGTGATAATATACACCTTTAGCACATTTATTTTTTTTAAATAATTTTAATTTTTCTAATTGTTTGAGTTCGTTAGTATAAAAACTAAATGCGTGGTTATATTTGCTTTTTTATTTCTCAACATTACAATATACATTTATTTAAAACAAAGGTGTATTCAAAATAAGGTTTTTTGAGGTATTATAAAGGGGGTGTGCATGGTTCGGTTTTCAGTTTTTCAAAACCGTTGGTTTTGGATTTTTCGATATTAGCAACGGTTCGGTTTGGTTTTTGGAACAAAATTACGTAAGATGCAAAAATAAGAATATAATCCGAAATTTAAAAATCTTACTAATATGTTTACATTTAAGTTAGTATATTTAACATTTTAATTAAAGAGTTAATTACATGGTTAGTCCCTGTGGTTTATAAGAAGTAACAAGATCATGTACTAATAATTTAAAGGGGTATCAACTTTCAATTTTGTAACAATCTGAGGTATTAAGAATAACATACGTTAGTTTTTTTGTTAGGTTTTTATAAAATGACCAAAACACCCTTTATAACTTCAAGTGTCACTTGTGCAGTCTTTTGATTTAATTAAAGGGTTCATTTATGTAAAATCCAAATGTTTAACTTTGTAAAATATGTTAATAACAACAACTAAAAGATAAATTAGAACCATACTATTTTATCTTCTGTATCTCCTACAATATATATATTTTAAATAAAAGAAAAGGGAAACAGCCAACTAGTATGGATCTAGTCACGTGCATCGCCGGTTCTCTTTTCTTCGTCCGTTAGGATTGGTTCGCCGGTGAAGGTTTTGGCAACAATCGTGTTGCCAGGGAGGGGAGTGGTAAGCCAGTGAAAGGTTCTAGGTTTTTTATGTTGGAAAGGTCCCTAACTTTTGTGTAAATTATAAAACAGTCCTTCGTTTACCATATGGTTACATTAGTTAGCCTGTTAAATGTAAAACGACTTAAATGCCCTTGAACATAACTGAAAAACTAACATATGTTAGTGTTAGTACCCCATTGTTGACTAGGCTGCAATTCTTCTTTAAATCGTCTTGGTTAATCTGTCTATAAAGACTAAAGAGAATAGCTTGAGAGTGAGATCATTGTTACAAAATTGAAAGTTGGTACCTCAGAGTGTGACTTTAAACTATTAGTACTTGACATTGTTATTTCAAATAAACCATAGGGACTAACCATGTAATTAACTCTTAATTAAAACTGTTCACATAAATCTAACCTTCTAATTTGTTTTTATATTTCTTCAAAAAATTTTATTAAGACATTATCTTTTAAAATACTTTAAAGATCATTATTTTATATTAAGTTTTGTTATTTTTGTAGGCAATAGATAAATCATTTAAATTATAAATAAAAATGTTAATGTTTTTATTATAAATACTTAACATTTAAGAATAAAATTAATAATTTCTACTTACATGGGTTAAACACTTAAACAACTTAACTTAAACATAAAGATATATGGACTTGGCCTATTATTGTAACTTATCGGTTCGGTTCGGTTTTTTTGATAATTGAAAATGGTTATCCGAAAACCAAACCGAAAACACCATGAATTGAACTAAGACTATATTAAAACACCATGTTATGTAAATACGCAGCAACACCATACGCGATTAAAACACCATGTATTGATGCTGTGTTAATACGGTTGAATAAAACACCATACTTAGAACATCATATGGAAAACGCAGGTTGTAAAAGATCATGAATTGAACTAAGACTTTACTAAAACAACATGTTAGATAAACATCGATTATGTAAGATTAATCGGAGATATGGTTAAAAAATAAAACCTCGAAAAAACTTTCCAAAACGTAACTGCATTATCTTTCCTTATTTGCATTATGGATGATTACACTAACACCCTCAATGACTTATTTTAATCAATGTCACATGTCCTCATCTTATTTTTTCTTAGACTTCTTAGATTAATAATCCTTTGTAGAGAAATCTTAACTTATGGGATCATGAGAAAACTTGTCTTATTGAGAAAATTAAAAAAAAAAAAAAAACTCTATCCAAAGTTATAATACACATATGTAATACATATATCCAGAATTTAAAAAAAAAAAAAACAAGTTGCGATCGTCAGAAAAAGTCCTTATGGTCTGCATGGCAAAATGATGTATTATACATGTGTAATATAACATATGTTACACATGTGTAGTAGTGCGGTCTTTTTTCAAAATTTTTAATAGCTAAGTACATTAAATTTTTAACTTCTTTTCAAAAAAAAAAAAAAATTTAAAGAAGAAAAAAAATTGATTTTAAGTGTAGGATAAATTACGAGGTGTGTAGCATAAATTTCAATATGTGTAGGAAAAATTTCAAAATGTGTAGGATATATATTTTGATGTGCGTAGACAAAAATTTAATTGTAGAGGACGACAATTTTTATGACTAATTAATTAGTTAAAGATAATAATAAATGAGACGAGAGAAAAAAGTATTTAATGTTTTACAATTGTACCTTTTGTTTTTTTTCTTCTTATTTTAATTTTCTTCTCAAATGAACCTCCCCCTACACACACACACACACACACACACACACACACACACACACACATATATATATATATATAGTTTTAGGATCATGTAATAAGGATATTTTTCGTGAGAAGTGCGAGAAGGCATAAGAATCGACATGTAGGCATCATGTTTTGGACTTGAGCATAATATTTTCGGTTGTTTTAGCAAGAAAAACACTATACACAACAATTTAAGACACAATGCAATGAATTCTACGATTAAAACTTAAAACACCATGCCAAAAATGTTAAGTAGTGTGTTTTAAGTGAGTTGCGTTTTAAATTTCACGCCCATAATACGTTGCATTGTGTTTTAAATTGTTGTGTTTGGTGTTTTTCATAGCAAAACAACCCAAAACATCATGCATAAGTCCAAAACATGATGTCTACATGTCAGTTTCTATGTCTTTTCACACTTCTTGAATAAGGTCCTTTTGACACGAAACTCACCCTATATATATGTATCGGATTAGGTATAACAACCCTAACATAAACCGACACCCCCATAAATTTTCCGACACCCTAATATATCTTGAAATGTCTCAATATGTCTTTATATGCACCCCGTATGTGAGAACCGAGCCCAAAATAGATTATAATATATAAAATAAATTAAAAACACTAAAAATTAAGCTCAGGCGGGCCGCGTAGGACCTCACCTCAACTTAACGCGGGCCGCATTAAGGTGTAACCGGACTCCGTTGAATTCTTTAGTTGACGCGGGCCGCATAAGAGATTCCATTAGTTAACGCGGGCCGCGAGTGTCTCAAATGGTGGCGCAGCCCGGTGATGACACGTGTCATCATCGTGGCGGACCTATACGCTGACCCAGCCAAGCTACGCGTTGATCCAGCGTTGACGCGGGCCGCGTAAGCTTGGCCTGTTCTTTACGCGGGCCGCGTGGAGACCCAATTACAACCCTATAAATAGAAGGCAACGGGCCTTCAGTCCGATCGTTCACTTTCTTTCTTTCTTTCTTTCTAAATTTCTGTAGTGGCGTTATTATACCCGGGCATTATACCTCCTAATTAGCGAGGTTCTGCTACGATGTAAGTATTATAACCCCTGGAGACGTATTAGATACCTTGCCCGCTTGATCTAGGGTTCCGTAACGGCTGTCGTGGTTCTGCCCGACATAGTCGTTGGAATGCCGTCTCGGGGAGGGTATTACTAATGTTAAAATGGGTTATTATACTAACACACGTGCATTTGTGTAAATTATAGATATTCACCAGGAAACCCTAAAGAATAACCTAAGACAGCAAAGTGAGTAATCCTCTTTTTGTTGAATGTTTTTACAAAACCTTACATACTTTTCCATGCGAATAACAGTTATTGAGTATTTGTAAGAATACAATTATCGTGGGTATGTTGGGGTTTTGTATACAAAATTTGTTACCTCCTGGTTAAGGAGTAACATTTTCACAAGTCAGGTCTGACAGTACCAACGGGTGATAATTGATATAACTTGGAAACAAATGTAATTGCGAGATCGCCCTCAATACTGTTCACTGTGAAATTATTTTATTTAAACCTGATTAAAATGGGATTCACTCACCAGTATTTCCCACTGACAAAATGTTTTTAAAACGCGTTTCAGGTAACAAAATGTGAAAGCCAAATAGAAGCCAGCTGGATAGCACTAAAGGCTTGGAAAAGTGGCAATAAAGTTACCTAAGAATAAAATGGATGTTTTTATGAAATAAATAGGATTTATTCCTATAAAATGTGTGTATTGAAAACTTGGGTTTTACCCATATGTTTAATATTAGCAAACATGGTGGTTTACTCTGATTAAATATTTCCTAACTACGGTGCTGATGAAAATTTCCGCTGCCAAATTGGATAAATAAACGTGATACCACCGAAACTGGCTCACGGCCGCCCGTTCCCGGGAACTAGGGATCGGTTGTGACAGAAGGTGGTATCAGAGCTATGCCAATGATTCAGCCACAGAAGTGTTCCGCTGACATCAAAATTCAAAGTGTTAGGAAATAAATTACGGGAATACGTGCATAATTGTATTTACTTGCTATGTGTTATCTGACTATTTGTTAGTTTACAATATGAGCGACCAAGGACCCTCTGACGCGTATCGTCAATTGTCTGGTTCGCCTAGGAGCGAAGGCACCTCCTCTTCTCAGCCTGCCCTCTCAGGGTACTCTGCTGATACGGAAGAAGGAATCTTTGTGTTTAAGGCTCAATCTGAAGAGCCATTTCCTCAGAAAAAGAGGGGATGGTTCAGTAGGGGAGCGCACGAGCGTAGAAAACGAATGAAAAAGTTGCAGGAACAGCGAGTGTTAGCCGCAGCAAAAAGAGAGACTGGTGCTTATAATCAGGAAATGCTCAATAGGGGTATCGCTAATATCCATATTTTTGCAACCACTGCTGCTGACCCAAACCTGGAACAAATGCTAGCACCCCAACCACAACCACAAAATCCTGACCAACCCATGGAAGTAGAAAATCAAATAGAAATGCCTGATTACAACCCGGAGGAGATACCTAGGGTACCTGCACCAAATCCTCTAGACCCAAACAACTACGACCCCTGGTGGGACGATGTTAGGGACTACGTGCAACAAAACCCAATACAGGAAAATGTGCCAATGCCCAACTTAGGAGCTTATCCAGGGTTAGATCCTCAAGATCCCTACAACATTAGTGATGCATATGTTAGGGAAATTTTAGAGAATCCATACCCGTATCAGGCCCCTATGCCTCCATATCAGGAACTCGCACCCCAGATTCCAAACCCAGTCCTAGAACCTGCACCCCCAATGAGTGCAGAAAATGTCCAAGAACTTAGGACCTTCGGTGAGGAAATTTTAGAAAGTAGTGAGAGAATGCGACAGGTGGGAGAACGCCTCGTATGGAAATACAACGAGCGTAATATGGATTTTTGGATGAATCCATATCAGTGAATGCGATGGCTAGAACGGTAGTAGTAATAATAATATAATATAATATAATATAATATAATATAATATAATATAATATAATATAATATAATATAATATAATATAATATAATATAATATAATATAATATAATATAATATAATATAATATAATATAATATAATATAATATAATATAATATAATATAATATAATATAATATAATATAATATAATATAATATAATATAATATAATATAATATAATATAATATAATATAATATAATATAATATAATATAATATAATATAATATAATAATATATGTGTGTATGTGTTAGAAAAAAAAACACTACGGATGCCTACTATTAGTATTGTAACTTTACATTTCAGTCGGTATTGTAATTTAAATTTCAGTACTAGTGTGTAATGATGCATACTATATAAATAGAGTAAAAGTCGCAATGCTCGACGCTTTTGACCAAAAAGTGTTTGTCATGTGATTGGCTATATTTCAATATTATTTGTGATATTAATATTTGGTTAATGAGAATCCGGACAACAATAACAATGGAAACCAAATGGATAATAGTGTCGTTCAACACATAGTGGTACAAGGAATTATAGATGCAATGCCATTTATTATTCAAACGGTTCAAGAAGCGAATAATAAAAGTAAGCATAGCAGTAAGCGACCAAGTGAACCGGAACACAGCGTGAACAATGGACCCATACTTCAAGCGCCCATTCCCAAAAGAAGAAGAACCATGCCATATGTTTGTTCTTACAAGGAATTCTGGTCCTGTAAACCAATAGAATTCTCGGGCAATGAAGGACCCATTGCAGCCCTACGCTGGATAGAGAAAACTGAGGCTGTTCTAAAAATAAGCAAATGTGCTGAAGAAGATAAGATAACGTTTGCTTCCAATCTGTTTAAAAACGCAGCCTTAGAATGGTGGAACACTATCATCCAGTCAAGAGGAAGTGATAGAATTTATAACATGGAATGGGAGGATTTCAAAAATATGGTAGAAAGGAAATTCTGTCCTCCCAATGAAAAGGAACAGATAGCAAATAAGTTTCTGAACCTTAGAATGGTCGGGGTAGACAGTAAGGGTTACACTACCACATTCTTTGAATATGCTAGGATAGTACCAACCCTTGCATCACCTGAACCGGTATTAATCTCCCGTTACATCTGGGGATTAATTGGAGAGATTAGACATGTAGTCAAGGCAGCTAGACCCCAAACCATAGAGGAAGCTGTAGAACTAGCCAATACCTTGACTGATGAACTAGTACGAACTAGAGAAGAAGACCAGAGGAGAAACCTAACCCAAAGGCTTACTCAAGAATTCCGTTCAGGGAATTTTAACCGTAGGAATGTAGGTTCTACCTCAGCACCATACTGCAGAAACTGCAAGAAGAAGCATTCTGGAAGATGCTCTACTTACTGCAATTACTGTAAGGCGCCAAGACACAAGGAAGAAAATTGCAGGAGAAAAACCAGTAATGGAATGTGTTACAACTGTGGAGAAAAAGGTCATATTAAGACAAACTGTCCAAAATTGGCTCCAGCTGCAAACAACAAGAATACTAAAAATGCTAGAGCATTCGTTCTAACTGCAGACGAAGCTAGAATGATTCCGGACGTCATTGCTGGTACGTTTTTAGTTAATGATATATTTGCTAAAGTATTACTTGACTCTGGTGCAAACCAAAGTTTTATTAATACTTCGTTTTGCAAACTCTTAAATCAATCATTAACTAAACTACCACAAGAATGTCTAGTAGAAACCGCAAATGGAGAAACCGTTAAGATTTCTGAAATCTTGCAAGGAGCAAGAATAGAAATTTTTAATCAAAAATTTATTGCAAACCTTTACCCAATGAATCTGGTAGGATTTGATGTCGTGCTAGGAATGGATTGGTTAATAGCCAATAAAGCCAATATCTTATGTGATCAAAAGTCAATTCAGGTAAAATCACCAAGAGGTGAAAAGATCACAATTAAAGGAGATAAACCATCTAGATCCACTAAATTCATCTTTGTGATGAAAACTGCAAGTTATATAAGGAAAGGATCTATAGTGTATTTGATTTCTATAATCACTAACACGAAAGGAAAAGAATTAAAAGACATTCCAGTAGTGTCTCAGTTTTCAGATGTCTTTCCAGAAGAATTGCCAGGACTACCGCCAGACAGAGAAGTTGAATTTAGAATTCACCTGCTACCAGGAACAGCACCAATTGCCAAAGCACCTTACCGTTTGGCACCCACGGAAATGCAAGAACTGAAGAAACAGCTAGACGAATTGTTGGAAAAAGGATTCATACAGCCAAGCTCATCACCATGGGGAGCGCCGATTTTATTTGTTAAAAAGAAGGACGGATCAATGCGTATGTGCATTGACTACCGCGAATTAAACAAAGTCACGATTAAGAATCGGTATCCATTACCGAGGATCGATGATTTGTTTGATCAACTTCAAGGAGCTCGATTTTTCTCTAAAATTGATTTAAGATCAGGATATCATCAATTAAAGGTACAGGAAGAGGATATTCCTAAAACCGCATTCAGAACGAGGTATGGTCATTATGAATTTACTGTCATGCCATTTGGTTTAACCAATGCCCCATCCGCATTTATGGACATGATGAACCGAATATGTAAGCCATATTTGGATAAATTCATAATTGTCTTCATAGATGATATTCTAATTTACTCTAAAAGTAAAGAAGAGCATGCAAAGCACTTGCAATTACTTTTAAGTTTATTGAGAAAGGAAAAGCTTTATGCTAAGTTTTCAAAATGTGAGTTTTGGTTAGAACAGGTACAATTTCTCGGACATTTAGTTAACCATGAAGGAATTCATGTAGATCCAACAAAGATCGAGGCAATTACCAAATGGAAAACCCCTAAGTCACCAACCGAAGTTAGAAGTTTCTTAGGATTGGCCGGTTATTATAGAAGATTTATTCGAGATTTTTCTAGAATAGCCATTCCTTTAACTAAGTTAACCTGTAAATCTATTAAGTTTGAATGGGGACCAAAACAAGAAGAAGCCTTTAGAATTCTTAAGCAAAGATTAACCCATGCACCCATACTAGCGTTACCAGAAGGAATTGAAGACTTTGTAGTCTTTTGTGACGCTTCTAAGTTAGGTTATGGATGTGTATTAATGCAACGTCAAAAGGTTATAGCTTATGCCTCTAGACAGCTTAAGAGCTATGAAGAAAATTATTCAACCCATGATTTGGAATTAGGAGCCAAAATTTTTGCCCTTAAGATTTGGAGACATTATCTTTATGGTAGTAAGTTTACCATATTCACAGATCATAAAAGCTTAAGGTATGTTTTTGGGCAAAAAGTGTTGAATATGAGACAAAGACGCTGGATGGAATTACTTAGTGATTATGATTGTGATATCCAGTATCATGCAGGAAAAGCCAATGTGGTGGCTGATGCTTTAAGTCGAAAGTATCACTAAAAGCCAAAAAGGGTACGTTCTCTTAAATTAAATCTACAAGTAGATTTAAACAATCAGATTAGAAAAGCATAAGAATCAGTAATCAAAGAGGATACTGAAAAATTAAAAGGAATGATTAAGGAATTAGAACAAGGAACAGATGGAATTTGGAGGTTCCATAAAAAGAGAATGTGGATACCTAAATTAGGAAATTTACGTCACCGTATATTAGAAGAAGCTCATAAGTCTAAATATACAATGCATCCAGGAAGTGATAAAATGTACCAGGATTTAAGGAAAAATTTCTGGTGGATAGGAATGAAAAAGGATGTAGCAGCCTATGTTTCTAAATATCTAACTTGCTCACAAGTTAAAGCTGAACATCAGAAACCCTTAGGTTTATTGCAACAATTAGAAATGCCAGTTTGGAAATGGGAATTGATAACAATGGATTTTGTTACCAAATTACCCAAAACAAGAAAAGGTAATGATACAATCTTGGTGATTGTAGATAGGCTAACCAAATCAGCTCATTTCTTACCAATGAAAGAAACCTTTAGTATGGAACAATTAGCCAAATTGTATATAAATGAAATCGTTTCTTTACATGGCATTCCTTTATCAATTGTTTCTGATAGAGATAGCCATTTTACTTCTCATTTTTGGTCAAGTTTCCAAAAAGCAATGGGAACCAGATTAAATCTAAGCACATCTTATCATCCTCAAACGG
The DNA here is from genome assembly GCF_002127325.2 of Helianthus annuus. Classification (NCBI taxonomy): domain Eukaryota; kingdom Viridiplantae; phylum Streptophyta; class Magnoliopsida; order Asterales; family Asteraceae; genus Helianthus; species Helianthus annuus. The sequence goes on from NC_035442.2 coordinate 158,313,823, forward strand.
ACGGACAAAGCGAAAGGACAATCCAGACGATGGAAGACATGCTTAGAGCTTGTGTAATTGATTTCAGAGGTAATTGGGACGAACACTTACCTTTAATAGAATTTTCTTATAATAACAGTTATCACACAAGTATCAACGCTGCACCATTCGAAGCACTTTATGGACGAAAGTGCAGAACCCCAGTCTGTTGGGCAGAAATTGGGGAAAAACAACTATCTGGACCCGAGATAGTACAAGAAACAACTGATAAAATCATTCAAGTCAAGGAACGACTGAAAGCAGCGCGTGATCGACAAAAGAGCTACACTGACAACAAACGTAAACCATTGGAATTTCAAGTAGGAGATAAGGTATTATTAAAAGTCTCTCCTTGGAAAGAAGTGGTAAGATTCATCAAAAGAGGAAAGCTAAGTCCCAGGTATATTGGACCTTTCAAGATTCTTAAAAGAGTAGGACCTGTAGCCTATCAGCTACAACTGCCAGAAGAAATGGCAGGAATACATGTTGTATTTCATGTATCTAATCTCAAAAAGTGTCTAGCCGATGAATCACTCTTAGTACCTCTTAAAGATATAGAAGTAAATGAACAACTCAAATTTGTAGAGAGACCTCTACAGATTGAAGATAGGAAAATTAAGAATCTCAAGCATAAGAGATTAGTTCTGGTCAAAGTGAAATGGGACTCCAAAAGAGGACCTGAGTACACATGGGAGCTTGAATCAGAAATGCAAAGGAAATATCCACACTTGTTCCAGTAGATCTCGAGGACGAGCTCTAAAACAAGGTGGGGAGGATATAACAACCCTAACATAAACCGACACCCCCATAAATTTTCCGACACCCTAATATATCTTGAAATGTCTCAATATGTCTTTATATGCACCCCGTATGTGAGAACCGAGCCCAAAATAGATTATAATATATAAAATAAATTAAAAACACTAAAAATTAAGCTGAGGCGGGCCGCGTAGGACCTCACCTCAACTTAACACGGGCCGCATTAAGGTGTAACCGGACTCCGCTGAATTCTTTAGTTGACGCGGGCCGCATAAGAGATTCCATTAGTTAACGCGGGCCGCGAGTGTCTCAAATGGTGGCGCAGCCCGGTGATGACACGTGTCATCATCGTGGCGGACGTATACGCTGACCCAGCCAAGCTACGCGTTGACCCAGCGTTGAGGCGGGCCGCGTAAGCTTGGCCTGTTCTTTACGCGGGCCGCGTGAAGACCCAATTACAGCCCTATAAATAGAAGGCAACGGGCCTTCAGTCCGATCGTTTACTTTCTTTCTTTCTAAATTTCTGTAGTGGCGTTATTATACCCGGGCATTATACCCCCTAATTAGCGAGGTTCTGCTACGATGTAAGTATTATAACCCCTGGAGACGTATTAGATACTCTGCTCGGTTGATCTAGGGTTCCGTAACGGCTGTCGTGGTTCTGCCCGACGTAGTCGTTGGAATGCCATCTCGGGGAGGGTATTACTAATGTTAAAATGGGTTATTATACTAACACACGTGCATTTGTATAAATTATAGATATTCACCAGGAAACCCTAAAGAATAACCTAAGACAGCAAAGTTAGTAATCCTCTTTTTGTTGAATGTTTTTACAAAACCTTACATACTTTTCCATGCGAATAACAGTTATTGAGTATTTGTAAGAATACAATTATCGTGGGTATGTTGGGGTTTTGTATACAAAATTTGTTACCTCCTGGTTAAGGGGTAACATTTCCACAAGTCAGGTCTGACAGTACCAACGGGTGATAATTGATATAACTTGGAAACAAATGTAATTGCGGGATCGCCCTCAATACTGTTCGCTGTGAAATTATTTTATTTAAACCTGATTAAAATGGGATTCACTCACCAGTATTTCCCACTGACAAAATGTTTCTAAAACGCGTTTCAGGTAACAAAATGTGAAGGCCAAATAGAAGCCAGCTGGATAGCACTGAAGGCTTGGAAAAGTGGCAATAAAGTTACCTAAGAATAAAATGGATGTTTTTATTAAATTAATAGGATTTATTCCTATAAATGTGTGTACTGAAAACTTGGGTTTTACCCATATGTTTAATATTAGCAAACATGGTGGTTTACTCTGATTAAATATTTCCTAACTACGGTCCTGATGAAAATTTCCGCTGCCAAATTGGATAAATAAACATGATACCACCGAAACTGGCTCACGGCCGCCCGTTCCCGGAACTAGGGATCGGGGGTTGTGACATTAGGTTCATTTGTGAACAACTTATTTAGATTGAACTGAGTGAACTAATCTTGGCCCTTAATCATTTTTTAGATTAAAAAGGTAAGCTTGGCATTACCCAAGTATTTTTAATTAAAATCCCTTAATTTTCTCATCTCTTAACTCCCACTCTCCCATTTTTATTATTTCTCCATTATTTTTAATTATAAAAGATTGAAGAGCTAATGTTTTTTTAAATAAACTCTTATGTTCTTTTTAGAATTAAATATTAAACCTATATTAAATTATATTTTTTAACATATGTGTATACAGGTCAGTATATACAAGATTTATACACTTGTGTATTATTACATCTTGTTCCCACAGGTCGGTATAAACCAGATTTATACACCTGTGTATTATTCAAGTACATAGTATAGACATGTCGGTATATACCAGACTTATACACCTGTGTATTATTACATCTTGTTTCCACTATACATCTTTTCATCAAACATTGATCTAATACATATATGTGTGTGTCTATATATATATGTGTGTGTGTGTATATATATATATATAGAGAGAGAGAGAGAGTGTGTGTATCGTACAATTGGCCTTAACGTACATTACGCACGCGAGTATAAATCACATGTTATAAAAAAGCGCGTTCATGAATCTGGAAAATCACTTGGGGGATGAAATCACATGTTGCGATTTATGGAGTGAAATCGCATGGGGGATGAAGATCTAACTGCTGTAGTTATCACGTACACAATGTACAATAAGCCATTTTATATATTAAGTGACCCCTATATATATATATATACCAAATAGACACTTTTGTATCGTTTCTAGAAAATTACATTACTTGCAATGAGAGCAACGTCCTTTAATTTTTTTGAACTTTTAACCTTTTATTTTCCCATCTTTGGAGGGGCTTAGGTCCTTTAAACATATTATTCTACAATGATTTTGGCCACCCTCTTCCATGCAACCTTTATATGAGCAAATAATATGGAATAATTTCTCTCTTTTTAAAATTAAAAAAGAAAAGAAAAGAAAGAATCTAATACCAGTAATTATTTCACTTGTTCAGCCTTTGGTTCGATCAAGCTTGTCTTGAAAGAGGCAGGTAAGAATAAAAAAGAAACAAAACAGACATTTTATGCATTTTCAAATTTATGTTACCTTTTTTATTTAAAAAACTTAAATCAGCTACTATTACTTCAAAATCGGTACATAGCCCCCATAAAAGTAGGATAATTTACATTTTCTAAGATGACTGATAATTATTTTGGTTTGCATTATAGCATAGCAAAATTAGGATTAAATAGACTTTAATTAAAACTTAATGATATTGTTTACTTAATTAATGAATAAAAATTTGTGTTCATGTCCGATAGTGGCCTTAATCTTAGTAAGCTTGATAGGACCTTGGTTAATGTTGAGTTCATGTCCAAATGGCCTCTCGCTTCGTTGATAGCTCTGCCTAGAAGTCTTTCTACCACTCTCCTTTGCTTCTTCGGTGAGATGGGCTTGACTATGGGCAATGCCCTTTAAATTTTTTAATAGTTGAGTGCGTAAAGATGAGCTTGGCGGGTGCGTTGAGTCAGTGGTTAACTCCTTAGCTGGTGCGGGAGGTGCGGTGATTGGCTTTGGAAATTTGCTAAAGGCTCTTGTAACAAACCTCGAAAAAGAACATATCGAATCAGAACCGAGACTCCAACTCGTACAACGAGAACCAGCATGAAAATCAAGGGAACCCGGGTTTTTACCCCGTCGCGCTACGCGATGATGTTAGAAAGATGCAGTCGCGTTACGCGACACCTCAATATTCGACAGAGGACACATGGCAACCACGTGGCAGACCTATAGTTTTGACTCATGCCACCTAAGCCCCAGCTCAGTTGGTCGCGCTACGCGACGGTGAGGGACTAAATCGGTCGTGTGACGCGACGTGATCGTTTTACGACTATAAATTGGACGTGAATTCAGCTTTCATTCCTGCTAAAAACTTTCATTTCTATCTTTCTCTCTTGCTCTGAACTACTCTGCTATTATACCCGATACCCAGAAACCCTAAACTCTGCTCCGTAGTCGGTGTTTTAACCCTGCTCACTGGTACGATGCGCTGTCCGATCGATCTAAAACCCATCAACAAATGTCAAAGTGTTGCCTGAATAAGGCTATACTTTGTTAACTGCGTTGGGGTTTTGATCTCATAATTATTGTTAAAGTTTGAATTGGGTTAATACACTAATACGTGTTGCATTGTTTGATTATTAGGAAACCAAGCTTAATACCAGGAGGTTGTAATAATCGAAACCCTAACTTTACAAAGTGAGTCATTCTCTTTTTATTAATTGCTTTCAAAATCCTAAATGTTTTTTAGTTATACTTACAGTGATTAAGTTTTTGTATTCTGAAATTACTGCCGGTATGTGGGGTTTTGTATACACTACTAGTCCAACGTCACTAGTTGAAAGAACGATCAACAGTGATATGACCACAATCACAGGAACTGCCACCGTGACAAATACTGATTTGAGTAACTGAAAGATATAAACAAATGTAAAAACCCTTAATGCTGTAATTATAACAAGGTGTTTTTGTACAAACTGAATGAACTCACCAGTATTTTTCGCTGATAAAATGTTTTTAAATGCGTTTTAGATAACTTACTGTGAAAGTAAAAGAAGCATGCTATGAAGAACTGAATGTCACACCCCAACCGATGGCGGAAACATCGGGATGAGACGAAGTGTGTAAAGATTGCTAGAGACGTCATAACACTATGTGACAATATTTAATTAAATTCAAATTTCATTTCAAAACTAAATGTTACACAATATTCGAAAGGAATAACAACATTGTTTCAACAAATAACATAACAACAAAAGATAGATAAATTTAGGTGTGTATCTAGCCACCCTAAACTTGTTTCATCAATCATCCATACTTCAATAATCATCCTGCAACATGTATTAAAATAGAGTTTCAATGCAAAAGCAAAGAGCGAGTATACCAGTTTGTTTACATAGCATAATAGAATAAAAACTCATATCCAACATGAACATAATAAAATAGTTTCAGCCATGCTAGTTTACGCAGTCCAAGTGATAGCCCAAGTTTCCAATGCGTTAAAGTACCTAACCCAAAGTTTCACGGGAGGTTAATATGTCTCCTCCTAACAATACCCCTCGACTACAAATGGGGGAGGTGCATTACCCCTATAGCGCTACTATTGTTAAGGCGGAACTACACACAGGGATTAAACGTTCACAAAGCACAAAATAGTCTCAAGTATCACAAGTTTCATGTTTCATGTTTAAATGGATAGAGCATGTTTCAAATAAGTTTCAAGTGTCAAGTGAGTTTAATATAGAATACATGTTGCACCCAAAGTGTTTAAAAGTAAAAATGGGTTCGAGTATACTCACGGTGGTTGCAAGCTTTCCCACTTGAAATCCCGCGAGCGAGTTTGGTGGATGGATTAAGTTGGAGCACCTAGTCCTTCTACACAAGGAAACGTAGGTGTGTGAGTTTGGCGTATAACGGAAAATTATAATTTGGAGTTTAACATAGCATAAAGTAGGATATCAAAATAATCATCTTTGACTTATACTCTTATATGACACTACGTAACCACTAGGGTTATATTGTATTTCATGGGTAGTAAGCCCATTAGAATCATACTTGGAGTGTTAAGTCTTAGATGTCATTCTACTACTTTAACATATAAACACAAGTTTAATATTAAAGGTTCGAATGTGTGTATATATATATTTAAGTATTACATATTATTAAGTTCAATATTTCAAGTAGGAGGTAGAAGATTAAGATCTTCGTTTAGGCACCTCGAGTCATTCATGAATGTCATGTATGAGGTAGGAAGAACATGCTTCCATTTAGGGACCCCTTGAATGTTCACCACTTCTCTTGATGTAAAGACAACCAAGGAGGGTCATGAACTAGGGTTAATACAAGTATATAAATAATCTAAGCTAAAAGAAATCATCAAATCATGTGAGGATTTTATGTTGGAACAACCCAAGTTGTTCTACAATCACTCATTCATCAAGGTCTAAGCTTGACATGACTTGTGGGTTAAATACCCTAACAAAACAGAAAGTTTATGAAGTTTAATCCTCTGATTTAAGTGTCTCAACCATGTTTTTAAGCTTAACCAACCATAAGCGGGGTTGTAAGCATTAGGACATTGGTGTGAGATGTGTTAGACACAAGTTGGATGAAGTTTAAACAAGTTTGAACAAAACAGAAAGTTCTTGGACCATTTCAGGGCATTTCCAGGTCTGATTTCTCCAAGAAGAAGTCAAGGAATCGAACCCAAGGATTATCCAAGGAAGTAGGAAGAAGAATCAAGTGATTTCGTTAAGAAATGAGCAAGTTATACTCACTTTTGTGCATGAGTATGAATCTGTTCGAAAATGCAGATTTGCAACTGATTTGAGAGTGAATTTGGAGTGATTTGAGAGTGTTGAAAGTGTAGAAATGCTTGGAGAAGGTGTATATTTATAGTGGAAGAAGTTAGGTTATGTTTAGGTGAGTATTTAATGCCAAAACATGTTTAAAACTCAAAAAAATGAGAAAAACCGCCAAAAAACGCGAGCTGAAGGGGTCTGATCTGGTCTGTGCGCGCTGAACAGCCTTGGCGAGGGAGTGTTTAACAGATTTGAGGGGCCGGGTTTAAACAATAAGGAGCCGCAGCCCAGCGGTTAGTGTGTGCGTGTGCGGGCCGGGTGACCCGGGTTCGAGTCCTGCAGTCAGCAGCCTTTAAATTCTTTTTTTTTTTGTTTTGTTTTGTTTTTGAAATAAGGAACTTTCAGAAATGACACAAACAGCCCCTGTAGTTAAAGTTCCAATTAATTACTCAAACAACCCTCAATTTTAATCAAGCTTGTGTTATGTTAGTTTAAAAAGAAGACTAACTTTAGTTTAACTAACTAGGTTAGTTTATTATTTTACTAACCTTAAAACTAACAGAACTAAATAAATTTATTATAAAAAAAAATAAACTTTTAAATAGTAAAAAAAAGAATTAATTAATTTAATCATTTTAAATAATTAAAAACAACCATATTTATAACGAAATAAAATCGTTAAACGTTTATTGTTTTCACAAAGCTTTCGAGTTTCGAGTTTTAGGATCCGAATCTCATTATTTTAATAGTTTCAATTAGTTTAACGAGTATCAAGTGTCGATAACTAAAGAATCAAGAATCCATAAATAATATTTCATTCAAACAAGTAATTGGTTATCAGTTGCACATAATATGGATACACAAAATAGTTCCATTTTCATTATGATCAATAGTCTCGAAATACAAATGGAACGAAAGTAGATTACGAAGAGAGTACAAGAGTTTAAATATGGAAAGTACAACATGACTTGCTAAAACAAGAAAGTTCAAAAATGCGGAGCGTTACAGTCTCCCCTCCTTTAGGGAATTTCGTCCCGAAATTTAGGAAGAAGCAGGGAAAAGATGAGGATACTTCGACTTCATATCCTTTTTGAGTTCCCAAGTAAATTCGGCGCCACGTTTTCCTTCCCATCTAACCTTGATGATAGGGATTTTACTGCGCCTTAATAACTTGACTTCTTGGTCCACGATTTCGACAGGTTTTTCCACGAAATGCATAGTTTCGTTGATTTGAAGATCTTCGAGAGGAACTTGAAGTCCTTCATCAGCGAGACATTTCTTTAGGTTCGAGACGTGGAACGTTGGATGAACGTTGTTGAGCTCTTGAGGTAAATCGAGTCGATAAGCCACCTTACCAATCCTTTCGAGTATCTTGAAAGGACCAACATAGCGAGGGGCAAGTTTTCCCTTTTTACCAAAACGAACCACTCCTTTCCAAGGAGATACTTTGAGTAGGACATGGTCCCCAACGTTGAATTCCATTGGTTTTCGTCCCTTGTCAGCATAGCTCTTTTGACGACTTCGAGCCTTAAGTAGATTATCACGGATTTGAAGAATCTTATCCGTTGCTTCTTGTATGTTCTCAGGGCCAGTAAAATGTTTGTCACCAATCTCGTGCCAGCTTAAAGGAGATCGGCATTTGCGACCATACAATGCCTCGAAAGGAGCCATTTGAATACTGGAGTGGTAGCTATTGTTGTACGAGAACTCGATCAAAGGTAAATGCACATCCCAACTACCGCCAAAGTCGATGACACAAGAACGGAGCATGTCCTCTAGGGTTTGGATAGTACGTTCAGTCTGTCCATTCGTTTGAGGATGAAAAGCCGTACTGAGATTCAAATGAGTACCCATAGCGGACTGAATAGTTTGCCAGAGACGCGAAGTGAATCGACCATCACGATCAGAAATGATGTCGAGAGGAACACCATGATGGCGTATGACTTCATTGGTATAGACACGAGCAAGTCGTTCAACCTTGAAATCCTCGCGAATGGGAATGAATTGTGCGGACTTAGTCAAACGATCAATGACTACCCAAATGCTATCGTAACCAGAAGGTGTACGTGGGAGTTTGGTTATAAAGTCAGCGCCAGGATGAATTGAGTACCTAGATTTGTGTGCTTCGTTCATGATAAGGTCACGAAGATTGTCACGATCTGGTATCCAAACGCGATCGCAACAATAGAGGAGACCATCAGGTTTTGAAACGAGTTGACTTTCAGATGCTCCACGTATTTCTACAGCCATAGAACCTTCATTGATAGAGGAGTACTGCGCTTCACGAATACGATTGTGAAGATCGCTCGAGATATGAAAACAACGAATGACATCTACATGAGCCTTACGACTAAGTGCATCGGCCACGACATTCGCCTTATCAGGGTGGTAGCGAATCTCGCAGTCGTAGTCGTTGAGCAATTCCACCCAACGTCGCTGTTGCATATTGAGTTCTTTTTGGTCAAAGATGTGTTGTAGGCTCTTATGGTCAGTGAAAACCACACACTTAGTACCATATAGGTAGTGTCGCCAAATCTTTAACGCAAAAACAACTGCGCCAAGCTCGAGGTCGTGGGTAGTATAATTTTTCTCATGTATTTTGAGTTGGCGAGAGGCGTAAGCGATGACCTTGTCTCGTTGCATGAGCACACAACCAAGACCACGATTCGATGCATCACAATACACCACGAAATCATCATTCCCATCAGGGAGAGCGAGGATAGGAGCGTTGCAAAGCAAGTCCTTGAGAGTTTGAAAAGATTCCTCTTGCTCAGGACCCCAAGCAAAAGGTTTCTCTTTTTGAGTCAACGAAGTGAGAGGAACGGCGATCTTTGAAAAGTTCGAGATGAATCGACGGTAATAACCCGCCAATCCTAAGAAAGAATGGATTTCAGAAGGAGATTTAGGCGCGGTCCAGTTCTTCACGGCTTCGATTTTTGAAGGGCTGACATGGATTCCTTTTTCACTAACAACGTGCCCAAGGAATTGAAATTCCTTGATCCAAAACTCGCATTTAGAAAACTTAGCATATAAACGTTCAACACGCAAAAGTTCGAGTATAAGGCGGAGATGACGCTCATGATCGGCTCGAGATTTAGAATAAATGAGGATATCATCAATGAAGACGATCACGAAGCGATCCAAGTAAGGCTTACAAATACGATTCATGAGATCCATGAACACAGTGGGTGCGTTGGTCAAGCCAAAAGGCATGACCACGAACTCGTAATGTCCATAGCGTGTGCGAAAAGCGGTTTTGGGGACTTCCTCTTCGAGGACTCGAAGTTGGTGATAACCAGAACGAAGATCGATTTTGGAGAAACAGGTAGCGCCTTGAAGTTGATCAAAGAGGTCGTCGATACGCGGAAGGGGATAACGATTCTTAACGGTGAGTTTGTTGAGCTCACGATAGTCGATACACATGCGGAAAGAACCATCTTTCTTTTTAACGAAAAGCACAGGAGCACCCCAAGGAGAGGTACTTGGACGGATGAAACCCTTATCGAGGAGTTCTTGAAGCTGAGAAGACAATTCTTGCATCTCGGAAGGTGCAAGACGTTAAGGAGCCTTGGCAACAGGAGTCGCACCAGGTACGAGGTCAATACGAAAATAAACAGATCGAGGAGGAGGAGGACCGGGTAGATCTTCAGGAAAGACGTCAGGGAAGTCGCGCACCACTGGAACATCACTTAAACTTTTTCCCTTGCCCTTTTCTTTCACTACGTGGGCTAAAAAGGCAAAGTACTGTTTGCGTAAGTACTTGTTTGCTTGTGTGCAGGACATCAACTTTAGTCCCTTTGAAGGTCGGTCTCCATAAACGTGCAAAACGTCACCGGATGGAAGAGGTAAGCGAACGAATTTCTCGTGACAAGCGATTTCAGCATGATTCTTTTGAAGCCAATCCATGCCTATGATGACGTCGAAACTACCCAATTGCATGGGTATAAGATCGATAGAGAAAGCATGCTCGTTAAGAGTAAGACGACAATCGAGGAGAATGGAATCGACTAAGATGGACTTGCCATTGGCGACTTCAACGGAAAACTACTTAGGTAGCTTAGAGCGTGTGCAATTTAACAATGATTCGAATTCTAAGGACAAAAAGCTTTTGTCCGCACCAGTATCAAATAGTATCGAAGCATAAAGATGGTTAACAAGAAACGTACCGTTAACGACATCACTGTCGTTGCGCGCTTGATTCGCGTTTAGGTTGAAGGCGCGTCCACGAGGAGGTTGTTGCTGCTCTTGATTCCATTGTGGGCATTGAGGGCGAAGATGATTAACATCCCCACATTTGAAACAAGCTCTAGCGGGTCTTGCGTTTTGAGGAGCAGGTAGGGCTTGTTGCGCTTGCTGGGCTTGCTGAGCTGGTGGTGCTTGTTGTGGTTCTTGGCGATAAAAATTGATAGTATGACCATAACGGTTGCAATTGCCACAACGACGGGATGATGGAAATTACAAGTGGCACACTTGGGGTGAATCCCAGTGTACGACCTTTGGGTGTTATCAGGAGCAACAGGGTCCGGGTTAACAGGCGGCACAATTGCGTTACAAACGGGGTTGGATTGCTTTCGCTTCTTTCCCCTATTGTTATTCGATTGTTGGGTGATTTGATTGGCTGGCTTCGAAGGAACTAGGTTTGCGGCTTGCTTATCGCGAACACGGTTGTTGTTCAAGGACGCGGCCAAACGGTAAATGTCTTCGATGTTATCGAGTTTGGCTGCCTCGATTGTGTCACGCATACCAGGGGGTAAACCATTGATATACTTGCTTTTCTTGCGATCAGGGGTCGAGACAAGGTGTGGGACAATGAAACAGAGTTGTTTGAAACGGGTGGTGTAGGCTAGGTTGTCATCACCAATCTGCTTTAATACCCAAAATTCTTCCTCCAACTTTCGTTGTTCATGCGGAGGACAAAACTCATCCATCATCAGGGCCTTAGTCTCTTCCCATGTCAAAGCATATGCCAACTCGTTCGAACGGATGTTTCTTTCATTCGTCCACCACTCGAGAGCTCGGGCTTGGAATACCCCAGTCGCGCTGCGCGTCTTGAGCTCATCAGGGCACTCGCTATTGATGAATGTGACCTCTATGCTGTCAAACCACTCGAGCATGGCGGTCACCACATCATTGCCAGTGAATGGCTTTGGATTGCACGATGAAAAGTGCTTGAAGTTGAACGAGACGGGCTTGCGTGCTTCAACCTTAGAGTCGACGGAAGAGTGAGGAGTTTCAGAGGCTCGAATCTCGGAAATGACCTTTGGGACGACGCGAGCAAATTGATCGGCCATGAAAGCCATCATCTTCTTTGTGGAGCGAGACTTTGACTTCTTAGACGCGTTGGAGTGGCGAGAAGACATCTAAGATTCAAAAGAACGAATAGGTGAGACTTGGTCATAATGTTTGTTCAAGAGAACGAAATTGATCACATAGCATAAAGGTTCACATAGCATAAAAGGTTCAACTTGATTTACATAGCATAAAAGGTTCAATTTGATTCACATAGCATAAAAGTTTAAACGTTTCATATATCATAGTCATGAATTCCACATAGCATAACATAAGTAAACGAAAGCATTGTAAATTTAGTTTGTTCACGAGGGATTATTATTGTTTGTGATTGCGATAATGTGCGAAATGATTAAAACGACATCTTGAAATGAATGAACGTTCAAGTATGAAATCACATATAAATTGAGATACATAAAAGAGAGGCTCAATAAAACATTGGATTGTTTCGGGTAGAGAAACGTCGACTATTCCAAAGTGGGTCGAAAGTTCTTTCGAATTAGAGATATTGTGCTTTGGCCTATAAGTAAGATACTCTCGTCAAGAAGCGATTAACGGTATCTTACCCTTCCGGTTACTACACATCTCTAAATGATTGAAACATTCGGGACTTTGGCGAGAATAAAAATCGAGGAATGGGACTTAATCGACGAGATGCTGGTTTCACCCCTAACTTGACGATTTCGTACCCTAAATGTGGTTGGTACTCGTCGATCAAAATAAAATTTTTGACACTTTGACGAGGGTCCACTAGAGTTGAAATGGAAATTACCATTAAGTTGTGGATGTCACTCCTAGCTTAATGGTGAAATTTCGTGCAAAAATAGATTAAAGGTAGAATGAGAGTCGTTTACCAAATTGTGGGTTTCACGCCTATTTTGGTAAATTCTTCTCGTTGGTGTTACAAGAGTATAAAAATAGCATAAAGGAAAGACACAAAGTATAGCTAGGAAGCATGCATGGTAGAGCACAAAAGTCTTAAACAACAAATAAGAGGCAAAATTCCTAGAACTATAGATTAGGGCAAAAGCATGGCAATTTTCCTAATTCCCTATAGTTATGGCTCTAATACCAATCTGTCACACCCCAACCGATGGCGGAAACATCGGGAAGAGACGAAGTGTGTAAAGATTGCTAGAGACGTCATAACACTATGTGACAATATTTAATTAAATTCAAATTTCATTTCAAAACTAAATGTTACACAATATTCGAAAGGAATAACAACATTGTTTCAACAAATAACATAACAACAAAAGATAGATAAATTTAGGTGTGTATCTAGCCACCCTAAACTTGTTTCATCAATCATCCATACTTCAATAATCATCCTGCAACATGTATTAAAATAGAGTTTCAATGCAAAAGCAAAGAGCGAGTATACCAGTTTGTTTACATAGCATAATAGAATAAAAACTCATATCCAACATGAACATAATAAAATAGTTTCAGCCATGCTAGTTTACGCAGTCCAAGTGATAGCCCAAGTTTCCAATGCGTTAAAGTACCTAACCCAAAGTTTCACGGGAGGTTAATATGTCTCCTCCTAACAATACCCCTCGACTACAAATGGGGGAGGTGCATTACCCCTATAGCGCTACTATTGTTAAGGCGGAACTACACACAGGGATTAAACGTTCACATAGCACAAAATAGTCTCAAGTATCACAAGTTTCATGTTTCATGTTTAAATGGATAGAGCATGTTTCAAATAAGTTTCAAGTGTCAAGTGAGTTTAATATAGAATACATGTTGCACCCAAAGTGTTTAAAAGTAAAAATTGGTTCGAGTATACTCACGGTGGTTGCAAGCTTTCCCACTTGAAATCCCGCGAGCGAGTTTGGTGCATGGATTAAGTTGGAGCACCTAGTCCTTCTACACAAGGAAACGTAGGTGTGTGAGTTTGGCGTATAACGGAAGATTATAATTTGGAGTTTAACATAGCATAAAGTAGGATATCAAAATAATCATCTTTGACTTATACTCTTATATGACACTACGTAACCACTAGGGTTATATTGTATTTCATGGGTAGTAAGCCCATTAGAATCATACTTGGAGTGTTAAGTCTTAGATGTCATTCTACTACTTTAACATATAAACACAAGTTTAATATTAAAGGTTCGAATGTGTGTATATATATATTTAAGTATTACATATTATTAAGTTCAATATTTCAAGTAGGAGGTAGAAGATTAAGATCTTCGTTTAGGCACCTCGAGTCATTCATGAATGTCATGTATGGGGTAGGAAGAACATGCTTCCATTTAGGGACCCCTTGAATGTTCACCACTTCTCTTGATGTAAAGACAACCAAGGAGGGTCATGAACTAGGGTTAATACAAGTATGTAAATAATCTAAGCTAAAAGAAATCATCAAATCATGTGAGGATTTTATGTTGGAACAACCCAAGTTATTCTACAATCACTCATTCATCAAGGTCTAAGCTTGACATGACTTGTGGGTTAAATACCCTAACAAAACAGAAAGTTTATGAGGTTTAATCCTCTGATTTAAGTGTCTCAACCATGTTTTTAAGCTTAACCAACCATAAGAGAGGTTGTAAGCATTAGGACATTGGTGTGAGATGCGTTAGACACAAGTTGGATGAAGTTTAAACAAGTTTGAACAAAACAGAAAGTTCTTGGACCATTTCAGGGCATTTCCAGGTCTGATTTCTCCAAGGAGAAGTCAAGGAATCGAACCCAAGGATTATCCAAGGAAGTAGGAAGAAGAATCAAGTGATTTCGTTAAGAAATGAGCAAGTTATACTCACTTTTGTGCATGAGTATGAATCTGTCTGAAAATGCAGATTTGCAACTGATTTGAGAGTGAATTTGGAGTGATTTGAGAGTGTTGAAAGTGTAGAAATGCTTGGAGAAGGTTTATATTTATAGTGGAAGAAGTTAGGTTATGTTTAGGTGAGTATTTAATGCCAAAACCATGTTTAAAACTCAAAAAAAAAATGAGAAAAACCGCCAAAAAACGCGAGCTGAAGGGGCCTGATCTGGTCTGTGCGCGCTGAACAGCCTTGGCGAGGGAGTGTTTAACATATTTGAGGGGCCGGGTTTAAACAATAAGGAGCCGCAGCCCAGCGGTTAGTGTGTGCGTGTGCGGGCCGGGTGACCCGGGTTCGAGTCCTGCAGTCAGCAGCCTTTAAATTCTTTTTTTTTTTGTTTTGTTTTTGAAATAAGGAACTTTCAGAAATGACACAAACAACCCCTGTAGTTAAAGTTCCAATTAATTACTCAAACAACCCTCAATTTAATCAAGCTTGTGTTATGTTAGTTTAAAAAGAAGACTAACTTTAGTTTAACTAACTAGGTTAGTTTGTTATTTTACTAACCTTAAAACTAACAGAACTAAATAAATTTATTATAAAAAAATAAACTTTTAAATAGTAAAAAAAAGGATTAATTAATTTAATCATTTTAAATAATTAAAAACAACCATAATTATAACGAAATAAAATCGTTAAACGTTTATTGTTTTCACAAAGCTTTCGAGTTTCGAGTTTTAGGATCCGAATCTCATTATTTTAATAGTTTTAATTAGTTTAACGAGTATCAAGTGTCGATAACTAAAGAATCAAGAATCCGTAAATAATATTTCATTCAAACAAGTAATTGGTTATCAGTTGCACATAATATGGATACACAAAATAGTTCCATTTTCATTATGATCAATAGTCTCGAAATACAAATGGAACGAAAGTAGATTACGAAGAGAGTACAAGAGTTTAAATATGGAAAGTACAACATGACTTGCTAAAACAAGAAAGTTCAAAAATGCGGAGCGTTACACTGAAGGCTTAAATAAAATGGCTATGTTACCAGATTAAAGAAAAGAAATTATGTTTTGTTAAAATAGGGTTTATCCCTCTAAAAAAAACCTTTGTTTATAATATGGGTTTTATCCCAGTTGTTTGATATTAAACTTTGGTGTTTACAAACTCTAAAATTTTCCTAACTACGTTCCTAATGAAATTTTCCGCTGCGGATTTAATAAATACCGGTACCACTGCTGTTATATGTTATTGCTCCCGCCCAAGGTGGGGTCGGGGGTTCTGACAAAAAGGTGGTATCAGAGCCACTGTTTTAAGCCATTTAGGTGTTATTTTAATACCTAATTTAAACATTAAAGTTAGGAAGTTAATATAAAATAACCTATGTGTTATTCCTGTGAATATAAAATTTAAATATATATAAATGATTTTTGAAAATATTGTTTTTAACGATTTTTGAGTCCACAATATGAGTGACGAAAACGTATCCGAGGCATTCCAAAATATTTCCGACCTGGAAATGAATGAAGGACCATCTGGAACTCAATCTGGATATGAGGTAGATAAAGACGAGCCTATAATTTTCCAAGCCCAACCAATTGAACTACAACCTCATAAGAAAAAAGGCTGGTTCAATAAAGGAAAAAGAGAAAAGAGAAAGAAGAAGAAAAACCAAGTAGCTACTATAACCCTAGTTGAAGGTTCAGCCCAAATCCCCGTAACCAAACCTTTGTGAGAAGAACTAGACCAGAGGTTAGCTAATTGTGACTTATTTCAACCTATAGACAATGAGATAAACTTAAACCTACCTGCAAATCCCGAACCAATGTTACCTTTTATTCTTTTAACACAGATCAACTCATGGAACCAATACCATTTTATCCTGAACCTATACCGATCAATCCCCAATCAATACCAGTGTTTAATCCCGAAGAAATCCCGAGAATCCCTGCACATGTTGGTGGAGAGGAGTGCAACCATGGCACTATTCATAATCGATTATAATTGATTACTTTTGAAAATTCAGATGGTAAATCTAAAATAACTTTCATGGTCACATTGACACACAACTGAGTTTGCTCAGATAAGACATTACGATCTACATCTAAAATAACGTTCATGGTCACGTTGATCTACAACAGTGTGCTTATGTTCTTAATGACTATATCATGTTTTACATACCGAAAGTGATTATTACTTGAGCCAAATCGTCTACTATACTTACACTACAGATGAGGAATACAAGCTTAAATATTCGCATGTGTAATACATTTGTTATCATATGTTGTACGCTCATGACAAGTGAGAAAAACAAGATACTAAACAATACGTGTTTAATAATCCAATAGACTGTATGAAGTCATAAGAGCAAGGGCAAAGCCCCCACCAAACCACGTACAATATGGTGCTATTTGTTTTTTAAGAGGTAAAATGTCTGTAGACTGCGGACTACATCTGTAGAAGAAGAGGTGGACCAAACCTCTGCAGTCTGCAAGAAGAAGGCCGTTTGCTTTTTAACGTATGCAGACTTTTAAAATAAACTGGTGGTGTTGTACGGACAGTAGTGGTGAGTAGTGGTGGTGAACGGTGGTGGTGGGTGGTGGACGTGGACGTGGACGATGGGTGGTGGTGGACAATGGTTGTGGTAGACGGTGGTTGTGGTGATGGACGATGGTGGTGGTGATGGATGGTGGTGGGTGGTAGACGGTGGGGTGGGGTGGGGTGGGTGGTGGTGTTTAACCCTCTGCAGACTTTAGAAGATCTTAGAAGTGATTGGGCCAAGTCTGCGCCAAGAAGAGCTCGTGTAGACATTTTTTAATGAAACTTCTTCAGAAAAACAAAGAGTCTACAGGTGGCAATGTCTGCACGTGGTTTGCGCGGCACAGACAAAAGAGGCTGCGCGGATCTTTTTTAGAAAAACAAACACCACCTATATAAGTTTTGCCCTCCACATCATAAAAATGAAAGGGGTGGTCAAGATCAATGGCAAAGGTTCGATTAATTAAAAAATCAAATGGGTCAATGTTAGAAGCAGGGCAACACTCGTGGGGATCTCCACATTCGAAAGAGGCAACGCCTTCGTGTTGCTATTTAATGACATTCAAAACTCTTGTTCTTTCAAAAATAAAATGTCTAAAGCTGTAGTATTTGCTAGTTAGTATAATTACTAAATAGCAACAAAGGAAAATACTTATCACAACAAACAATTATAAAGAACCCTAAAGAATTAATTACACATATAATCTCTTTGATATGCTCCAATAATGGTTTTAAACATAAAGTTATAGAAATAACATCCATGGTATGCATCATTCACTCACTACTAACATGTTTAAATTTGGCACTAAATGACATGAAAAAATATGTCAAGCTTCTGTAAATTGACTACTATACTTCTATGCTTAAATAATTAAAACAATTAAATTCCCAACTTTTTCTTCTTTTCAAGCGACGCCCAAAACTCATTCAGACGGCTTCCCTGACGCCAACAAACACAGTCGATGACAAACAACATTGGAAACATAAAGATACTCCAAACAGGTTTTTGTTATTTCCTCTAGGGGAAATCGTGACGTTGCAAAACCATGTGATAGTCTCCAATGGTTTCTCTATGATTTTCTTTGTTCCAAACACTCAGCACATCCCCATTTCTCCATCG
This sequence comes from Helianthus annuus, assembly GCF_002127325.2. NCBI lineage: Eukaryota > Viridiplantae > Streptophyta > Magnoliopsida > Asterales > Asteraceae > Helianthus > Helianthus annuus. The sequence continues at coordinate 158,332,189 of NC_035442.2, forward strand.
TTGTTGTGAAAGCATTAGGGTGTGTTGATTATGTGAAATGCACCTCTATCAGGATCAATGGAACCGCGATGTAATAAAAGTGGTTGATTTTGGTTATGTGTTTGGATAAAATTCAAAAAAAGGGAGAAAAATGGTTGGGTCGATTTGTGTCTTCCTATAGATATTATTTTCTTATGTGATACCAAATTGCGAGTATTTTGTGAGATGGGTACCCTCACCGAAACTCAACTATGGGTGATAGAGAAACATAGATGTCACAGAGAGTAGTGACGGATCTATTTGGGAGCTAGGGGTAGCAGCAACTACCCCTCAACTTTGTTGGCGAAGTGAAAAAGTAGTGTAACATTTTTTTCTTCTTCGTTTTATGTATTGGATATCATTGAGCATAAATTTCTGCTGTTACTCTTGAAATTTTCTTTTAGATTCGGCACAGACAGAGACGGTGATGAAAGGTTGAGTGGCCTTTTCAGAAAGAAGAAGAACAGGAAAGTCGGCTGTGGAACCGCCGCTTGAAGTGAGTTAGGTTATTTGTTTAATTTTCTTTTATACATGTGAAGCGTAAGAGTATATAGATTTTTCATAAAAAAACATAAGACATTTTTAATATGAGCTAATGAAAATGATCAAACATGTTACTTTTGATATATATAATTTAACTTTCACATAGTTAAATATGGAATAAACTATAGTTTTAGACAACCTATAACTTTTGGTTATAATACCCAAGGTTATAATGGTAATTAAAAGTATACGATTTGTACGACTTTGTTCAGAAAAGGTGTAGTCATTAAGCTTAAAAGCTACATCATTCTTGGGTCACTGTTTTTTTTTGGTCCATGACAGTTACTGTTGAATCAAATTGCCTTCACCTTTTTGTGTTTATGAATTTCTATTCTCTTCCATATAAATAAATATATAACTCATCTTTTTAACCATATGAAATGATACATCACCCAACCTACGGTATTTTTAATTTATATAAACACGCACATATGAAATGAAAAAAGAATACAAAATCAAGATAATCTTGACCAGTAGTATTTTATGAAAAAAATATGGGTAAAAATAGAGTGGGTTGTTGGAAATGAGAATGAGGATTAAGACAAAAGGTTTAGCGATCACGCCAATCCTCGTAGAGGGACAGTTTTATTCCCCCAAGTACCCTAAAAGTAACCCTCTGTCTCCTCTCCCTACCCTATCTTCCATTATTGCCACTTTTTCACCCCCACCAAATTCTTTTATTCTTAATCAACTTACTTTTTTATTTTAAACTAGCAACAACATCCGCGCGCGTTGCGGCGCGGTACATCGCAAACATCAAATGGATTAGTCCGAACTTTATGTGATGCGTTAACCATATGAAAACACGCGTTTCGACGTATCCGATTGAACTCAACGTAACCTATATAAGCATTGTAATTGGATCAAACATAAAGTAAATCAAATATGTACCGTACAATCATAAGGTATTAAATGTGACCTGATTCATATATAGAAAATATAGCGGGTATAACAGAAAAGATGACACGTATAACCAAAAGAGATGAATTAGAGCTTTAGTAAAAATGGAAAAAAAGAAAACCACAATTTAACTCCATTCGGTTAGAAACAAAATTTACAAAACACCACCTAACTCGATTCCCAAAATAAATTACGTCGAAACATACACCAACTCAAATTAAACCGAAACGTACATAAAAATATGCACATAAAAATGTTTTTTTGAATGAAAAATGTATGACTTGTTTCCAGAAAAAGTTTATGTTGACACGTAGAGCAAATCAAATTTTATACCGGCACGTATATAATAATATGCACGTGAAAAAATAGTTTTTCTTAAGTAAAGGAGGTATAACGGTAAACTCGAAAGAAATTATTAGTACAAAACTTAATATGTTAATAACGTTCTTAAAATTGTGCCAAGTAGCACTAATGCCAAACCACTGTCAGCGAACACCAACATCAAAAGAGCTTGTAAAAATAAAATAAATAAAAAGGTAAAAAATAACACCGAACAAAAACATACGTAAAATCATTGAACTACGCACGCCCGTTGCGGCGTATTTATGCGATGAAATCAGACAGAAACGTAAAACGTAGAAAAGAATAACTAAGTTGATCTAAGATCTGCGAGTTGCGACAAACTTATCAAACGGAGAAAAAGAATTGCGTTGCAACTGGCCTGTCAAATGTGAAGAAATAGACAAAAAAACGTTGAACCCCACACGCACGTTGCTGCGTGTTGATTCGCAAAATTTAGAATGAAGCGTGAACTGAAAAACTTGCAAAAAATGAAAAGTATGAGAGACTAAAGTTGAAAATTAAAAAGTGTTGAGGTTAAATTGAAAAGTTAAAAAGCTTAGGGTTAAAATTAAAAAACTCAAAGGTGTTAAAAATAAAAAATGCAAAATTTTTTTGAAAAACCCCCCATCCACAAATTACAACCACATAAAGCAACTAAATGTTGCTAATTTATAAGTTGGAAATTTCAAAGAAAGGTGAAAAACTAAAATCAAAAGATAATTCATTATGACATACCTCATGTTTCACGATCCATGATTGTAGGCATGGTTGTAAAAATCCCGACTAGCCTCTGATTAGTCGTCGATTAATCACTAATCGGAGGTTCACCGATTAATAGCTAGGCAGTCAATGGCGGTCCTATCCTGGCCAAATTTTGGCTAGATGCCGGCCAAATTTTGACCAAACCATATAAATCCCTTCCAATTACTTAAAAAAATGGGTTAATGAAGGGTTAAAACATATCTACTTTAAAAAAAACTACATATAAAAATGTGTGTGTGTATATGTAACTAAAAATTACATATAAAAATCTCAATCCAATTAATCCCTATTAATCCCGATTAATCGCTAGTCGGTACCCCACCGCCCGACTAGCGCCTAGCGATTCTTACAATACTGATTGTAGGACATGTTTAGTGAAAACAGGGTTGTTCTAAGGTTTTGAAGTTTTTTTTTTCTTTGGTTATTATAAAAGGTACTCCTTTATCCGTATTTGTAACCAAATAAAAATCTAACATGACTATAACACATAATTATTTGCTTGTATAAGGAATCAAACAAATCTTATACAATAGTTTTTGGAGACCCTGAGTGAAAACACGGCCGGCTCTGAGTGAAAATATGGGTAGAAAACCATGGATGCTTACTTTCTTTTCCTAGTTAAATGAACCGACCGCTTAAACTGGGAATCAGAATCATTATTAGTTTTGTTTTTAAGATATTGTAGTTTGTCTTAAACATTTGTCCACGCCAAGAAATTGTAGTTTGTCTTAAACACTTGTCCATGCCAAGAAATAAAACGTAACAAGTTATTATGAACTTATTACGTAGATAAAGTTGAGGAAATGATAAGCATGGAAAAGATTGGAAAAACTTCGGGTATAAACTTTAATTAATATGTATTATAAGCTGGGTAACTTTCACTTTATTCACTTTATGTGAATCTCTGGCTGCCTGTCTATTCAATGAAGTAGTAAACAAAAATCAATTAAAATACTTTTACTTTGGTGACACAAAAAAAAATTCCATTTCCATTAGAATATTTACCTATGAAAAACCAATTTTTAATCTTAGTTCAAACCAATGGAATTACCCCACTTGGTGTGGTGGAATATCGGTTGTTAGCGGTCTGGTTATTGAAGTATCATCACTTAATAAAACAATCGAAAGAGAAAACCCAAAAACTAAAGTTATGATGAAACGCCCAAAATTTGGGGGTCTTAGCTGTTAGATTTACACTTCGGCAAATAGTTCAAAATAGTAACGTTCATTCGAACACAACAGAAAGTTTAAAGTGTTTACAATATATCAAGAGCTAATTACACAGATGACCATGTGGTTTATAGCAAGTTTCATCTTTGGTTACTAACTTTTTTTTTTTTTTTTAAACGTGTTTAGGTTATGTGGTATATGTTTTGTAACAAACCTAGGTTCTAAGCCTAACGGCTGTTAGAAACTAACGGAAAAGGACCTCACGTGAAAACCACGTGAGGGCATTTATGTTAATTCTCTGCCAATTCTTTAATACCCATAATAAAACCCCTAACCCTTCATTCAGCGTGTTCAAAATTTGTATCCCCTATTCAAACGTTCCTCTCCCTTGTTCTTGTTGTTGCTCAATTGAAGACGGTGGTGTTGTGTTCATGTGGGCTAGTAGCTACAATTAAGACATCATGGACATACAACAATCCAGGATGCCAATTTTATTGTTTTCCCCAACCGGTAATATTTTCCCCTTCAATTCAAGTGAATTGATTGCCCTAATTTGTTGATTTCTTTTTGCACCAACTCCAAAGGTGTGGATTCTTTGCTTGATTGACCCTAATGTGGCGTGGTTGTGTTGAAATAATACCCGGACTACTGAGATCAAGGAATGAAATGGAAGCAAATGTTAAGGTTTTACACAAGCAAGTTGAAAGGAAGAAGAAACAATTGATAGTTTGTTTTCTAGTGATTATAGATATGTTTGGGATGTATATTATCAATGAATAGGTTTAAACCCTAATATAAGTGTTGTAAACGAACCAAACGTGTTCATTTGTTAAGGAAATAAATGTGTTCACAAACGTTCATGAACACTTACCGAACGAGATTTTATATTCGTGTTCGTTCATTAAGGAAATGAACTTGTTCACAAACGGTTCACGGACACAAATAAAATTGATGAAAGCGACATATTCTAGAGGTGGATGGCGGAGGAAGCAACGCTGGAACTTGAAGCCATAATAGTGGAAAGGAGGTTGATAGTGTTCGTCAATGTGAATATCGAGGAATGAAAGGGGAACGGTACATAAGCATGGTCAGAATTGGGTTTTCTATTTTAATTTTTAGGGTAACAAAATAAATAAAAGTTAAAGAATATAAAAAGTTCAGATAAAATAAATAAAAGTACAAAAAAACTCATGAACAACATAAACAAACAAACATCAACGAGTGTTCACGAACACGTTATTGAACGTTCACAAATACAATTGAACGAATGAGACATCTGTTCATGTTCGTTCATTTATTAAACGAATGAACATAAACGAACCTCTCGCCGAATGGTTCACGAAATGTTCTTTGAACGTTCGGTTCGTTTACAACCCTACCTAATATTATGCAGTGTTGTAATGTTTAAAGAGTTTAATGAAAATGGTCTTTTTGACTAGATTTTGACTTAAATGTTCATTCTCGAGAGTTGATATGAAGTGTAAAATATACAACAGTGAAAACGAAATTGTTATAACCTAAATGTGCACCATGTGCTTGGGTTATGACCAAACAGTGCAAAAAGTGTCCAAGCATGCAAGTGTGCAAACCAAATGCAACCAAACATGCAGAGTGTAAACAAATTGTTATGACCACTGTTATGACCACCAAACAAGCAACATCAAACAACACCAAATGCCAAACTGTCACACCCCAACCGATGGCGGAATCATCGGGGCATGGCACTGAGCGAAATAGATTGTCCAGAAGTTTCCATAACAATTATTATCACTATTCAATTTATATAATACATCCCATACCGTACCTCAAATAGCAAACAAATTATTACAGATAACATCAAGTCAAATATTCTGTTCCGACAACTCAGATTTTAAATATAAAAATTGTTCAAATGCCTCTAGAGACTCGATCTGCAAGATCTACAGACAACTATGCTCTAGACGCTTATTCTAAGCTCGCCTTCCTAGCAGATAAGCATCCTAATTGCCTGTCACATACGTTAAAATAAAGTCAATACATAAAATGTAAAGGTGAGCATACAAGTTTGATAATAGCATAATAGAGTTCGAAATAGTTTATGCATAACCAGCACGTACATAGAGGAAAACGAAGCATGTTAATTATTGATATGGATCTATCGATACCAATGACTGCGGGTTGACTGCCCGAGGCAGTTCCCAATACATGATTACCACCGTAATCCATGCAAGTAATTGTCCTTAACAACCCCCGTGTGAACGGGTGCTGAGTCCAAACTATAGTACTATCGTCGTTAAGGCAGGTAGACAGCATTCCACGTGTAAACATAACAACAAGCATTCATTTAGTCACGTAATACATGCGGTAACGGTCAGCGTTTGAAATGATTGAGTAGTGTGTTCGTTGTGATTTCGTATAAGTAACGTATGTAACACCCAAAAGTGCTAAAAGCAAAAAGGGATCAAGTATACTCACAGTGATTGATGGATTGAAGGGAGCACTTGAGAGTAGGGTTAGCCTGAATAGTTCGATAGCATGACGATAAGCAACGCATAAAACGAATACAAGTGTTGATGGGTCGAACAGCCTGGTCGATCGAACGGTAGGCTCGATCGGACGGGTTGTTCGTTCGGATGTGTTTGTGTATGATGGCTTGTCCTTTTGAAGTTTTCATTGTAGTATTCGAGAACATTGAAGTGTCCTTACCTTTCAGGTCGATCGATCGAACGGGTCGTTCAATCGGCCCGCTTAACCGATCGGTTAAGTACTTCAGTAGTAAGTCCTCAGCAGGATGTCACCTGATCGGACGGCATGTTCGATCGGGTGGCACTCCAATACGTCGAACGAGTTGAAAATCGATTAAGTGTTGAAGCATAGTATCTCATGATCCGAAGAGTAATTCAAATCAAACCGTAGTTCGATCGAACAGCACTTCGTTCAATAATAGACTTCATGAAATTGTTAAAGTGTGGGACCATGTGCTAGCCGATCGGCTGGCCTGGTCGATCGGCTGACATGTCCGATCGGTTGGGCTGTTCGTTCGAACAGCCTGACCGATCGGTCAGCATTCTGACCTGGTCGGCCTGTTCGTCTAACACTTGGCTGTTCTGATTGCTTAACGTTATATCGAGGAATTTTGACAACGAGCTGAACCATGGAACCTTCGTTCTTACTTGTTTCCCCTGCTCGGACAGGAATCACCCAAGTACGGCCGGTGAACTGTTCGGAACGGTAGTTTGACGTTTAACCCGAAATCAGTGAACCTCGTGGATAGAATCCCGAATCTCGAACCGCACAACTACTAGAGTGATTAATGAGTGGGTTCAAGCTCCGTTTCTACCGGTTTGAAGGCATTGAGTGTAAAAGAGTTGGAAAAAAGTTGGAAAATCCATCTTTCACTCTTTTCCACCGTGAATATGTTTAGATCTGTGGTAGATCTTTGTTTGTTTATGTGGAAATCGGTTAGATCCAAGCTATTCTTGGTGGATTGAGGCCAAAACATGAAGTTCTTCAAGAACACCATGATGACATCATCCTAGAATGCTTGAATCTTGATGATTTCACGGTTAAAAGTTAAGATTTGAAAGATAGAAAGATATAGGAGCGTGCATTGATCAAGAAAGTACAAGAATTAGGATGAAATCTTACCGGGATTGAGAGAAATCTGAGGAAAAATGAAGAGCACGAGCTGGTCGGTCAGAGAGTTTCCTAAAGTGGAAAGAATGATAATGACAGGGCTATTTATAGGCTTCCCAAAGAGTAAAGGGCTGGCCGATCGGCCAGGCATCCCTATCGGACAGCCTGCTCGATCGGACAGTCCGTCCGATCGGCTGGGCTGTTCGATCAGCTAGGAGCCTGATCGATCAACAGCCTGTTTCAAGCGTTCGGTGCGACGATTTCTGATATTTCGATTTCGATTGAAGACGATACCAATACGATAGAGTTTCCTATTCAAATTACTTTTAATCCCAACCACTATATCTACATACAAGCATCTATATTTCACACTATCTTTTCGCCACCATTTATCATAATTCGATTTCGATTGAGTTCGATTGAGTTTCGAGTTTCGATTGATTACCACATATCACATAAAGTAAACATGCACAAGTAACACATAGGGCACACACACACGTATACTAATACCAGAATTCGCGTAATTCAAGTTTCGAGTTCGATGATGATTCGATTAGCTTAATTATTGATTAATTGACTTTATCGCATTGTTACTTCATATCATTCACAGTCGTTTGGCGTTTCACATCGATTTGAACATTCGATCACTTTGATTAATAGCACCTACTCCACATAATACAACTAACAGAAACACCAACATAGAATAGACTAACTATAGTCAAAGAAGTCAATCTTGACTTTGACTTTGACATTCAGTAACACGGGGTGTTACAGCCTCCCCTTGTTTAGGGAATTTCGTCCCGAAATTAGGCTGAAAGCTGCACAGCACCGTGGATCACCTTTTGCTACTTTCTCTCTCTAGGCTCTCACCTGAACAACTGCGGATACTTTGCCTTCATGTCGCTTTCGAGTTTCCAAGTGAACTCTGCGCCTCGTTTGCCTTCCCATCGGACTTTCACGATAGGTATGCGCGAGCGCCTGAGTTGCTTGGTTTTGGCGGTCCATGATTTCGACAGGCTTCTCCACGAAGTGTAGCGTTTCGTTTACTTGAAGGTCATTGAGAGGTACTATCAGATCATGGTCAGCTAGACACTTTCGGAGGTTCGACACATGGAAAGTTGGGTGGACGTTACTAAGTTCCTCCGGTAGTTCGAGTCTGTAGGCGACTTTTCCGATCCTTTCCAGAATCTTAAAAGGTCCAACATATCGAGGCGCTAGTTTCCGTTTCTTGCCGAATCTGACCACACCCTTCCAAGGTGATACCTTTAGGAGTACGTAATCGCCAACGTCAAATTCCATGGGCTTGCGTCTTCTATCGGCGTAACTTTTCTGTCTATCCCGGGCTTTCGACAAGTTGTCTCGAATCTGAAGGATTTTGTCAGTCGTTTCTTATAATAGCTCAGGACCGGTTAATTGCGAGTGACCGATCTCGTGCCATACAATAGGCGATCGACATCTTCTTCCATATAGGGCTTCGAATGGTGCCATTTGTATGCTGGCATGATAGCTGTTGTTGTACGAGAATTCGACTAACGGTAGGTATTTGTTCCAACTACCACCGAAGTCTATGACACACGCACGGAGCATGTCTTCAAGAGTACGGATCGTTCTTTCAGTGTGTCCGTCGGTTTGAGGATGGAATGCGGTACTTAGGTTAAGCGTTGTACCAAGAGCTGCTTGAAACGTTTCCCACAATCGCGAGGTAAACCGAGCATCACGGTCAGAGATGATGTCGCGAGGCGTACCATGATTACAAATGATCTCGTCGGTGTAGATTCGGGCTAGTCGTTCTACCTTGTAGTCTTCCCGTATTGGCAAAAAGCGGGCTGATTTGGTCAAACGATCAACTATAACCCAAATGCTGTCGTGACCTGATGGCGTGGGCGGAAGTTTGGTTATGAAATCCATAGCTATACTCCCCCGCTTCCATATCGGAATTGGCGGTTGTCGAGTAAGCCAGAAGGTCGTTGATGTTCAGCCTTGACCCTAGCACAAGTCAGGCATCTTCCGACATAGAGGGCGATATCTCTTTTCATTCCCGGCCACCAGTACTTGTAACGAAGGTCCTCGTACATTTTGTCGGCACCGGGAAGAATAGAATACCGAGATTTGTGGGCTTCATCCATTAAAATCTTTCGCAATTCGGTCCGCTTAGGGATCCAAATTCGGTCCAGAAAATAGAAGATCCCATTCGATTTGCTTACAAGTTGAGCTCCATCATGATAGATTCTCTCCTTCTTCAAGGTGCGTTCATTAAAGCAAGCATGTTGGGCTTCGCGGATGAGGGTTTCGAGATCGTGCTGGGCTTGAGTATTGCGAATACTGAGCACATAACTCCGTCTGCTGAGCGCGTCGGCAACAACATTTGCCTTGCCTGGGTGATAACGAATCTCACGGTCGTAATCGTTAAGAAGTTCTACCCATCGGCGTTGACCCATGTTAAGTTCTTTCTGATTAAAGATGTGTTGTAAACTCCTGTGATCGGTGAAGATCGTACACTTGGTACCATACAGGTAGTGTCGCCAAATCTTCAATGCAAAAACAACTGCGCCTAGCTCGAGATCATGGGTTGTATAGTTCTTCTCGTGAATTTTGAGCTGTCGAGAAGCGTAAGCTATAATCTTGTCCCGCTGCATGAGAACGCAACCAAGACCAAGGTTGGAAGCATCACAATAGATAATGAAATCGTTGTTTCCGTCGGGCAATGAGAGAATAGGAGCATTGCAAAGCTTATGCTTGAGGGTTTGGAAAGCAGACTCTTGTTCGGTTCCCCAAACAAAAGACCTGTCTTTATGCGTAAGAACGGTAAGCGGCACAGCGATCTTAGAGAATCCTTCGATAAATCGTCGATAATAACCCGCTAATCCGAGAAAAGAACGGACTTTAGACGGATTCTTTGGTGTAATCCAACTCTTAACTGCTTCAATCTTCGCAGGGTCGACATGGATACCTTGACTATTCACGATGTGACCCAGAAACTGAACCTCTTCTAACCAGAATTCGCACTTGGAGAACTTGGCATAGAGTTGATTCCCCTGGAGTAGCTCGAGAACCAAACGTAGATGTTGTGCGTGTTCGGCTTTCGATTTGGAATAAATCAAGACATCGTCGATGAACACGATGACGAAACGGTCAAGATATGGCTTACACACGCGATTCATCAGATCCATGAAAACCGCGGGTGCGTTGGTTAAACCAAAAGGCATAACAACGAACTCATAGTGGCCGTAACGAGTGCGAAATGCGGTTTTGGGTATATCTTCTTCCTGAATACGCAATTGATGATAACCTGAGCATAGATCGATCTTTGAGAAACACGTAGCACCTTGTAGCTGATCAAACAAATCGTCGATGCGAGGTAGAGGGTATCGGTTCTTGATGGTCAGCTTATTCAATTCCCGATAGTCGATACACATCCTGAACGACCCATCCTTCTTTTTGACGAAAAGGACTGGTGCGCCCCAAGGAGAGGTGCTCGGGTGAATAAAGCCTTTCTTAAGTAACTCCTGGAGTTGGTTCGAGAGTTCCCACATCTCTGATGGCGCGAGTCAATAAGGGGCTTTGGCTACGGGGTTAGCTCCAGGAATGAGGTCGATGCGGAAGTCGATATCACGACTGGGTGGTAATCTGGGAAGATCATCAGGGAACACCTGAGGAAATTCACAGACCACTGGAACTTCTCTGATTTCTGTCTTCCTTTTCTTTTCCTTCTCCGCTACTACGATGTTAGCCAAGAAAGCTCTGTATTCCTTGCGGAGATACTTGCTAGCTTGGACACACGACAAGAGCTTGAGACCTTTCGAAGCAGTTTCACCGTACACGCATAATAAATCACCATTTGCGAGCGAGAATCAAATCATCTTGTCGAAGCACACGACTTCAGCATGGTTTTCGTGTAGAAAGTCCATGCCTACTATGATGTCAAAACTTCCGAGCTGCATCGGGATAAGGTCGATTGGGAAGACGTGATTGTTGAGCTCGAGAGTACAATCACGAAGACCAGAATTAACGGCGACAGTTCTTCCAGTAGCGACTTCAACTTCGAATGACGAGGGGAGATAAGAACGCTTACGACTAAGGAGCTTCTCGAATTCAAATGACACAAAGCTGTTATCGGCTCCAGTATCAAACAGACATGATGCATAAATACCATTCACAAGGAACGTACCATTAACCACGTTGTTGTCAGCCTGGGCTTGATGAGCGTTGATGTTGAAGGTTCTGGCGCGGGCTGCTTGTTGTTGCTGCTAAGGCTGTTGCTGTTGCTGCTGGGGCTCTTGTTTCACAACCCTGTTTGGGGACATGTTTGCAAAGTGGTTAGGGTCACCACATGCAAAGTAGACTCGAGCATTGACCGCGGGCGCTTGAGCTGCGTGTTGTCCTTGAGGGGCTGGGAGTAGAGCTTGATGAGCAGTGGCTTGAACTGGGGCTTGACGAGGACCATAGCGACAATTGGCAGTGAAATGACCGTAGAGGTTGCAATGAGCACAGAAACGACAGGCAAGTCCCACCGGATGATGATATGAGCATGTTGGGCAGAGCGGGTGGGGACCTGTGTAAGCACGCTTTGCGGGTGGCACTTGAGTAACTGGTGCTGGTCGAGGATGAGACTGCTGCTGAGCCGGTACGGCTTGCAGAGGAGCAGCAGTGGTAGTGACAACACAGTTCTTGTTGCTGGAGCTGTTGTTGTTGTGCTTCTTCTTGCGGCGTGATGACTTGGATGGTTGAGCAGTGGTGGTGTCGGCGGTCGATGCAGTGGTGGCTTGATGCAGAGACTTGGAGGGCTTATCCCAGAAACTAGCTTTTACTCGCTTGTCATTGATCTCGGCGGCAAGCAAGTAAGTTTCCTCGATCGATGAGGTTTTTGTGGCGTGAACAAAATCGGCAACACAATCGGGTAGAGCTCGAATGTACTTCTTGATGGCCATGTCTGACGTCTTGACTTGATCGGGACAGATGATGCTGAGCTGTTTAAAGCGAGCGGTCAAGGCAACGTTGTCTCCGTCCTTCTGCTTGATGTTCCAAAACTCGTCCTCCAGCTTTTGGCGTTCATGGGGAGGGCATAATTCGTCCATCATGATGGCTTTCAGCTCTTCCCAAGTCAGCTCATAAGCTGCATCGTTCCCGCGTTTGTTTCGTTCGGCCGTCCACCAGTCTAAAGCTCAGGACTGGAAAACGCCGGTCGTATTTAGGGTACGGAGATTTGCAGGACAACCGCTTTGGCACAGAGTGACTTCGATAGAATCGAACCATTGAAACATAGCCGTTGGGCTATCTTCTCCGGTGAATTCTTTCGATCCACATGGCTTGAACTGTTTGAAGCTGAAAACAGTCTTGTTAGCATCTTTAGGAGCTTCGGTTCTTGACTCCTCAGAAGATTTGCTGACGTTTTCATAGACATTGCTCACAGCTTTTGCCACTTGCTTGGCGATGATAGCAGCAAGACGTCTTTCTCTCTTCTCTTGGCGGGTAAGTGGGGTTCGGTGTCCGGATAACGACATAGTCTGCAACAGACATCGTCGTAGGTCTCAGACACATCAAAATCGAGTCTCACCTCACACGTCTACTACTTACTAAAGCTCATGAACACGTCGAAACATGTATCACATAAACACAAAAGCACATAGTCACAGATTCACCTAGTCACAGAAGCACGTAAGCACGTAGAGCACAGAGACACATAAACATAGAAGCACATTCCTATTTGATCACAGAGGCAGATACTATCACGTAATCCTCCTATCAACACACAGAATCACATACAATATCCTGACTGCCTCAAAGTTTGCGAGTATTCAAATATAGCGATCGCGTATAATACATCGAGTAGTATAGTATAATCGTATAGCAAGTCGAGTATAGTATAAACGTATATCGTAGCATAACGTCGTTTAGATTTGTAGCGACTTGTTAGCGTGTTGAGATAGAAGAGCAATGCGAGTCGTGCGTGTCGATCGAAGTGATAGCAAAAATCGAATAATTCTCCAAAAGTTTAAACACATAGACAGATATATACACATAAAACATATAAAATCGATGAATGATCAGAGTAAGCAATTGCGGGCTCAGAATCGAAACACATAAAATCGAGAAATAGATTGTCTGCGGCTATTAGACGTTGACTACCCAAAGCGATTCGACTATTCGCAATAGACTTGTCGTCACATTTCGACTTTCGGGATAATGTCTCTGCCTCGTTTCTTGGGCATTCAGCACGCATTCCCTAGGTCATACTTGTGAGTTCAGGTCATTGGAGTCCGTCGAGGCTTAGGTGAGATAAAATAAAAATTCGGAGCAAGTTGTCAAGATTAGGGTTTCACCCCTAGATAGCAACATCTTCCTTGCCTTAGCAATATTGAGGAGATTATTCATCAAAATATGGATTTCACTCCTGATTTGGTATAATTCTCCTCATTCGTTATTGAAAATAATGAGGAAATCATTGATGAATTGATAAAATCGGCATTGACTAAGCAATTTAGTCGAGAGTTTGCGGTTTTCACACCTAATCCCGACTAAATCGCTTGACTCAATTTGAAAATTCGAGTGCAGTGATAGCGAGAAATAGCTGGGTATAGCACATAAGTTTGGTCTGTTGGTTCCTAACTATAGTCTAGGTCTCTAAGACAGCGACCCGGACTAGGTCGTGTCTAGCCTAATTCCCTATAGTTATGGCTCTTATAGCAATCTGTCACACTCCAACCGATGGCGGAATCATCGGGGCATGACACTGAGCGAAACAGATTGTCCAGAAGTTTCCATAACAATTATTATCACTATTCAATTTATATAATACGTCACATACCGTACCTCAAATAGCAAACAAATTATTACAGATAACATCAAGTCAAATATTATGTTCCGACAACCCAGATTTTAAATATAAAAATTGTTCAAATACCTCTAGAGACTCGATCTGCAAGATCTACAGACAACTATGCTCTAGACGCTTATTCTAAGCTCGCCTTCCTAGCAGATAAGCATCCTAATTGCCTGTCACATACGTTAAAATAAAGTCAATACATAAAATGTAAAGGTGAGCATACAAATTTGATAATAGCATAATAGAGTTCGAAATAGTTTACGCATAACCAGCACGTACACAGAGGAAAACGAAGCATGTTAATTATCGACATGGATCTATCGATACCAATGACTGCGGGTTGACTGCCCGAGGCAGTTCGCAATAGATGATTACCACCATAATCCATGCAAGTAATTGTCCTTAACAACCCCCGTGTGAACGGGTGCTGAGTCCAAACTATAGTACTATCGTAGTTAAGGCAGGTAGACAACATTCCACGTGTAAACATAACAACAAGCATTCATTTAGACACGTAATACATGCGGTAACAGTTAGCATTTGAAATGATTGAGTAGTGTGTTTGTTGTGATTTCGTATAAGTAACGTATGTAACACCCAAAAGTGCTAAAAGCAAAAAGGGATCGAGTATACTCACAGTGATTGATGGATTGAAGGGAGCACTTGAGAGTAGGGTTAGCCTGAATAGTTCGATAGCATGACGATAAGCAACGCGTAAAACGAATACAAGTATTGATGGGTCGAACAGCCTGGTGGATCGAACGGTAGGCTCGATCGGACGGTTGTTCGTTCGGTTTGACAGTCCGTCCGGACAGCTTGCTCGGTCGGCCGGTGGGCTAGATCGGTTGGGCTGCTCGAGTGGATTGTTTCTTCCTATGTCTAGGATGTGTTTGTGTATGATGGCTTGTCCTTTTGAAGTTTTCGTTGTAGTATTCGATAACATTGAAGTGTTTTTACCTTTCAGGTCGATCGATCGAACAGGCCGTTCGATCGGCCGGCTTAACCGATCGGTTAGGTACTTCAGTAGTAAGTCCTCAGCACGATGTCACCTGATGGGACGGCATGTTCGATCGGGTGGCACTCCAATACGTCGAACGAGATGAAAATTGATTAAGTGTTGAAGCATAGTATCTCATGATCCGAAGAGTAATTCAAATCAAACCGTAGTTCGATCGAACAGCACTTCATTCAATAATAGACTTATGAAATTGTTAAAGTGTGGGACCATGTGCTAGCCGATCGGCTGGCCTGGTCGATCGGCTGACATGTCCGATCAGTTGGGCTATTCGTTCGAACAGTCTGTCCGATCGGTCAGCATCCTGACCTGGTCGGCCTGTTCGTCTAACACTTGGCTGTTCTGATTGCTTGACGTTATATCGAGGTATCTTGACAACGAGCTGAACCATGGAACCTTCGTTCTTACTTGTTTCCCCTGCTCGGACAGGAATCACCCAAGTCCGGCGGGTGAACTGTTCGGAACGGTAGTTTGACGTTTAACCTGAAATCGGTGAACCTCGTGGATAGAATCCCGAATCTCGAACCGCACAACTACTAGAGTGATTAATGAGTGGGTTCAAGCTCCGTTTCTACCGGTTTTAAGGCATTGAGTGTAAAAGAGTTGGAAGAAAGTTGGAAAATCTATCTTTCACTCTTTTCCACCGTGAATATGTTTAGATCTGTGGTAGATCTTTGTTTTTTTATATGGAAATCGGTTAGATCCAAGCTATTCTTGGTGGATTGAGGCCAAAACATGAAGTTCTTCAAGAACACCATGATGACATCATCCTAGAATGCTTGAATCTTGATGATTTCACGGTTAAAAGTTAAGATTTGAAAGATAGAGAGGTGTAGGAGCGTGCATTGATCAAGAAAGTACAAGATTTAGGATGAAATCTTACCGGGATTGAGAGAAATCTGAGGAAAAGTGAAGAGCACGAGCTGGTCGGTCAGAGAGTTTCCAAAAGTGAAAAGAATGATAATGACAGGGCTATTTATAGGCTTCCCAAAGAGTAAAGGGCTAGCCGATCGGCTAGGCATCCCAATCGGACAGCCTGCTCGATTGGACAGTCCGTCCGATCGGCTGGGCTCTTCGATCGGCTACGAGCCTGATCGATCAAAAGCCTGTTTCGAGCGTTCGGTGCGACGATTTCTGATATTTCGATTTCGATTGAAGACGATACGAATACGATAGAGTTTCCTATTCAAATTACTTTTAATCCCAACCACTATATCTACAAACAAGCATCTATGTTTCACACTATCTTTTCGCCACCATTTATCATAATTCGATTTCGATTGAGTTCGATTGAGTTTCGAGTTTCGATTCGAGTTTCGATTGATTACCACACATCACATAAAGTAAACATGCACAAGTAACACATAAGGCACACACACACGTGTACTAATACCAGAATTCGCGTAATTCGAGTTTCGAGTTCGATGATGATTCGATTAGCTTGATTATTGATTAATTGACTTTATCGCATTGTTACTTCCTATCATTCACAGTCGTTTAGCATTTCACATCGATTTGAACATTCGATCACTTTGATTAATAACACCTACTCCACATAATACAACTAACAGAAACACCAACATAGAATAGACTAACTATAGTCAAAGAAGTCAATCTTGACTTTGACTTTGACTTTGACTTTGACATTCGGTAACACGGGGTGTTACACAAACTGTGACCCTTTTGAAGGCTGTCAAAACACAAAATCAATGCCAAAAACAACACCAAAAATATGACCCATATACACGTGAAATGCTAACTATGCAGTGACCCATTTGAAGACTGTAACAACATCAAACCAAATTCCAACTGTGCACTGACCCATATGTAGACCATATGCTACCTGACCCATTTCAAGACAAATAGCAGATCAAAATAGATAAGACTTTCATAATAGGCAAATACCAACAATTAACTATGCAGACTAAAACATATAAGACTTCCATTACATGATTAGGATCCAAGTCAAACATATTAAGTCAAATGAAAACATAGCATATCAAAACACACCAGACCAACAAGTCTTTACAAAAAACCTTAACTAAAACAAAAAAAAAACATAATAGTAGCTTCAATTTCCTCAGGGTTATGCAGTTGACTTTGACACAGACTTTGTAGACTTTGTTAACTTTCCCTTAGGAGTAGACTTGGCCTTTACTGTTGATGCCTTAGCAATTGACTTTTCCTTAACAGTTGACTTCCCCTTTGCATTAGTCTTTGCTTTTACAGTTACAGCTGTTGTTGATGTAGAACCATCTCCACCTTTTCCTTTACATGTTTTTTTGTTATGTCCTTTGTTTCCACATTTTCCATAACTAACAGTTTTAGCCTTTCTACTTAGTTTCCCACCACTCACCATGTCATCATCCTTCTCCAATGCATTCTTCTTTCTCTGTTTTCTTGGCCTCCGAATAGGTTTACGGTAGTAAGTTTTTCTTATTCTTGTAGGACAAATTTACCTTGGCCACAAACCCCTACCATTAAGTGGTCCATCCTTGTGTGAATAAACCTATTTCCATGTTTCAAGTCTGTAGCAGGGATTAACCCAAGCTTCTGGAATTTCAACATATGAAAAACATTAGAAATATTAATACATTCAAGTTTCACACATTATATCAATAATATAAATTAGTGGCAACTACATGCTTGCATGGAATGACTGTTAGCTTCCACCTCCTACAAGAACATTGTTTTGCAACAACATCTACAACACACTGTTCTATAGAGTTATCTTCTACCCAGTAGCCAATAACTTGATACAACTTGTTTTCATTCCACTAAACACATAACTGGGCTACATCCCTTTTGATTTCTTCAAACTTCTCACTTATCTGTGGAGTGAATAAACCCTTAGTATTTTAAATAACTTGCATTACATTAACTATCCCTCTCATTAAGTATTCCCTAATATACTCTAATGCAATTATAATTGGTTTATCCCTACCATCAACTAACCTAGCATTAAATACTTCACATATATTATTCAACAACAAATCAGACCTAGCCCTACCTGTAAAACAAGTTAAAAACATGCACATTGAAAAATTAAGCATTAACCACAGTAGTTTAAAACAAACAAAAACAAGTATTATACCTATGAAATGACTTCTGGTCTAGTGTATAAATGGAATCTATTGAAGCCACTGGTAGGCATCCAAATTAAACTTTCTTAACTCTTCCAACTTTTCATTGAATTCAGGTATTGTGGGGGCTGTTGCAATACTCCATAACATGTCCTTGTATGCCTTGCCTTTCCATTGTAGCTTCATGTTTTGGTGTTTGTGTCGAAGGCAATACCTATGTTCAACCATTAGAAATACATTCTATAATGCAGGAATTAGACCCTTTTGCCTGTCTGAAATGAATGTTGGATTAGAGTTCACGTATAAACGTATATCATCCCCAAGATACTGTAAAAACCATTCCCATGAATTTAAAGTCTCAGCCTAAACTATAGCATAAGCTATAGGATATATTCCATTTTTGGACCCATAGTAATAGCAGTTAGTAGTTAACCTGGAAAGGAACCCTTCATAAAAGCACCATCTAATCCTACTATTTCCTTTCTACAAGCCCTAAACCCCTGTTTGAGTGCACCTAGGCATATGTATATTCTTTTAAATATCCTAGTACCTGCTACAAGATTGCTCTCAGGTTCAAATTTAAGTTGAACAGTTGAATTTGGGTTTGTCCTTTGCAATTCTATTATGTAATCTCTCAAACTAGCATACTGATGGATGTAATCACCCATTACTTAATTTGTAGCATATGATTTTGCCTTGAAAGCCTTCATTTTTTAGACACCGATCTCATACTTTCTCTGCATCTGTTCTTGAATGGATTTAAGTGAGATACATGGATTTGACTCTAACTGAAACAATATTTGCTTTGATAGCTAGTCCGAAGTGAATGCCCTAACAAATCTACTCTGAAGACATTTGTGTTGAGGATTATAAGTTTTTTACAACCCAAGTGGGCTATTGCTTAAGCTTAGATGCATACAACACCTATGGACATTTCCTATCATCCCGTTTTGTCTCCCCCCCTCATTTTTATTGGTTTCTTCATTTGGGCCTCCAGTTAGGCCTTCAGATGGGCCTTCACTATGATCCACCAATTTAGAAACTTGTTTTCCTTTTTCTTTTAACTTTCCCTTTTGTTTTCTTCTTCAAAGTGTGGAATAGTGCCTTTGCAAACAGCCCTTAACCTGTATTGATCATTCCTGTAAAATCCAGTCTCTCTCCTAGTTTCCACAGCGTGCCTCATAACCAAATCCTTTACAATCTTCTGATTTGCAAATTTTTACCAACATAAAACAAAAGACTCTCAGCCAATGCTTTCTTTCTAATCCTTCCAAGTTTTCATTTCCTAGTTTTCTCCATGTCTTCACCAGATGAGGAACTTCCAAATGAGTCAGTGTGTATTTCATCATCTGCTTCTTCTACATGAATGTTTCTAGGTCATGTTTCATGAATGTTTCTAGGGCATGTTTCATGAATGTCTTCACTATTAACATATAGATTGACCCTAAATCCCATCATATCAACTTCCCTTTTATCATTGATATTTGCAGGATCAACAATATCATCGTCATCATCAGATTCATCCCCCACTTCAGCTTTGTTATCAAAACCATTTTCAACCACATTTGAATATGTTTTTATTGGTTCATTTTCATTCCCTTCATTGCCTACATTCACTTCTTGACTATTTAATGGGTTCATTACATCAGCAAACATACCCTCAAACACTGCATCTATACCTTCAACATTTCCCACAACACTACCCACATATTCAACTAAGCCTTTAATACTGCTTAAATTGTTAAATTTTACTAAGTTCTACATTACTTTCGCCAGCTTCTATGTAAAGGTCAATTTCTCTATATGCACTATTTTCTGGAAAATTTCTTAACAAACCTACTACATCATGATGGTTGCTTAAGGGTCTCAACCCAAAATCTAAATCCTCACCTAGTTTTAGTTAATGACAGTGCAGATTCAACCCATCATAACCTAGCTCTTTAGCAATCGCATTAACATCTATAACACAGAACTTTTCCTTGTTAAGCAAGTCAAGATAAGCTATTTAAATCCTCCATGATGCACTTTGGGACAGATAAGTTCTTCATATATACCTAAAACACAACAAAGCAACAATTTTTAACAAAAGCAATAATTTTTAAGAAAAACAATGACTTTCAACAAAAAAAAAAGACGATGAAGGACACAAAAATATTAAGATATACATCGACTTGATACTCATCATCTTCCTGATATGCCACTTGATTATCATCGTATTCAAAATCGTTTTAAAACCCTAGAATTATGGAGGTTTTTCAATCATCCAGGGAGGTTTTTAGTGAACGTGGGAAGATTTAATGTGAAGGGTCAGGGTTATATTATGGGAATAAAAGAATTGAGGGAGAATTGACATAAATGCCCTCACGTGATTTGCATGTGAAGGTCTTTGCGTGAGTATTTAACAGCTGTTGGGCTTAGAACCTAGGTTTGTTACAGCTGAATTAGTCTATTAGTGATGTTAAATTGCTAGATTGTTGAAACTTGAATTACCCTGATTCTATGAAATTTCCTTACCCGACCCATACCGTTGAATCGAACCGGAAATTTTTACGTATAGTTCTATGGAAATTTAAGCATCAAAAAACAGTGACACCACTGAAAAAATCCTTGATCCGCCACTATAAGTACTCCTCAATTCCTCCAACCTTTTGAATATCATTCGTATTGTAACAACCTCGGAAAACCGTGCCAAGATATTGTCCTCTTTGCCCCCGATGGGTTGCCCATCCAGGAACTCACAGTTTTGTTCTCACCCGACGAAGTGCTCGCCCAAGCAAAACGCATCTTGGTAGAGAAGGTTTCCACCCCCTTATAAGGAAGGCTCCGTTCTCCTACTCAACCAATGTGGGACTTACATCTCCACCCCTCATAGGGAGCCCAACGTCCTCGCTGGCACATAGGCCCACCCCCTGGCTCTGATGCCATTCGTAACAGCCAAAGTAAACCGTGCCAAGATATTGTCCGCTTCGCCCCCGATGGGTTGCCCATCCAGAAACTCACGATTTTGTTTTCACCTGACGAGTTGCTCGGCCAGGTAAAACACGTCTTGGTAGAGAAGGTTTCCACCCCCTTATAAGGAAGGTTTCGTTCTCCTTCTCAACCGATGTGGTACTTACACGTATATTCTAATCACCGGCAATCAAGATGACAGTCTCTAAACCGGGGCACAAAAATAACATCTTTAGCATAATTATTAGGTTTCTTGGTTTTTTAGTAGCATGACGCAACGAAGGGAGAGGCTATGAAAAGGAAGAAGAGGGATAGAAAACATTGATTTCAATTAAGTGAACTGAGGGGATAGATTAGTATGGATAAGGTATTAAAATATCTATATTGGTCTTAAGTTATTATTAATCTTCTTAGAATTTGAAATAATTATTTAGATGTCACAATTGATTTTCAGTAATTAATGAAACGATCTAAGGGTTAGAGATTGGTTATTAGAGTTCTTATAGCATATGAGTTCAGAATTGAGTCATTTGCATCATAGTTAATTGACTAAACATCTATCAAATTATTTTTCCACTTAAAGATATCTAAACTAAACCATTTTGCATCACCGGTATCGAAAGCATCGTATCGAACCATTTTAGGTACACACGTTTTGTGTTTTTCAGAATTTGTACTTTTGGTTCAGTATAGTACCGGTATTTTTAACTTTTACCTTTGAATATCGTATTTTTAACTTTTACCTTTGAATATCGTATCATGCCGAGGATTTTCAGTATCTGTACGGTTCAATATCGAACGGTACTAAACTCTTTCCTATTTTAAAATGTATATCTCCTTATTGCTCCCTGCTAGTTCATTTCTTTTGTATATTGATATTCAAAAAAATTATTATTTTGTGAGTAAATGGTTCAGTTGCTTTTGTTTCTTTTACCACTACCATATATGAAAATTTCAATTAGAGTAAAATGCACGGATAGTCTCTGTGATTTTGTAAAATAACATCTATAGTACCTAATTTTTGGACATTACACCGGTGCTCTCTGTGGTTGACTTTTTGTTACTCGGATGGTCCCTGGAGTGCATGTCCGTTAGTTTTCACTGTTAAATCTATGTAAAATGACAAAATTACCCCCTTATTAAAACAAAGTTTAAAACATTAAAAGAAATCCATTAATAAATAGTTGTGGGACCCACCAAAACATCATCTTCAACCTCACCCTTTCTTCTCCATCTAGCACCACCCTTAACCCCACCTTCTTGCCGGTGACACTACCTAAGTCACCGGAAAAACGAGTTCGTCAGCCATCATCAAACCATCATCACCTCATCAACGCTACAACTATGATTTATCTTCGACTATCTTCTCCGATCACCACTACAAGTCCAACTTACTCATTTGTCCGGATCTGAAACCTGTGCCAGAATGGTGGACGGAGGGAGTTAAACCCACGCACACACAGTTCGGGAGAGGTTGAGAGAGAGATGAGAAAGGGGATTCCGACGATGGTGGAAATCTGGTTGGTCCCCCTATCCCAACCTTTTCTCATGGGGTTTCCCTCTGTTTCTGACTCAGTAGTACCGGTCACCATCTCCGGTGACCCTCACCAGCGACGGCGATCTTCGCTGGAATTCCTCGTAACTGTGATGGTAGTGAAAAAGGTAAACAGAGAAGAACGGGAACAATTGCCGAGATCAGGAAAGGTTGGTGTCCTTACTGCAGGTGGTGGAGATGTTGATGGTAGTCGAGTGGCAGGTTATGGCGGCTGGTGATAAGTGCTAGTGGCAGGTGGTGGTGAGTGAGTGTTTCGGTGTGTGTTTGAGATAGAGATACAAGGGTTTAAATGGTAAATAAGGAGGTTGAAGGGTCCCGCATTTAATTTTAATATATCTACTTTTAATGTTTTAATTAAATATTAAGGGCATTTTAGTCATTTTATATAGAGTTAACAGTGAAAACTAACAGACATTCACTCTAGGGACCATACGAGTAACAAAAAGCAAACCACATGGAGCATCTGTGTAATTTTCAAAAGTTAGAGACTATAGGTATTACTTTACAAAACCACCGGAACTATCCAGACATTTTATTCTTTCAATTATGAGTAAAAAACTATAGTAACCATTTCTCTCTCTATGTATATACATAGAAAAGAAGAGGTTTTTGAGCGATGTTAACCACAATCTGAAGACATAAAAAAAGGAATTGAATGAGAATTTATAAAAGCCAAAACAAAAGGTGATTGCATGGGAACTTTTGCTAATGCCAGAGGAAGTACTGCTTCATTAAAGAGTACTGTGTGCATCAAAAGTTGTACCCATAACAAAAAGAATTCCAATAACATGACTGTACCAATTTATTCAACCAAGAAAATAAATTCAAAAAGTTAAAGGAACTGATCATATAACTAGAAGTATATATTTTTGAACAAACTTCAAGTATATATAAAGGAGGTGTTATATCATACATGTTCCTACTATAGCCTAACTTCCTCCTTCTCTAGCTTAAAAAAAATAAGCCTGAGTTTCCCATTTATGTTTCTTGCTTCAAGAACCAGTAAGTGGGGTTTAGAGAGAGAAAGTGATTGAGTGAGAGAGAGTGGTAGGGTTTTCACTTCAAGAAAGATAAGGATACACAGGTACCATATATAGCTAAGCTTCTTCTTCTAAAGAACCCTAAATTTACCATCTTAAGGAAGAGCAAGAGGGTGTGGTTTAGAGAGAGAGTTTTTTGCTCAAGAAACTTAACCATAGCTAGGGTTTACTCATCTTTAGAGGGTGTGGGGGGTGGTGTTGGAGCCAAGTGATGCGCTCAGGAGGTTGTACTGTACAGCAGACACTAACAACAGAGGCTGCTTCTGTGTTGAAGCACTCTCTCAGCCTTGCTAGGAGGAGGGGCCATGCTCAGGTCACTCCTCTTCATGTGGCTGCTACTCTTCTTATGAGTTCAAGAGCCAGTATTCTAAGAAGGGCTTGCATCAAATCACAAACCAATTCTTCTCCATCTTCCCATATTACCCCTTCTCTTCACCATCCAAATCCCCATATTACCCCTACCCCACCACCCCTCCATTGTAGGGCACTTGAGCTTTGTTTTAATGTGGCTCTCAACAGGCTCCCCACAACGCCTGGCCCACTCCTCCATGGCCAACCTTCACTTTCTAATGCTCTCATTGCTGCACTCAAGAGAGCTCAAGCTCATCAAAGAAGAGGGTGTATTGAGAATCAACAAACTCAAAGTCAGCAACAGTGTCAACAACAACAAAATCCACCTTTGTTAGCCATAAAAGTGGAGCTTGAACAACTCATTCTTTCAATTCTTGATGATCCAAGTGTTAGTAGGGTTATGAGAGAAGCTGGTTTTTCAAGTACTGCTGTGAAAAGCAACTTAGAAGAGTTCTCTTCTAGCTCTTTAACTTCTGCACCAAGAGTGTTTTTTGGTAGTTCTGGTGGTGGTGTTTACTCATCTCCTTCTTCACCAAACTCTGATCACCAATACAACCATCTTCATCAAAACCCTAACTTTTGGCAAACCCATTTCTTGAACCACTCTCCTGACCAAAACCCTTCTCCAAAACTAGACCATTCTTTGAAAAAAGATGTCACCTTGGTTATGGAGGTTTTGCTAGGGAAAAAATCAAGAAAAAACACTGTGATAGTTGGTGATTCTTTATCAATAACTGAAGGTGTTGTCATTGAGTTAATGGGGAAGGTAGAAAGGGGAGATGTCCCAAATGAACTAAGATGTGCTCATTTCATAAAGTTTCAGTTTTCATCACTGCCATTGAGGTTCATGAAAAGGGAAGAAGTGGAGATGAATTTAGCAGATTTAAGAAGAAAAGTTGAGTCTTTATTATCAACAGGAGATGGAGTGATCATATATGCAGGTGATCTAAAATGGACAGTGGATGAGAGAGAGCTTGGAGGAGAGAGAGGAGGGATTAGTTACAGTCCAGTGGATCATCTTGTTGCTGAAATTGGGAGGTTGATTTCACAATATAATGTCACTAACAAGGTTTGGTTAATTGGAACTTCAAATTATCAAACTTTCATGAAAAGCAAGATGAAAATGCCTTCTCTTGAGGTTCAATGGAGTCTTCAGGCTGTTTCTCTTCCTTCTGCTGGACTTGGCTTGAGTCTGAATGCAAACACCACCAGGTAAATTAACACATTTTACAATATTTTATATAGCATAAAGTATAAGATTTTAAATTACTTAATTGGTTAATTATCATGTGAAAAAAAACATATTTGGTGAGTTATTTAAGAAGAAGTGTTCTATATCAGAATGCTGTTTTGAGTTTGTAGTTAAACATTCTTGTTTCTGAGCACAAAGGCATAAGATGAGCATGCTGACACTGGGAAAAGTAAGGTTGGGAAGAGGAGACAGTCTTTGTTGTTTTTCCTTTTTTCTTTTGCCTTTTGATTTTTGTCATTATTCTAATTATTGAGACATATTATCTGATTGAACAGAAAAGGAAGACAATGACTATATTCATTATAAATAAATTTATTATTTCTCAATCATTCTTTTATATCTCATCTTATGATTATTTGATTTTTCATATTTAAAACTTATTGAACAGAAAAGGAAGACAATGACGATATTCATTATAAATAAATATATTATTTCTCATTCTATTATATCTCATCTAATGATTATTTGATTTTTCATATGTACAACTTAAATTTAGAGGGATGAAAAAGGAGATATAACATTACCTTATTATATAACATAAGTAAATAACTGTTTCATGTTTTACATCATCAACTATGTTGTGATATGTCTAAGCTTAGCCATTAAACTCAATAAAATGTGATTTATCTCTTCATTACTGGTGAGTAATATTATATATTTAAGAAAGTAGATTAATATTTTATATCATATTTAAATATAACACTTACCACACTGGGACATTCCAAAAATTCAACGACCATATAAAACATTAGGATAAATCCGTCACTATTTTATAACATAATCCTTTAGAAAATAAGAAAAGGCTAGATTTTTTTTCCTTATCATGATTTGTATTTAGTCAAAAGTCACACCTTCATTTTGTCACTAACCGTTTCAAAATTTTAATGTTTAGTTTTAACGTTTTTTTATTCAAAGAATAATCTATGGTTTCTCATTGCTTTTACTCGCCAGTGACCATTTGAAGATATTAAAACTAATTATTTTATAAATATATACATTTTAATAATGCCATTTTTTGTCTTTATATAACTTCCATTATATTGTTATTTTTTAATAACCAAGACGTGATAGCTGCATGCTGTGTATACTGTATAGTGTCAACTACCTTTTTTCTTTGGTAATATAGGTCCTTGTTTTCTATAAATTAATTGTATTCAAGGGCGGACCTAGTAAGGGTCCAGGGTGGGCGGGCGCACCCCCTGAAAAAAAAAATTTAGTGTATTTTATAAGGTAAAATTCTCCCCGCACCCCTTGAAAATTTGGTTAAACCCCTTATCCGCACCCCTTGAACCCTTGAAAAGTTGGTTAAACCCCTTATCCGCACCCCTTGAAAATTTTTTCTGGGTCCGCCACTGATTGTATTTCATTCTGAGTATGTATTAGTATGATGTTATAGTTGCTAATATTGGTGTTTGCAGTGGGCATGAATCAAGGGTAAACTTGCCAAACAAGACGTGTGAAGACACTGTGGATAGGAAGCCATTGCTAAGCACTAAAGACGAAGGAGATGATGATATGGTGGTCATGAATTGTTGTGGAGAATGCAACTCTAATTATGAAAAAGAAGCGGCCGCAGCCGCCACCACGAATCGAACCTCCACTGTCTTACCGTTTTGGCTTCACCCTTCAACACATTCATCAACCCTTCACAAGGTATGATTTTTATACCATACGTTGCGTTGCGTTATGTGATCATGAAAGGGAACGTTGCCACCTAGACACCACGAAGACAACACACGGTCATCCGTAGTGGTGTGGTCGTGAAATACAAATTCTTGGGTGGAATCATGTCGTGAAAGGGGAAGTGAAACGATGGAGTTTTTTTTTTATTATTATAAATATTTAATCTAAGAGCCAATAAAATCCTTACACCTTATTCGATTAAAAAAAAACAAAAACAAAATACAATATAGGTTTTGATGAAAACAAAGTTGTTTTCAAAGAAATAAATTTAGTCTCCTAAGCGGTTTTGGCACGTGCTTGGATTGACATTTCAAATAATAAGTAACTGTTTATAAATAATTAATATCAATATTTTGTTTATGTTTTCTTAAACATCAAGTCCGACTCACTTCCCTTTAGGAATGGTGTTTGGCGCCTAAATGTGTTAAGATAGAGTGGGCACCAGCCCAATACACATAGGCTAAGGTATATGTATACTATATTGTTAGTAATATAGTAAGAGTGGGCACTAGCCTAATACACATGGTCTAAGATATCATGTATACTATATTATTAATATTAATAATATAGTATTTATACAAGTACAATGATAAAAATTACAAGAAAACATAATCAAATAATTAAGATATTCTAGTTTTGATGAAGATTATACAATAAACCCTATCAAAATATTATCTTTAATAATTTTGGCGTTCACCATAACGTAGAATAAAAACAATACCCATCACATTACGGTTCCAAAAACTCTTTTGTTTTCTTGGGACTGTGTTGCTATATTGAATGTCTAATAAATCTTGTTATGGATTTGCAGGACAACTTAGTTGAGCTTAGAAGGAAATGGAACAGGCTATGCCAAAGTCTACACCAAGGAAGACACAATCTAAACAAGAATTACATGAATTCATCATCTTTGAATAGCGACGATAATCAAGGGTCGGTTGCAAAAAGCTACTCCTATAGCTCCTCAAGTCATCATCCTTTTTGGCCTAAAAACCATATTGAATCCAACTCGACTTCAATCTCTTTTGCTGATACATTGAAGCATCAAAATGGTGGTGGGGAGCGTTCTTATCCCAGATTCAGAAGACAACAATCGTGTCACATTGATTTGAGTTTCAGCAGGACGAATCATCAGAAACTCGGTCAAGAACCAAACTTGGATTGTCTCAAGAGTAGAGAAGATGATAAAGAGGTCAAAATAACACTTGGTCTTGGAAATTCGGTCAACGACTTGTCCAAACGACAAGATGTTTATAAGTGTTTGCAAGAAAATGTGCCATGGCATTCTGAGAAAATGCACTCGATTGTTGAGTTTTTGATGAGTTCATCGTCTCCTAAAGCTACCAAGAAAGATTCTTGGTTCTTGATTGAGGGGAATGACTCTATAGGGAAGAAAAGATTGGCGATGGCGATCGCGAAGGCCATGTTTGGCTCGAGTGATACGCTTTTATGCTTTAACATGCGTGGTCCAGTTCACAAATTTGAAAATCTCAAAAGGGGATTGAAAGATCAAGAAAATGTTGTTGTGTTGGTGGAAGATGCTGATTTTGGTGATGGGAGTTTTTTGAAATCTTTGAGTGATGGATTTGAAAATGGAAAGTTTGGTGATCGTGGTGAAGTTATATTTGTTTTGAGCAAGGGTTGTGATCATGTTGATGATGAGAAAAGGAGCGGAATGTCACCAGCTCAAATGAAATTGGTTGTAAATGAGATCAATCCCATCTCAAAAGCCGATCAAAAGCGAAAACCCAAGTGGGATTTGGATGAACTAAGCAAGAGGAAAGTTCCAAGAATGGAAGAGGCCGAAATCAAGAAAGATTTGTCTAGACAATCAAGCTCAAACACTCTTGATCTCAACATCAAAGCGGAGGCACAAGATGATGAGAACAATGGAAATGTATTAGAATTTAGCCCGAATTCAAGTGATTTGACTCGTGAAATGGATGGTAGTCCCCAAAATCCATCCGGGTTTCTTGAAACAGTGAAAAACCAACTCGTGTTCGACCTATCTCCAGCTCGAGATAGCTTGATGAGGGAGAGTTTCATGTTCAAGATGAAAGGGGTGTTTGAGGGTGTGTTTGGGAGCACAGAATTTGATTTGAAAGTGGAAGAGATGGTGTTAGATGAAGTTTTGCATGGGTGTGGGGTATACTTAAATGGTTTGTTTGAGAAATGGCTAAAAGAGGTTTTTCAAACAAGCTTAGAAGTTGTGAAAAATGGGGGGAAAGGAGTAAAGAGTTTAAGGGTGTGTGTGGTGATAGATGAAAAAGAAGGGGGTGGGGTTGGTATAGAAGAAAAGGATGAGGGATTCATGGGTACGAATCTCCCAAACAGCATCAAAATATGTTATATTATGTAGGTTTATTTTACCTAGTAAAGTTATGAAATGTTCTATAAATCAGATGTTCTAGTTTAATCAGAATTGTGTTTATTTTTTTTTTTTAATTTAACAATGCACAATAAACACAGTAACCATTTTAAGATTTTATATATATATATATATATATATATATATATATATATAGGGGGCTGCTAGAATGAGAACCACCCCGAGTTGTAAGAACCGCGAGAACTACACCCCACGGAGCGCCGTTCGCCATGATTTTTTTTTACAAGTAGATGTGTATATTATAAACACAGCAGTAAAAAATCATGGCGAACGGCGCTCCGTGGGGTGTAGTTTTTTACATCACAAGTTTGGTGTTTTCTAATTTTTTTTCTTTTTTCTTTTTTTTTTCACCAAACTTGTGGTGTAAAAAACTACACCCCACGGAGCGCCGTTCGCCATGATTTTTTACGGCTGTGTTTATAATATACACATCTACTTGTAAAAAAAAAATCATGGCGAACGGCGCTACGTGGGGTATAGTTCTCGCGGTTCTTACAACTCGAGGTGGTTCTCATTCTAGCGGCTCCCTATATATATATATATATATATATATATATATATATATATATATAGGAGAAAGATCCATTAGGAACCACCCTTTATTGCGAGAACCAACGTGAACACAACAAAAAATACCTAAAAAATCTAAAAAACACAAAAAAAAAATTATGGTAAAATCGCTGCTTTTCGTTAATAAAAAAAATTTTGGCTACTAAAAGTAGCGATTTTACCATAAAAAATGTTAAAAAAATTGTGTGTTTTTTAGATTTTTTATATTTTTAAAGATGTTTTTAGATTTTTTAATATTTTTTTAGATTTTTTGGGGGTTTAGTTTTTAGCATTTAGCTTGGGTGGGGGGTGAGGGGTAGGTTTTTTTAGGTTTTTTGGGAGATTTAGCTTTTAGCATTTAGCTTGGGGGGTTAGGTTTTTTTAGGTTTTTAGTGATGTAGGGGGTTTATTTTGTTGTGTTCACATTGGTTCTTGCAATAAAGGTGGTTCTCGCATGAACCTACCCTATATATATATATATATATAGAGAAAGAGAGAGAGAGAGAGAGAGAGAAAGGGGGGGGGGGGGGGGGCAGTTAACGTACAAAACGGCTTAACGTACATCACGTACAACAGATAATTACGCACATTCATTTGAAAATAACGCACGTTATAAACTAAAAAACCCAAATCACGCATGTTGGAAAACATTAATTACGCATGATGAAAATATTAATCACGCACGTTATACACATAATCACGCACGTTGTCATACGTGATGTACGTTAAGCCGTATTGTAGTTTACACTTTTCCTATATATAATAATCTCACCTTCAAATATCGCAACCGGCAGTTCTACCTTTTAAAAAAATCCTCATTAGACTTCCATTAAACTGATGTTTTGGGGTTTTTTTTTATCGGAACGAGTATACGAGTCGATTAACGTAAAACTTTGCCTTGAAATGGTGCTCCAAAAGACGAAAACAATGTTTCAATTCGGATGTTTAAACGTTTAATAAACAAAAATCAAGTCGTTTATAACATCGTTTTAAGGTAAGTTTTATATCAATCAATTCGTATTCTCATTCTGGTCAAAAGCCTAAAACATCAGTTTAAAACGTTAAGTATTTATTTTAACGGACCAGTGAAAAAAATTAAAATGTGGGACTCCAGTGACGATATTTAAAGGTGAGATTATTATTGGTCAACCACCTAAAGGTGGATTATTAAAAGCCAATTTCCCATATATATTGTTTCTAAGGTTGCATATATTGTTCCTAAATTGTTATGTGGATTCCTTAAAGAAAGGATGAGTTATGTGATCAACCATTTCCTAAAGATTCAAGAGAAAGTATTAAACATTCTTATGGTTAAAAGTATCCCTTGTTCAATGTGTTGTGTGTTCCTTGTTGCCCATTATACAATGTTGTATCGCTTTGTGTGTTATTCACTTAGTGTCTTTAAGTGTTTATTTGGCTAATTGATTGATCTGTTGCAATCATAGCTAGCAGGAGCCATGGTTTTTTCTTTGAAAGGGAAATGAAAGGGGGTATACTTTGCATTTGGCTTCTTAGAATGTTGGAACCCTAAGTGGTAATATAGTGGAGATGGTCAATGCATTTAAAAGTAATAAGGTATCCCTTGTTCAATGTGTTGTGTGTTCCTTGTTGCCCATTATACATGTTGTATCGCTTTGTGTGTTATTCACTTTGTGTCTTTAAGTGTTTATTTGTCTTATTGATTGATCTGTTGCAATCATAACTAGCAGGATCCATGGTTTTTCCTTGAAAGGGAAATGAAAGGGGGTATACTTTGCGTGTGGCTTCTTAGAATGTTGGAACCCTAAGTGCTAATATAGTGGAGATGGTCAATGCACTTAAAAGTAATAATATATTATGCCTTTGAGAGACTAGGTGGAAATGGCATAAATGGGAAGAGTGAAATGCATACAAGTTGTTTTATCTAGGGTCTGATGTGGAAAGAACAAGGTAGGATTTATGGTGGCTATGGAATTATACAAAAATGTGGTTGGGTGGAATTGCTAAACGACTATGACTGCGAGATTCGCTGCCACCCAGGTAAAGCGAATGTCGTGGCTGACGTTCTTAGTCGTAAAACTCATGTCAAGAGTCTTCGCTGTTTTCAACTCGTGGACGATCTTCAAAACCGCATTTGTGAAGCGCAATAGTCGTCTATTAACGAGGATAACCTCTATATCGAGATAAAGTGTGGTGCTGAAGATCAACTCAAAACCAAATCCGATGGTATTCTATACTATCTCGATCGCGTTTGGGTGCCAAATCGTGATGACCTTCGTGAACTCTTAATGAAGGAGGCACTCAAGACTCGATACTTTATTCATCCTGGTGCCGACAAGATGTATCACGATCTTCGTACGTCTTATTGGTGGCCTGGCATGAAGAAGGATATCGCCGCCTTCGTTTCGAAGTATCTCACATGCTCAAAGGTGAAAGCTGAATATCAACGTCCTTCTAGCTTACTCGAACAACCAGAAGTCCCTCTCTGGAAATGGGAGAGTATCACTATGGACTTTATCACCAAACTTCCTCGTACTTCTTCTGGTCCTGACAATATTTGGGTAATCATTGAGCGATTGACCAAATATGCTCACTTCCTCCCCATTCGTGAAGATTACAAAGTCGAGAAATTGGCTCGTATCTACATGGATGAAGCCATTAGTCGTCATGGTATCCCCATTGACATTATCTCGGACCGTGATGGTCGTTTTACCTCTCGTCTTTAGCAAACCTTTCAATCCGCTCTTGGTACTCATCTTAATCTTAATACTGCTTTCCATCCTCAGTCAGACGGTCAAACCGAGCACCTATCCAAACTCTAGAGGATATGCTTCGTTCATGCGTAATCAATTTTGGTGGCAACTGGGATATGCACTTGCCTTTGATCGAATTCTCGTACAATAATAGTTATCACGTGAGTATTCAAACGACACCATTCGAAGCATTGTATGGTCGTATCTGTCGTTCGTCTATTTATTGGAACGAGATCGGAGAAGCTCAAATCACCAGTCCCGAGCTTATACAAGAGACGAT
This sequence comes from Helianthus annuus, assembly GCF_002127325.2. Lineage (NCBI taxonomy): Eukaryota > Viridiplantae > Streptophyta > Magnoliopsida > Asterales > Asteraceae > Helianthus > Helianthus annuus. The sequence goes on from NC_035442.2 coordinate 158,365,240, forward strand.
AGACAAGATCTCACCGATTCGTGACAACTTGCTCAAAGCCAGAAGCCGACAAAAGAGTTACGCCAACAAACGACGCAAGCCTTTGGAATTCAACGTTGGTGACTATGTACTCCTAAAGGTATCCCCTTGGAAAGGAGTAGTTCGTTTTGGTAAGAAAGGAAAACTCGCTCCTCGCTATGTAGGTCCTTTCAAGATTCTCGAAAGGATTGGCAAGGTAGCGTATCGACTAGACCTACCTTAAGAACTCAACAACGTTCACCCAACATTCCATGTCTCAAACCTGAAGAAATGCTTAGCTGAAGAAGGACTTCAAGTTCTCGAAGATCTTCAAATCCATGAAACCTTACACTTCGTGGAGAAACCGGTCGAAATCATGGAACGAGGAGTTAAACAACTAAGGCGCAGTCGAATTCCTATAGTTAAGTTACGATGGGAAGGAAAACGTGGCGCTAAGTTTACTTGGGAACTTGAAAATGAAATGAACACTAAGTACCCGCATCTATTCGTTGAGTCTTCCTTTGAATAAATTTCGGGGACGAAATTTCCTAAAGTATGGGAGACTGTAACGCTTCGCTTTTTGGTACTTTCCTTATTTAGAAAGTCTGTTTGTATTTCTATTTTCAGAAACTTGTAATTTCTTTGTATTCGTTTTTCCTTTCTAAACATTACAATCCGAGGCTTTGATCATAATAAAACTCGATCATTTTATACATTGTGTTATAAATACTTGATACATACTCGTTACATACTTGTTACACATACAACATAAGTTTATACATGCATTTTATTTATACTTATACATACATCACACATGTATGCTTGAAACACCTGAAACCAGCTTAAATACGTGAAAATGGTAAAACTTAACTCTTCGGACAACTGGACCAGCCTCTTCGTGCGAATGGGCTATCCCATTCGTGCGACTGGCCCAACCGTCCCAAGCCCACTCGCTCCAAACCCCACTCGTCCCAGCCCACTCGCACACACAGTACATTCGCCCTATAAACACGAACCCTCACTCTCACTTCACACCTTCCACTCACACCGAAATTATCTCAACTTGTTGAATCTGTACACTTCAAGTAGAGCTTACTTCAGTAGCTCCTAAGTGAGTCTTAGCTCACTAATTTCATTTTAATACTTATTCTTCTACATTTCTACCTTTCTTCAACCTTCATAGCTTGATAATCCCTTGGGAGGATTTCATAGACTTGCTTGGGCAGTCTAGAGTGAAACCTCACCACATTGAGGATTCAATTTTAAGGATTTAAGCTTTATTTCTTGCAAAATTTTATAGAAACACATATTTTCATTTCTGAAACTTGGCGAAATCCTAAACCCACCAAGTTCACAGCTAAAACCATGGCTGTGGGTTAGTGTTGAGGTTGATTCCAGCCACGAAACAAGTCTGTTCAAACAAAATCGAACCAACTCGTTCAAAACAGGGACGAACCGCACGAAAGAACAAGTCAGCTCGCGTGACTGAGCAATTCTGTTCGCGCGACTGACCAGTCTAGTCGCGTGAAGGGCTTTTGTTACTCCAATTTCTCAAAATCCCAAGTATTGAATGTTATCTCAGATTCTCATCTTCAATATGGATAAATCTGTGTTTAACAGAGTGTGAACCATGGAAGCGTTGGCTTTCAATCTAGTTCCACCGCCTCACTTGAACTTGTAAAGGAACACCCAAATAGTCTCCTAGACCCAGCACAAGTTAACCCTGCCTCGCCTCCAACACTTGCCATGTTGGGAATGACACGCCCGGGTTGTCCTTGTTCGGTTGTTTGGTGTATCTGTAGTTACTTATATATTTATTTCTGGTATATTCATGACCAACCGGTTGGTTAACGATGTTAATAAACTTGTGCTTTGGTGAAACATATAACGAGGTGTTATCCTTCCATACATGACTTCTATGAGCTCTCTTACTTACTAGATTGTTATTATAACTATATAATATAATATATGACTTAAGCAGATACACGACGTTAACCGGTTAATGGTTAAAACGTTCAAACGAACTTCTGTTCGCACGAACAGGCTCCACTCGCGCGAAGGGATCCTCCACTCGTGCGAAGGAACCTTCTGTTTGCACGAAGGAACTATCCATTCACATGACCAGAGATGTCTATCTCGGCTATCTGTTTATCTCTGTTCTTCGTTCTTCGTTCCTCGTTGCTGATTCTGATGGGCAAAACAGGACCCATGAAATCACAATAACTTAGTGTTACAACGAGTGCCTAGATGAGATATATTTTCTGCTTAGTCATACTTTTATACTTTAAATTCCAAATCTGAATCCTCTGTTCAACTCCAAATGACTCACACCTTCGTTTACTCCGTGTAGGGTAACCTCGGTGTTCGTAATTCAACTCAGCAACTCGCGGAATTACAAAGGAAGCTTTGCAAAACCGTGAGTATACTTGACATCCTTTTTAGGTTTTACTCTTTTGGGTGCAACTTGTTTACATTATCCAACTTACACAAATACAAATACTTCATATGCAATCATAAACAAACAATCATTCATACATGCTTAATACGTTATTCTTTGATTCATACGTGTTGGAACATTCTTATGTGGTATACTTGTTATTAACTTCATACGAGCCACCCTTAACATTTATAGCGCTATTGGAGTAACGCACCGCCCGTATTCTCGAGGTCATGTTAAATTAAAATAGAACGGTCCTATCATTGCTACGATAGTATTACGCTAGCGGTAATCTTGGGTTGACATTTATAGTTGCATGCCAATCGTATGTTAATTTTAGATAACATGTATGTCATGTTGATTGTTAAACTCTTTTTATATCTATTATTTAAACTTGTCTACTCGCCAATATATTTTGTATTGAACTATACTTTGAACATGTTGCAGGAAATTGATGATGAAAGTTAGTAGGGTTGACTAGATACACACTTTAGCAATCTAGTTTTGTTGTTGTATTTGTTTCGGATATCATGTTGTACTTGTTTGAAGAACTTGTTGTATTTTCTATTTCCAATTTCATAATTTTATGTTTCAAATGTTGTACTTGACAATTATTAAATGAAATGAAATTCGGTTTTGATTAAATATTGTCGCAAATAGTGTTATGAAGTGTCGAGCAATCTCGTCCTCGTCCCGCCCCGATGTTTCCGCCATCGGTTGGAGTGTGACAAGGATGGACGTATTTTAGCTAAGGAACATGACATTAAGTTGACATGACTAACCTACTTGCATATTTTTTTCAGTGGCTGGAGAGCTTACTAGTGTGAAAGTGACTGCCACATTACTCAAAGGCGTTAATAGTATAACCGCGATTGTTAGTATATCACACAAGAAGATGTGAGAACACTCAGGAAAATGAAAAAGGTGAAGGTAGTTGGTCCGAACAACATACTAATTGAAGAGTGGAAGTGTTTGGGAGACAAAGGTGTTCACTGGTTAGCTACTCTGTTCAATCTATAAAATATGTCCGATCAGTGGAGGAGTGGAGTCGTAATGCTATATAAGAACAAAAGAGACATCCTATTTTATGTGAATTATAGAGGAATTAAGCAACCAGACCTTACTATGAAACTATAAGGGAGGGTAATCGAGACTAGAGTTAGATGTCTAGGGCGGTCAACTACAAAAGCGATACACATTTAAAGATGTTGATGGAAAAGTATAAGAGAAGAAGCGGGATCTACATATGATGTACGTTAGCCTCGAAAAACATACAATAGTGTACTATGTAGACTTATTTGGGATGGTTTGGAAGGCAGGGGTTCCTAAGATGTATATAGATATAATTAGTTATATGTATGATAGGACTCAGACTGTGTTCGTGCGCTGATATGGGATAGTGGTTTCTTCTATATGAGTGCGACTCCACCAAGGATATGCATTAAATCTTCTTTTTGCGGTTGTCATGGATAAGTTATCAAAGTTGATTCAGAGATAGTTTCATGGTGCATGTTTCTTTTTTTTTGCAAATGATAATGTGTTAGTTGCAAAGTGTAAACATCGTTTGAACACGAGGTTAAAGGAGTGACGGGTAACTTTAGAAGGCTAAGTGTCACACCCCCAAAATCCACGTGCGGAACACCACCGCTCGGAGGCGTGACTGACCAGGATCCAGCCACCAATTATACTGAGCAATTTAATTAAATCATAAGTAATACTCACCAACCACAAGGTTGGCAAATATCATAGTCAAAGTTCAAAAGTATCCAAGTTTAAGTAGTAGTTCAGGTAAGTAGTGGAAGCATAGACAAAATAGTTTAAAACAAGATTCTTGGTTCAAGTTTGTTAAAACCCAACACACGGGTTAGACGACCACTACACATCCGCAAGCTTCAAGCTCCTGAATCACTAGGTACCTGCAAAGCATGCAGTAGGGTATCAACATAATGTTGGCGAGTTCACGAGGTGTCAAGGTTTAGTTTTCGAAAACGTAAGTTGTTTAGATAAAGCATTTATAATCACGTTGTGGGGAGCTACCCCATCTGTAAGCTCACTAAACTGTAGATACCGAAATTGTTGACGGAAAGTTGGTGTGCCCCGAGTCAATGTCTATCGTCATTGACCAAGATGCAAGGTCTACTAGTTCACGCCCGATCTCCCCCGGTCACGGTGTAAGGTTGTCAAACCTAATAGCGCTATCAACTAATAACCCGTTCGCCCCCGGCGATTAATCGGTACTGTAAGCAGGGACTTAAGGTGATAGAGTTTCGTTTAGCTTGGCTAGTTGTGATTTATAAATAATATCCAAACGTATCTCCCCCGGAGATAGTAAATACCCATTCGGATTTCTCCCGGAAATAATAGTTTAAAAGTATTTTTCCCCAAAGTTGGCAGTTTGTCCGTGTCCCTCCTTGGGACGCATGCTTTTAGTGTGTGAACTCACCTTGGGTTGCTCGGCAGATTAGGTTACTTGTCAAACACGCTGGTCACCACGTCCTAACATAATTACCAGTATAGGTCAGGTTTGGGTACAGAGAATGTCACGTATATTTAACACATAATCTAATACATAGCATGCATATAGTTACATGTAGAGTTATTGGGCCTGTTCCACTATTGGATCAGTCAACAACATCAACTAACACATAGTTCAGTTAAACAGGCAGCCCAAACAAATCACATTATGGCCCAATAACTAAAGTGAACAGCCCAGTCGAGACAAGGTGGTCTCGACTCGAGAACATGCGGTCTCGAGTCGCAACCAGGAGGTCTCGGCCTGTAATGGTGGGTCTCGAGTGGTGCAGGCATGACTCGCAACCCCAGAGATCTCGAGTCCCGTCTCGAGTTGTCACGATGTGGTCTCGAGTCGAGACCTTGATGGTCTCGAGTCCCTGAAGTCCGTTTTGAAGTTGCTTGGACCAGGTCTTGAGTCGCAACCGTTGCGGTCTCGAGTTGTAGCTCCATGGTCTCGAGTCGCAACCGTTGGTCTCGAGTCGTTTACCTGCTAATTCTGATGCATCTGCCCGAATTGTACTATGCAACAGAATTCTGATTTCATGCTTTTGTGTACTAACTAATTAAACCACACAACATGTTTTCTTGTCTAAAACCTTACTCAAATGGATCAAACACAACAATTCAAATCTTCATATCATATTCATATCACATTCAAATAGTTCATCATTTTAAGTCAAACATGTTCATCTAATCAACCTATGTTCATTCATTCCAAAATAACCCCAAACCGGGTCACAATTCAATCATCAACATCGGTCTTAAATCTAGCACATAGCCACCGATTTTTATCCTTAGATTCAAGTGTATTTATGCATTTGTCATATGAATCTTGCACACCATTATTAACAACATTCTTAATCAATTTAACACATAACCAACATGTAGATCATTTTCAACCAAGAACATATAATCACTCGACATCCTCAACCGATCATCTACATTATTTACTTATACAAATTATTCATGGAAAACATTTAAGCAGAGCATGCATATCATTTATCAATCAAGCTTCACAAATTCTAAAAGTGTGAAATGCTAACCGAATGGTGTTTGGTGTGAGAATGGCACGGAATCAACCGAAAGGAGGACCTTCGAGCTAGGACAAGGGCTTGATCTTTGCTACACTTGATCCGAGGTAAGAGGAGAGAGTGGTGTTGCTAGGGTTTTAGTGAGGGAGAGAGTGTGTGAGAGTGTAAGGGAGAAGGTGGATGAGGGGTTTTATACTCGGTGGGTGGTGCACCCTACAAGGGTTTCGAGTGGGCTCAAAGGGAGGTTGCGGCCCAACCGGCCCAACCGTTTACTGTTTACTCGAGACTGAGAATGGTCTCGAGTTGGGTTCGTGGTCTCGGTTCACTAGTATTTATACATATATATATATATATTACATATTCATACATAGCAAAAGGATCACATAGAACATCAAGGTAACACGCACTTTCATTTAATAACGTATATACACATAATGTTAATACAAAAGGGTTATTCGGGAAAACCTAGAGTGTCACATTATCCCCAAGTTTTAAGAACTTTCGTCCAGAAAGTTAAGACAGCCACTGTCAAGCTAGTATGAGTGAGAGCGTTTCAACAGGGTGTCACATCATCCCCCCGTTAGTTTGGAATTTCGTCCCAAAATTCGGTTGTAGCTTCAGTGCTAGGAGTTTCGTTTGGGAACAACTGGGGATACTTGCACTTCATCTGGTCTTCCCGCTCCCAGGTGAACTCTAGGCCACGTCGCGAGTTCCAACAAACTCGCACGAGAGGTATCTGGCTACGTTTGAGGGTTTTGATTTCTCGATCCGTGATCTCAATCGGTTCCTCAGTAAAGTGTAGCTGTTCATCAATAGTGAGTTCCTTGAAGGGGATTATGAGTGTTTCATCTGACAGACACTTCTTCAGATTAGACACGTGAAAGACATTGTGCACCGCACTCAGCTCTTCAGGCAGATTCAATCTATAAGCAACCTTACCGATTTTCTCGGTAATTTCGAATGGTCCAACATATCGCGGATTAAGCTTGCCCCGTTTACCGAAACGAACCACACCCTTCCAGGGTGAGACTTTAAGTAGAACCCGGTCCCCGACCTGGAATTCTAGCGGTTTCCTACACTTATCAGCATAGCTTTTCTGACGGTCACGAGCTGCCGCCATGCGTTGTCTAATCTGGGCAATCTTTTTCGTTGTGTCTACCACCAGTTCTGGGCCTGTGACCTGGCTGTCACCAACTTCCGCCCAGCAAAGAGGTGATCGACATTTACGACCGTACAATGCCTCGAAGGGTGCTGCCTGAATGCTGGTGTGGTAGCTGTTATTATAGGAGAACTCCACTAGCGGTAGATGCTTCTCCCAATTCTTGCCAAAATCGATCACACATGCTCTAAGCATGTCTTCCAGGGTTTGGATGGTGCGCTCAGACTGCCCATCCGTTTGCGGGTGATAAGCGGTGCTCATGTCCAAACGTGATCCAAAGGATTTGTGCATAGCTTGCCACAACTCCGAAGTAAATCGTGCGTCTCGATCGGAAATAATGGAAGTCGGCACCCCGTGCCTCGAAACTACTTCATTTAAGTAAACCTCTGCCAAGGTAGAAAACTTGTCTGTCTCCTTGATGGCCAAAAAGTGTGCAGACTTGGTCAATCGATCTATTATCACCCAAATAGTATCATTCCCACGTTGGGATCTAGGTAGGCCAGTAACGAAATCCATGGAAATTTGCTCCCATTTCCATTTCGGGATTTCTGGTTGTTGGAGTAGACCTGCTGGTTTCTGATACTCAGTCTTGACTCTCGCGCAGGTCAAACATTTGCTGACATATGTTGCTACGTGGGCTTTCATGCCAGGCCACCAATACGTGGTTCTTAAGTCGTGGTACATCTTATCCGAACCAGGATGTACTGAGTAACGAGACTTATGGGCTTCGTTCATTACAAGTTCACGTAGATCTCCGTAGAGTGGAACCCAAACGCGCCCTGTCACGTAGTAAGCGCCATCTTCTTTTTGTTCTAATCGTTGCCTCGATCCTCGCAGGGACTCGGCCCTGATGTTTTCTTGTTTCAGTGCTTCAACCTGAGCATTTCGAATCTGAGTAGGGAGGTTAGACTGGATGGTGAGTTGTAGCGCTCGCACGCGCTTGGGTGTAGTGTCCTTTCGGCTGAGGGCGTCTGCCACGACATTGGCCTTGCCCGGATGGTACTTGATTGTGCATTCATAATCATTCAAGAGTTCGACCCATCGACGTTGTCGCATGTTTAATTCCTTTTGCTTGAAGATATGCTCGAGACTCCTGTGATCGGTGTAAATAGTGCACCTGGTACCGTACAGGTAATGTCTTGTAATACCCTGAACCTTAATGTGCTGGTTATAAACGTGTGAAATATGTAATTTATATTTCATATATTGTTAAATGAGTAAGATGATTATGTGAAAGGTGAAATATCTTGACAAACCTTGGCTAATATAGGAGACCGTTAATATTAATAATTAAATATATTATTTTATTTACCTTACTCCGTTTTTAATGAAACTTAGGTTAAAACGTAGATAAAAATATGCTCGTTCTAATGACATATTCGTCGTTTTATAAAACGTCATATTTTAAAAGTTATACAAGAAAAACGAGTTAAGCAACTGAATTAATATATATAAGCAAGCAAGCTAGCAGGTCAAGCAGGTAGGTAGGCACGTCAATTGAATCCCACATCGACCAGAAAAGGATTTGAGGTGCCTGCTTGTTGCTTTAAATAAGAGTCTCAGTAGTTTGTTTAGGTACCAGTTTCTTTAACGGGAATGCTCTAGTATAGAGAATCCCGAGTATACGATACCCCGTTGGGTGTTGTTAGTAGTCGTTTTTGGAGCGCGAGTAGGAGCAGGAGTAGGGAAACTCTATATCAACGTGCCGTAGATAGTTTTGAGGTATACTCTCGTTTAAGTTTATGTTTAGTTATTTATTATTTATTTTTAGTAGTTAATATTAGTTTTATTATTAGTAATAATATATTAGTAGTAGTAGTGTTAGTATTATTTTTAGGTACTAGGGTTATTGTCAGGGGCGGGTATTGGATAGCCTAGCCTTAGTTAGGCATGGACTGATCACCCATGCTTAAACAAGGCAGTGTTAACCAATATCCAACCATGATAATGACTAGTTAGGTGTACCATTACCTAACCTAGGATTATGTAATTGTGTCAGGACCTTGAGACATAACCCAGTATTACTAGCGGTTGTTAAGCAATTGCTAATCAGGTGAGTCATCATACTTGTCTTATAAACTGTGATAGTATACTCGTCCATAACTGGTAGTAATGAGAATGCTGCAGTATGCATGTGTCAGTAGGGGTATATGGGATCCTATTATGCTTAATGAGGTGTGTCACTCTGGGAAGGGTAATAAGGTGTTGTACCCACAGGCACTTCGTGCTTATAAGGTCCAGCGACACACACTCATACCTATGTGACGGCCGTAGGGGGCACAGCTGAAGGACCAGTATGTCTCTTGTACGGTGGTTTGTGACAAGTCAAATGTGACCTATAAGGTTCAATGAGGCCCAACATGACTATAATGTGGTCACATGCCCATATTGTGTATGCATATAATGTAAAATGGGGTCTGTCTTTATAAAAATTGTATAGTATGAGCTCACCAGTATATATCTGACGTCGTTTTGAGTATACTTATCTCAGGTGAGTCATGAGGAAAGCTATAGGAACTACTTGACAGTTATGGAGTTTTAGAAGATCAAGGAGTTCTTAGTTGCCAAAAGATTATAAATAAATAAAGTATTGTACTCAGACAATTATAAGTTTTAATGAAAGTTTAGTTTGTTTCCGCTGTAAGTGTATCAATTGTGCACAATCACCCGGGTTACGGGGTGGGTGTTACATGTCTCCATATCTTAAGAGCAAAAACCACTACTCCTAGCTCCAAGTCGTGCGTAGTGTAGTTTCTTTCGTGAGTCTTAAGTTGTCGAGAGGCGTAGGCAATAACTTTCTCGCGTTGCATTAACACGCAACCGAGCCCATGAATAGACGCATCGCAGTAAACCACGAAATCGTCGGTACCTTCAGGTAACGAAAGAATAGGAGCACTACAGAGGTTATCCTTTAGCTTCTGAAATGCGGATTCCTGGGCTTCATTCCATTTGTAAGCAATACCCTTCTGAGTGAGAGCCGTGAGGGGCTGAGCAATCTTTGAGAACCCCTTGATAAATCTACGATAGTATCCTGCCAATCCCAAGAATTGACGAACTTCGGTAGGGGTTTTGGGCGTAGGCCAATTCTTTATAGAGTCGATCTTAGCTGGGTCGACGTGAATCCCTTCCTTATTGACCACGTGCCCAAGGAAATGGACTTCTCGAAGCCAGAAGTCGCATTTCGAGAACTTGGCGTACTGTTGCTCATTGCGAAGGAGTTCGAGGATAAGGCGTAGGTGCTGTTCATGCTCTTCTTGACTTTTCGAGTAGATCAGGATGTCGTCAATAAACACAATCACGAATTTGTCGAGGTAAGGCTTGCACACTCGGTTCATTAGATCCATGAAAACCGCAGGCGCGTTAGTCATTCCAAAGGGCATGACAAGGAATTCGTAATGACCATAACGAGTTCTGAATGCAGTTTTGGAGATGTCTTCATTACGGACTCTTAGCTGATGATAGCCCGATCGTAGGTCTATCTTAGAGTAGTAGCTCGATCCCTACAACTGGTCGAATAGATCGTCGATACGCGGGAGAGGGTAGCGATTCTTGATGGTAACCTTGTTCAGCTCACGATAGTCGATGCACATTCGGAATGTGCCATCCTTCTTCTTAACAAAGAGTACTGGCGCTCCCCAGGGCGATGAACTAGGGCGGATAAATCCTTTATCCAATAGTTCCTGTAGTTGCGTAGAGAGTTCCTTCAGTTCTACGGGGGCTAGTCGATAAGGCGCACGAGCTATAGGCGCTGCTCCGGGAGCTAGCTCGATTTGGAATTCGACCTGACGGTGGGGAGGGAGTCCAGGTAGTTCTTCAGGAAATACCTCGGGGTAGTCGCGTACCACTGGAAAATCTTCGATCCTCTTTTCCTTTTCCTGTGTATTGGTGACAAGTGCTAAGAGAGCGGTGTGCCCCTTTCGTAAACATTTCTGGGCTTTCAAGAACGAGATGATGCCTGTGACTTCTCCGCCTTTGTCACCTTGCACGATGAGGGGTTTGCCAGAACGGGGGGAAATGCGAACCATTTTCTCTTGACAGAGGATTTCCGCGCGATGTTTGGATAACCAATCCATACCGATGACGACGTCGAAGCTTCCAAGAGCAATAGGGAAAAGATCGATGCTATAGGTCTGACCAGACAGTACTAGTTTGCAGTCGTTGATAACATGTGAGGTCTCAATGTTTCTCCCATTGGCTAGCTCGACGATATGCTTAGAACTTAGTAATGAAGGCGGGTGCTTAAGCTTCTTACTAATACGTAGGGACACATAACTAGCATCGGCTCCAGAATCAAATAATACAGAAACATAACGATCATCGAGTAGGAACTTACCCGCCACGACGTTGGGGTCATTCCTCGCTTCTCCAGCTCCAATCACAAAAGCCCTTCCCCTTGCACCATTCCCAGCATTGTTGTTTTGATCGTTGTTTCCAGCTCCCTGATTGTTGTTGCGGTTCTGGTTCAGTTCAGGGCAATTCTTCTTAAAGTGCCCCTCAGCTCCACACTGGAAACAACCCTTGACGTTCCCATGATGCTGCTGCTACTGCTGGTTCTGCCCCACGGGACGTGGGCTCCTACAGTCCTTGGCCTCATGCCCCATCTTGTTACATCGCTGACACTGACTTTTCCCACAAGGCCCACTGTGATGTTAATTGCACTTGTTGCACTTGGGGTGGTTCCCGCGATAGCCACCCTGTTGTTGAGGGCCCTTGTTGTTGTCAGTTTTCCTTTGCTGGGTTGGGGCCTGAGTGGGGTTAGCATCCTTGCTTTGATTTCCTTCCCACTTACGCTTGTTGTCATTAGAAGTTCCAGCAGTAGCACTGATCCTTTTGGGCAGCTTGCCCTGTTCCACGGCCTGGTCAGTGAGTTTGTGAGCAAGACGGACGACCGGCTGAATGGTATTGAGGTTGGCTCCAGTCACATAGCTTCGAATTTCTGGAGCCAAACCCTTGATGTACAATTCGATTCTTCGGTACATGGGTCGAGACATGTTTGGGCAAAGGGCAGCATAGTCGTTGGACTGTTTGGTGTATGCCTCGATCTCTGATCCAACCATCTTGAGCTCATAGTACTCGTTTTTGAGCTTGTGGATGTCATCCCTGTGGCAATACTCCTCCTTAATCATGTCCTTGAAATCCTCCCGCGCAGTAGCATTAGCAGTTTCCAAACCAAACATCTGAATTTGCGCCTTCCACCAGGAAAGCGCGTTTCCTTCAAGCGTACCAGTAGCAAATTTCACCCAATTTGCAGGGGGACACTCACAGACAGCAAAGACGGCTTCGACTTTCTCAATCCAGTGCAGAAGACCTATGGCACCCTCAGTGCCGTTGAAAGGGAGAGGCTTGCAATCCATGAAAGTTTTGAAAGTACACACATGTGGTTGCGCAGGTGCATGCTGACCTGTTGTGAGAAGCGAAGCGTATAGGTTTAGGGGTAAAAGACGATGCGGCGGTAGGATCTAAACATCCTAGGATAACGAGTTTACCTCCAGGGTGAGCTGCGAAAGCTGTAGCCACCGTGTTAAGCAGGTTAGTGAATTGAGCCTGAGTCATGTTGATGTTTCCTCTTCCACGTCCACTCATTGTCTTCATAATCAGAAAACATAGTATGAGTGTGATGTCGTAATGTAGCGAGAATGAGATAGAAGAGGGAGGTGTATCTATCTAAATAGGCACACTAGTACGTATAGCAAAACAGAAAACATAAAGCAAGCAAGCAAGTAAACACAAGTCCGAGCTATGAGGTCTAATGGGTTGAGTCTTGCACTTGGAGTGTATTGTCGTCGCGAGTCACGGGTTATAGTCTGGTTTTTCTCAAAAAGATTTTCCCCTTTTAAAAACCAAGTTCACTATAACCAATGGCTCTGATAACAATCTGTCACACCCCCAAAATCCACGTGCGGAACATCACCGCTCGGAGGCGTGACTGACCAGGATCCAGCCACCAATTATACTGAGCAATTTAATTAAATCATAAGTAATACTCACCAACCACAAGGTTAGCAAATATCATAGTCAAAGTTCAAAAGTATCCAAGTTTAAGTAGTAGTTCAGGTAAGTAGCGGAAGCATAGACAAAATAGTTTAAAACAAGATTCTTGGTTCAAGTTTGTTAAAACCCAACACACGGGTTACACGACCACTACACATCCGCAAGCTGCAAGCTCCTGAATCACTAGGTACCTGCAAAGCATGCATTAGGGTATCAACATAATTTTGGCGAGTTCACGAGGTGTCAAGGTTTAGTTTTCGAAAACGTAAGTTGTTTAGATAAAGCATTTATAATCACGTTGTGGGGAGCTACCCCATCTGTAAGCTCACTAAACTGTAGATACCGAAACTGTTGACGGAAAGTTGTTGTGCCTCGAGTCAATGTCTATCGTCATTGACCAAGATGCAAGGTCTACTAGTTCACGCCCGATCTCCCCCGGTCACGGTGTGAGGTTGTCAAACCTAATAGCGCTATCAACTAATAACCCGTTCGCCCCCGGCGATTAATCGTTACTGTAAGCAGGGACTTAAGGTGATAGAGTTTCGTTTAGCTTGGCTAGTTGTGATTTATAAATAATATCCAAACGTATCTCCCCCGGAGATAGTAAATACCCATTCGGATTTCCCCCGGAAATAATAGTTTAAAAGTATTTTTCCCCAAAGTTGGCAGTTTGTCCGTGTCCCTCCTTGGGACGCATGCTTTTAGTGTGTGAACTCACCTTGGGTTGCTCGGCAGATTAGGTTACTTGTCAAACACGCTGGTCACCACGTCCTAACATGGTTACCAGTATAGGTCAGGTTTGGGTACAGAGAATGTCACGTATATTTAACACATAATCTAATACGTAGCATGCATATAGTTACATGTAGAGTTATTGGGCCTGTTCCACTATTGGATCAGTCAACAACATCAACTAACACATAGTTCAGTTAAACAGGCAGCCCAAACAAATCACATTATGGCCCAATAACTAAAGTGAACAGCCCAGTCGAGACAAGGTGGTCTCGACTCGAGAACATGCGGTCTCGAGTCGCAACCAGGAGGTCTCGGCCTGTAATGGTGGGTCTCGAGTGGTGCAGGCATGACTCGCAACCCCGGAGATCTCAAGTCCCATCTCGAGTTGTCACGATGTGGTCTCGAGTCGAGACCTTGATGGTCTCGAGTCCCTGAAGTCCGTTTTGAAGTTGCTTGGCCCAGGTCTCGAGTCGCAACCGTTGCGGTCTCGAGTTGTAGCTCCATGGTCTCGAGTCGCAACCGTTGGTCTCGAGTCGTTTACCTGCTGATTCTGATGCATCTGCCCGAATTGTACTATGCAACAGAATTCTGATTTCATGCTTTTGTGTACTAACCAATTAAACCACACAAACATGTTTTCTTGTCTAAAACCTTACTCAAATGGATCAAACACAACAATTCAAATCTTCATATCATATTCATATCACATTCAAACAGTTCATCATTTTAAGTCAAACCTGTTCATCTTATCAACCTATGTTCATTCATTCCAACATAACCCCAAACCGGGTCACAATTCAATCATCAACATCGGTCCTAAATCTAGCACATAGCCACCGGTTTTTATCCTTAGATTCAAGTGTATTTATGCATTTGTCACATGAATCTTGCACACCATTATTAACAACATTCTTAATCAATTTAACACATAACCAACATGTAGATCATTTTCAACCAAGAACATATAATCACTCGACATCCTCAACCGATCATCTACATTATTTACTTATATAAATTATTCATGGAAAACATTTAAGCAAAGCATGCATATCATTTATCAATCAAGCTTCACAAATTCTAAAAGTCTGAAATGCTAACCGAATGGTGTTTGGTGTGAGAATGGCACGGAATCAACCGAAAGGAGGACCTTCGAGCTAGGACAAGGGCTTGATCTTTGCTACACTTGATCCGAGGTAAGAGGAGAGAGTGGTGTTGCTAGGGTTATAGTGAGGGAGAGAGTGTGTGAGAGTGTAAGGGAGAAGGTGGATGAGGGGTTTTATACTCGGTGGGTGGTGCACCCTACAAGGGTTTCGAGTGGGCTCAAAGGGAGGTTGCGGCCCAACCGGCCCAACCGTTTACTGTTTACTCGAGACCGAGAATGGTCTCGAGTCGGTTTCGTGGTCTCGGTTCACTAGTATTTATACATATATATATATATATATATTACATATTCATACATAGCAAAAGGATCACATAGAACATCAAGGTAACACGCACTTTCATTTAATAACGTATATACACACAATGTTAATACAAAAGGGTTATTCGGGAAAACCTAGAGTGTCACACTAAGGGAAGGGGAGATAGACAGTGATGTAACGGTGCAGGCAAAGAAAATGACACTTAGATCACCATTAAGGGCCAGGTGGTTTCGCATGCAACTAGTTCTAGTATTTAGGATTGTTTATACAAAGTGATGAGGAGATCGTATGGTGATGTAGCTTATCGCGTCCAGGTTGGTTGGTGTAGATGGAGACCATTCTCTTGAGTATTTCTAATAAGGGTTACTAGGTAAATTAAAATGGAAATTTTTTAATGTTGTAGATAGACCTGCTATATTATACGAAACAAACTGTTGGGGTATAAAGAAGACATGTGTGCGTAAGCTAGAGGTAGCAGAGATGAGAATGTTGAAGTTGATGTGGAGGCACACTAGGTTGGGCAAGATAAGAATTGGGGTTTTTAAGGAAAGATTAGGGGTTACTAGTGTATCGAATAAGATAAGGGGGATGAGGTTGAGATGGTTTGAGCATGTCAGGAGGAAGCAAGCGACGCCTACGATTAGAATTATTGAAACTTTTACTATATGGGGGGTGGTGGATAAAGGCAGATCTAAATTTATCTGGGACGAGCTGATTACATGGATTTACAAAACTTGCATTACTCTGGGGACATGGCCTAGTATCGGAGTTTGTAAAGACGTAGGATTAAGGTTAATGATTTTTAGGAGGATAGTTTTTTTTATCTTAGGTTCTGATCTTAAGAGCTTAGCTTTTCAGCTTATCTAGGTGGCCTTTGCATGTTATCGTTGCTCTACGTGTCTACAGTGGCAAAGCTTGAGATTTCCTAGAGGGGGCGGAAGTCACCAGACCTAAAAATTTCTATAAAACCGGGTGGTCGAAAACGTATATACCCAAAAATTTCTCTACGAAAACTACATATTCTCCACTACTAAGCGAAAAGTTTAGGGGGTCGACCGCCTTCCCGCCCCTTAAAAGCTTCGCCCATGCATGTCTATATGGTGTGTTATTTATCCATATTATGCGCTTTATTTGAGTTTTATGATTAGTAGTGGCATAGTTGTAGTTGTTTTACATTATCCAAATAATTTTAACAAGAAGAAGTAAAGTAATGTAATAGATATGAATGGCATTACAATTTTTGATTGAAATTCATTTTATCATTCTTAATTATATGTATGAATAATGTAATAAAAAGGTAAAGAAAGATTGGTAGTATATCTTTAGTTTAAAGATTACTTAAATCTCGTTTGTTTAAGATATATTTCTAGTGTTCGTAGTATATCTTTAGTTTAAAAATTACTTAAATCTCGTTTGTTTAAGATATATTTCTAGTGATTGCATGTGGAAAAAAGATTATGAACAAATATAAAGTAAATAAAATTGCATCTTGAAAAGAGACTTTGAACAAATATAAAGTAAATTAGTGATATTTTCCGCGCGCTTCGTGGCAGGAATTTGATTCGTATCATTTCGGTTTTTTACGGTACCTGCATTCACTATAGTAATTGAAAGAGCAAACCTTACATCGGTCAAAAACAACAAAAAAAAAGAATAACATCACCGGTACTAGTGTTGTTCGGTTGATATCGGTTCAGTTCGGTTCATTTGCGTTCTATATTTTTTTTCACTATTGCAATATAAATTATATTAAAAACGGATATTGCACCAGTATCTTACCAAACTGAACCGAAACCGACTGAACAACATTTCTATCGGTACTGGTATTAACCTTTATTGTTTTTGCTTTCGATAAATTGACATCATATTGGTACCATACTGTACTGAATTGAATCGAACATCGGTACTAGAACCTATATTCTTTTTTATGGTAAAGAAGGTGCAGGGTGGGCCTGCGATCAGGGCCCAAATCAATATAGGGCCCAAAAATTTTTTAAATATATATATATATATATATATATATATATATATATATAGGGTAAAGTTCTATGCAGAACACTAAATATTGCGAGAACACGCAGAACAAAATGAATCACTCATTTTTTCAATCCTAAAAACCTAAGAAGTAAATGAAAAAGTTATAAATGTAAGATTTATTGTTTTTCACACTAGAATTTAAAACAAAATATAAAAAATCTTCAGTTTTTAAATAAGCTACACACATTTAGGTTATATGTAGGCTAAATTACCTACATGTATGTAGACTATGTATAGGGAAAAATATATGATTTTTTTATGTATATATAATACACATATGAATGTAAGAAACATAAAATTTAAGAAATATGAACCTTACATCCCAAAATTTAATGATTTATAGTTGTTCTTTTTGTTCTCGCAATAATTAGTGTTCTGTAATGATCCTTATCATATATATATATATATATATATATATGTATTTAAAAAAAAATCTGGATGTTTTTATAAATAAGGGTCTTTGTGTAACAAGTTTAAAACACAATCAAAAGTTTTATAAATAAGTGCCTGCTTAAAAGGCCCAATGGCCAATCTTAAAAAATCTGGATGTTTGTATAAATAAGGGCCTGTATATAATAATTTTAAATAGGGAAGAGATTTTTTACCGAAATACCAGTACCATGCTGATGCCGTATCGTACCGATCATAAACGGTACCAGTATCGGTAATAGATTTTTCGAAATTCGGTATCAGTACCAGTATTTTTCGGTAAATACCGGTATTAATACCGAATTTAATATTGATAAGTTTTTATGTTTTCCATTTTATATTTGAATTCTTATAAGTTGTTTATGGCATCTTCATCATCGGTAAAGAGGAACAGGGAAAATGCAAAGCGATTAGTGAGATTAAACCAATATCAAATTTCTTTTGTTTGGTTATTTTTAATCAATTATGATGCTTTTTTACACATGTTGGAATTTGGATGTTAAAAGTCGAACCCATGGATGTTTACCTTTTGATTTTTTTTTTACTACTTAATATGTTTACCTTTTGTTGACATTCATCTATATATTACTCTAGTTCAGTAAATAATGGTCGGATGAGTTGCACATGATATTTTTTAGGTAGTACAATGGATGACACCAAAGCGGTACTAATGTGGTAAAGTACCGAAATGTCGGTACCGATACCGAATCTATAAATACGGTGCGGTAATCGGTATCCACATTATAAACCCAATTATCAAGCCCAGCCCCAAGACCCATTTAGTCTTATTGTGTGATTTTGATTTCATATGTTTAGGGCCCTAAATGCTAATGTTTAGTAACTTTGTTTGATGTTTAATACTTTAAATGTATTATGTATGTTCAGACTTTGTGTGATTGAATGAATGTTTTTGTTTAACATTTAGAAATTTTGACTCTCGTTCCTAAATACAAACACCTATCCGATCATATCTATTGAAAGTGAAATATTAGATACTATGTGTGACATCCCAGGAAAACCAGGAAACCATGCAACCTAACTAGCTTCCTCAGTAACTACGTCCTAAATTTCGGGATGAAATTTCCTTCAAGAGGGGGATGATGTGACACCCCGAATTTTCAAGGTTAGTGACGTCTAACCTTGTGATCTTAATTTTCTCGGTTAACCCTCTCTAATGTGTTAGATATTCTGTAAGGGCGTACCTCGGTCAAGCTTAAACTTACAGGTACGATAACCCCGTTAAATTTTACGTACGTATGTAAGTGGGCCGCACCTATCACAATGCTATTGGGCCGCCACCACACATAAATTAACTCGGCCCAATCCCTCAAACTACTTCCTTGAGATTGTTACCTCTCGGCCCAAATCCACTAGTTATTTAATGGCCCAATCCGCCACTTTTAACTAGTTTGACCCCACTCTCCAATTTCCTTCTTATATACGTAAGTTATGTGTTAGGAATTTTATATTACAACACAACTAGTTGCAAACCCTAAACAACCATCATCTCATTCATATTTTGCGACGGCAGTACCTTAAGTCATGAGGCCCCCTCCTTCGATTGCATTAAGAATCCGGTTAGTAGATTGCTTCATGTTAGTTATCTTGGTTACCTGATGTGTGTAATCTCATGAATAGTTAGTAACTGTTATGTGATAAGTGGTCTCTTTATTGTTGGTGATTATTGTTGTATGATTATTGAATGATCCATGATTTGCACATAAACGTATTGTGATTACTGTTAATGATTCGTTGATGATGATCGGCAGATTTAGGGTTTTATAAGGTTAAACAATATTTGTTAGCGTAAAACAATATGAACGATTATTGTGAAAAGGTGAATCCGATTATGTATGGGCAAGATTAGCGTTGCACGGTAATCTGTTGCTGGAATGATTGCATATAATAGATGTCGTAGGAACAGGAACAGTCTGCTGATGAACGGCGGCAAGGGATTAGGTTCTGGTGAATTGATGTTCGACGAAACTTAGCATTTCGTCCATGCTCTTAACCCAACGAAACCAAGCATGGGTCGATGAAACCTTAATGTTTCGTCAAACTCTTATGGCGAAAGCCCATGATGTTTCGTCGTCAATCTTGTTGACGAAACCCTTAGTGTTTCGTCGTGGTCATGGCTTGCTTGATTGGGCTGGAAACTTATTAAATGATTTTGGTTTATCATATGAATGAGATATAGTGTAACAGTAAGAGGTGTCATATATGAAATAAAACAGTATGATGAATATGTTGATAAATGCATGTGCAATATGCGTGTAAATGTGTGCATAACCGATTGTGTGCAGGTGACATTGGAAATGTGCGCCATGCATGTGCTATATATGCTTGTAAATGTGTGCATAGGTATGAGGAAGTGATTGGTGCATGTGGTGTTTGAAACGTATACATGTAAGTGAGGGTGAGTATGATTCCAATCATATTAGTTAGTGATAGACTAATATTATTGATATAATTGATGGAGTGTTTGTAGAAACTTATCGGGTTGTCCGTTTACATTCAAGCATTGCTAGTTAATGAACGATTTGCAGATACGCATGTTTGCATTATTGGATAACTGTTACGTGATACGAAACCAAGCGCTTACTAAGAGACCTTACGATAAATATTAATGAACCCGTGTGTTGCATGATTAACGATTACAAACTGTATAAGTATAAGTGTTGTACTTGCATGTTACTTATATGACGTGTACGTAAAATACGTGACAAACATGCTAATAAACTGATTATATTTGATAAACACAGTAGGGTTTGGTTGATCAACTTGGAATGGGTAACATAACATAACATACCGAGCAAGCCAAGGTGAGTTCACACTTTCTACAAGGCATGGGATTCCCAGGGGTTGGGAATGGGTTAAAGAACTAAAACGGAAAACCTACATATCCTCCTTGGGTAGGATATGTATGGCCATCCTCCTTGGGTAGGATGCCACTATAAATCCTGTGTATTCTCCTTGGGTAGAACTATGTACGTTAGTCCTCCTTGGGTAGGACAACAACCTTAAACTTACTAGACCAAAACTCTATCATGAAGTCCCTCAATTTATATCTACTTAATCGCCGAGGCCGATGGCGAGCGGGTCATTAGTTAATAGCGCTATTAGGTTTAACAAACCTCACACCATGTCATTCGAACGGGCGTGTACTAATGGTCTAAAGGCAAAGGGTCAGTGCTGATAGACATTGACTTAGGGCACAACTTATTTTCGTAGTAGTCGATATGGTATGGTCTGGTAACGCACATGGGAAGCCCCCACTGAATATCGTAAAAAGGTTTGGGAAACAGAGTAAACTGGTAATTCACATGGGAAGCCCCCACCAACTATGGATATGTTTGGGAAACAGGGTAAACTGGTAATTCACATGGGAAGCCCCCACCAACTATGGATATGTTTGGGAAACAGGGATACTGATTAATGCGTGGTTTACAAAATGAACTTACGATTATTGAAAAGAACTCAATAACTAATCAACCAACTGTGAACTCGCTCAACTTTGTTGTTGACTCGTTGTTACATGCCTTGCAGGCCTTTAGGTGCATAACATTGGGAACTTGCTGTCTAGGAAGCTGGAGTGGTCATGGGTTGAGTTACATGGAAACGCAATGATGTGTGTAAAATGCAACATATAAATTACATCAAATGAGGCATAAAACTAACCCTTTTTAAGTACTAATGTTGGAAAAAGAGTGTTTTTGTCTTCCTTTTGTATTTTCAGGATTAAATGAGCTCAAATTCACAAAAGAAGCAAAAAGACAGCTAATTCTAACATAAATACAAGAAAAGGAACAAAAGTAGACTGCTCGAACCCTCAACGGCATCCTCCCAAGCAAAGAAGAGAAAACAGAAGCCTGAACACGCCCCGTGCTCAGCCAGCACAGGGCCGTGCCCAAGAAGCAGCAGAAAAGACAAACCTGTAGAAGCTTCTATTGCCCACCACGGGGCCGTGTCCAGTGAGCACGGGGGCGTGGCGAAAGTACAGCAGGCGCATTAATTGTAATTGCGAATTACAATTAATGAAGAGAGAGAGTGTCAGACGAGCACGGGGCCGTGTCCAGCGGACACGGGGCCGTGCCCAGCCTTCTGTTCAGCCTATAAATAGGAGTGCTTGGTTTCATTCCAACTCATCCCTTAGCACACCACCTCTCTCACACTTCATCCACCACCCACCACCACCATAACACCATCATCCACCACCATCATCCATTGTCCATCGTAGAGTGTGTGAGTCGTCTCGGGATCCAAGATTGATCGTAAGAGTTCTTGACAATCAAGGCCATGTTTGCCTAAGTCTCTTACATCACTTGGTGAAGACAAGTGTTTAGTATAATAATTTTTATTTTTAATCTTTTGCACTTTTTATTTGGTTTTGTATTAATGACTTTAATAACTAGTTGCTTATGTTGAAGGTGATCTTTCCTTATCGTTTGTCCGTGGTGTCTTGGCATTATTTTACTGTCTATATAAAATAAAAGATTTTCACCATTCATATCTCCACGCTCTATATGGAGGTATGTTGGCTACCTGGTCGGGGGTTAAGGGAACGGTTTGGTAAGGGTCTTGCCCTTGTTCAGCGTTTAGAGGTCCTGCAAGGGACCTGGGTCAAATTTAGTAGGATCTCCTTCAATGCCCATAGGTATTGGATGGCGGGGATCCAAACTCTTTGACCCCCTCATAAGATAACTACTATTAATACTATAACCCGGCTATTTGGGACTGTATCCCTGTTGACTCAGACTACTTAGCCGAGGGTAACGTCACCGCCAAAAGCGGGGCCTACCACAATTTGCATTAATAACTTAATTCATTATCTTCCAATAATCCAACCCTTTAGGATTGTATCCTTGCTGACTCAAACTACTGGGTTGAGGGTAACGTCGCCTTCAAAAGAGGGGCCTACTACAATAACTAAGATAATCTCTTAAACAAGTGCAAAAGTGCGAAAATAATCAAAGGTTATACTAATACACGAGTCGGATCCAAGTGATTCATCTTGTCTATCTGTTTTTATTTTATTTTTATTTTTCAGCATTTAGTTAGTTTTTATTTTCTTAGTTTAAAAACCTTTTCTAACTTTTTGATTTGATTAGACGCTGAGGATAAACCGGTACTAAAAGCTCTTGTGTCCTTGGACGACCTCGGTATCTTACCAACACTATACTACGTCCACGATGGGTGCACTTGCCCATATGTGTATTTAGTGTTAGTAAATATCGTGTTTTATAAATTTAAAACTTGGCTAAAAGTGTAAAAGGGCTTAAAATATACATAAAAAATATAACACACTTCACGCACATCAAGTTTTTGGCGCCGTTGCCGGGGACACAAGGATTTTAAGAAAGTTAGGAATCAACGGCCTAATCATATTTTTATTTTTCTTTTAAATTTTTAGGATTTTTCATAATTTTTCAGCTTATGCAGAGCTCAGCACGGGCCGTGCCCGCTGAACACGCCCCCGTACTCAATCATTGGAATTGGCAATCCTGTTTTAAGTCAGACAGTAAGCTGAACACGGGGCCGTGCTCACTCAACACGCCCTCGTGCCCAAGATTCTCTTACTGAAAACAGAACCGTTAGATCCCGGCGGTTGGTAATTTCTGACATAAACATGAGTGATAGTAATTCTTTTTACTTTCGGCACTCTTATGGTATGTGGTGTCAATTATGTGGAGGCGAACATGAAG
Source organism: Helianthus annuus (assembly GCF_002127325.2). Lineage (NCBI taxonomy): Eukaryota > Viridiplantae > Streptophyta > Magnoliopsida > Asterales > Asteraceae > Helianthus > Helianthus annuus. The sequence goes on from NC_035442.2 coordinate 158,388,693, forward strand.
AATTAAAATGTTATTTTCTAAATTATAGGCCCCACTATAAAGACCCACCGATTCCTTATAACCTTAAGAGGGGCGAAAGTAAAAATAAGCACTATCTCTCCCTCGAATGCGCCCAGCCAGATATTCTAGGGGAAATGCTCCTTGACGAGCTATTTCAACTAGAAGAACTAATTCTAAATTGGTCAAAAGAACTTAGGAAGGATTTCATTGATCCGCCCCAAGACGATGACCATGAAGAAATGTTGGAACCGCATTCCGACAACCTCGTTGCTCCGAAAATACCTTCATACCTAGAAAAGACTTGGACGATAGTCGTCCCTGTGCCGATTGTGCCGTGAAGGACTCTCCATCGACTTTGTTCGGTGCATACATAGACCTGAGCGATTCGGCATACACCTTCTTTAACGAGAGCCCGGGAAAGGGTTGGACTTGTCCACCTAGAATGAAAATAGGAAATACCCTCACCGACAACCTCTTGCGTTCTCGCCTTAGTCTAGGACAATTAAGGTATCTTAGGCACTTTGGGGTTGTTCCATCCAGTAAAGAACCACCCGATATCAATAAGATCCTTAGGGACAACAAAACTCCATAAGACAGCCTCCAGACACGGGGCCGTGTCCGGTCAACACGCCCCCGTGCTCACCTAAAAGATTCTCTGCTGATTATGTCAAAATACGGACAAAATGTGTCAGGATTTTCTCTGCACACGGGGCCGTGTCCAGTGGACACGGGGCCGTGTCCAGCGCGCTGTCGTTTTCTTTAAATGCAGCCTGATTCCTGCTCATTTTTTACCACTTCACTAAGGCAGAGATTCCTGGGATCTTCACCTATACCATCCTAGGTAAGTGCTAAAAGAAGGTTCCCAAGGACCATCTTGTCCCTTCCACTTTTGTTCATTTCCCCTTCTTTCAAAAAAATTTTCAACATCTCCTACATGGAAGCTTGGAAACTCCATGATTCCAGCCTTCTATGTGGAGTTTGTAAGATTATTTGCTACGGATTCTTGTTTAAAGTTAGTTGTATAACTTTGTTTTAAATTATCTAAGCTTAAACCACAGTTAAAAATCATGAAAATAATTTAAAACCCCAAGAATCTTTAGCCAAAAATCCTGCAGACAACTGAACACGGGGCCGTGCTCAGCGAGCACGGGGCCGTGTGTCGAGGTACTGTTTTGCAAAAAATTTAGCTTTCTTCGGTTTCTTTCACAGAAAATGGCCAGCAGAACAAGCGGATCATCTTCAAGAGGTAACCGAAATGGGAGAAGGTCATCCACAGCAGAAGACTCCCTGGTGAACTACGTTTACGCCTTGAGGGAGGCCATAGACGAAATGACGGGAGTGGAGGAAGCGTTAGTGGACCGTATTAACCATCTGACGGTGGGGTTGGAGGGCTGTCTCAGAGAAGTAAACCTCTTGCACCAGAGGTTAAACCTTCTCGCTTCCCCGCCTTTGGTTCCCATAATAACCCAAAGAGAGTGGAATGTAGTACCCGAGGTCATCATTCCGGCCGAATGGTATGCCATGCACCAAGAGCCTCCGCAAAGGGTGGTGCAAGGAGTCCCGGTGAATGTTCCTCCTCAAGCCACTGAGGAAAATGAAGCCGCTTTCTTCCTTCCAAGGGAGATAGAAGAGTGGCTTTGAACAACATCCGAAGAACCATCGGCTAAAGGTCTTACTACATCGGGAAACTATTCCCGAAATTTTATTAAAGAAGTAGAACCCTTTATGATAACCTCGTGTATCTCCTTACCTATTTAGTTAAGTTTTTATTTTATTTTGTTTAGAAACTATATGTATCTCTCTATGTTTGCAATGAAATGATGGTTTCTAAAGTTTGATGGTTTATAATAAATAAAACACACTCACGGTGGTAAAGGATGAAAAAGGGAATGAGAAAAATGGCCCCATGCACAAGAACGAAGCAATCCGACACAAATCTCCATTACAGAAGGCTCAACACGGGCCGTGCTCAACCAACACGGCCCCGTGCTGAGCCACCTGCAGAAAAACGCCCAGTTCAGGTAACTGGACACGGGCCGTGTTCACCAGACACGCCCCCGTATCCAGGCTTCTGTCTCATTTCTTTAATTTCTGTTACTGGCACCTGAACACGGGGCCGTGTCCGGTCCCCACGGGGCCGTGTCCAGACTGCCAGTAACATAAATCTTTGCTTTTTAACACCACATTACACATCCAATCAACCTAAAAATTTATTTTTGGTACACATTGAGGACAATGTGTAATTTAAGTGTGGGGGGGAAGCTAACACCTTGAAATTTTGCAAGTCCTAACAACAAGCCTTACACAAAACTCTATTGGAACCGCTAAACACCCCAAATTTTTTGTTTTTCAAAAATTTTCATTTTTTACTTGTCTAAAGTTTAAGTTAGAAATCCTAAGATTAATAAGGTTATGTTTTTATAAATTTTACAACCGAGAGCGTCGTGATAACAAGAATCAACATAAGAAAATTATGAAACGGCATAACAAGTCTAGTTAAAATTTGATTATATATACTTGATCACATTAAAAACCCATTCCCACAAAAGTGAGTTTTGAGCCTTTATTGAGCATACAAATTTACATCCTTAGACTAAATGCTCATTTTTCGTTTCTTGTGTGAATAGCCGTTTGGTTCTTACAACTCTAGAACTTGCCACGACGATTCATTCCCGGTCCTTACCAACTTAAACCCAAGTAAGTAAATGATGGAGGCATTAGGACTAACCATTTTTCTTTCTACACCATTATTTTTCATTTTTTTTTACCACCTACCCAAAATCCCCCTAGTTAACCCCTTTGAGCCTAAACCTTTCGTTTCTTTACCCTAAACCCTTTTTACCCACCAAAAACCCTTTTTTATTTTTACCTTTATTTTAGTAACAAGCTCGGTTTTTCGCAAGCTCGTTATTTTATGTGATGAAAAAAAAATTTGATGAAGTTAAAAACAAACAAAGCTATGCAAACAGAAGCTTGTTTGGAGAAATACTTCAAAATAAAAAGTCACTAAAAACAAAGTGTTTTACGAAAACCGACGCTTTTTTACGCTTTTCGCCCTTAGACTAAATGCTCATTTTTCGTTTCTTGTGTGAATAGCCGTTTGGTTCTTACAACTCTAGAACTTGCCACGACGATTCATTCCCGGTCCTTACCAACTTAAACCCAAGTAAGTAAATGATGGAGGCATTAGGACTAACCATTTTTCTTTCTACACCATTATTTTTCATTTTTTTTACCACCTACCCAAAATCCCCCTAGTTAACCCCTTTGAGCCTAAACCTTTCGTTTCTTTACCCTAAACCCTTTTTACCCACCAAAAACCCTTTTTTATTTTTACCTTTATTTTAGTAACAGGCTCGGTTTTTCGCAAGCTCGTTATTTTATGTGATGAAAAAAAAAATTTGTTGCAGTTAAAAACAAACAAAGCTATGCAAACAGAAGCTTGTTTGGAGAAATACTTCAAAATAAAAAGTCACTAAAAACAAAGTGTTTTACGAAAACCGACGCTTTTTACGCTTTTCGCCCTTTTACTAACCACTAACCCAACCACCCACCTTTAGCCCAAGCCTAACCCTTCACCCAAAAAGTCCTCTTGATATTTACAAAGGTATAAAGTTAAAAAGGAGGAGGATTGATTGCTTGGCAAGCCTATGGTAGGCGTAAGTTCCATGCCGCTCTCGAGTGATTCACTAAAAAAATACACCTTCGGCCGAGTGTTGAGTGATTTCTCCCGTAAGGTATGTGAACTTGTATATAAATGAAATTTTAAAAAGGCATGTTATGCCCAAATAAGTAATTTATCTTATGAAACGTTCTAAATAAATCATAACGAATAGGATTGTAAATAAATAAAAATAAAACCCAAAAAGATCTTGGATTTCCGACACTCTATGACAAGCCAAAAACCTTCTCTTCTACCCATTCCATTTGGGAGTGTAAGCCACATTTAAAGAGTTTTGCTTGAGGACAAGCAAAAGTTCAAGTGTGGGGGTATTTGATGTGTGTAAAATGCAACATATAAATTACATCAAATGAGGCATAAAACTAACCCTTTTTAAGTACTAATGTTGGAAAAAGAGTGTTTTTGTCTTCCTTTTGTATTTTCAGGATTAAATGAGCTCAAATTCACAAAAGAAGCAAAAAGACAGCTAATTCTAACATAAATACAAGAAAAGGAACAAAAGTAGACTGCCCGAACCCTCAACGGCATCCTCCCAAGCAAAGAAGAGAAAAGAGAAGCCTGAACACGCCCCGTGCTCAGCCAGCACGGGGCCGTACCCAAGAAGCAGCAGAAAAGACAAACCTGTAGAAGCTTCTATTGCCCACCACGGGGCCGTGTCCAGTGAGCACGGGGGCGTGGCGAAAGTACAGCAGGCGCATTAATTGTAATTGCGAATTACAATTAATGAAGAAAGAGAGTGTCAGACGGGCACGGGGCCGTGTCCAGCGGACACGGGGCCGTGCCCAGCCTTCTGTTCAGCCTATAAATAGGAGTGCTTGGTTTCATTCCAACTCATCCCTTGGCACACCACCTCTCTCACACTTCATCCACCACCCACCACCACCATAACACCATCATCCACCACCATCATCCATTGTCCATCGTAGAGTGTGTGAGTCGTCTCGGGATCCAAGATTGATCGTAAGAGTTCTTGACAATCAAGGCCATGTTTGCCTAAGTCTCTTACATCACTTGGTGAAGACAAGTGTTTAGTATAATACTTTTTATTTTTAATCTTTTGCACTTTTTATTTGGTTTTCTATTAATGACTTTAATAACTAGTTGCTTATGTTGAAGGTGATCTTTCCTTATCGTTTGTCCGTGGTGTCTTGGCATTATTTTACTGTCTACATAAAATAAAAGATTTTCACCATTCATATCTCCACGGTCTATATGGAGGTATGTTGGCTACCTGGTCGGGGGTTAGGGGAACGGTTTGGTAAGGGTCTTGCCCTTGTTCAGCGTTTAGAGGTCCTGCAAGGGACCTGGGTCAAATTTAGTAGGATCTCCTTCAATGCCCATAGGTATTGGATGGCGGGGATCCAAACTCTTTGACCCCCTCATAAGATAACTACTATTAATATTATAACCCGGCTATTTAGGACTGTATCCCTACTGACTCAAACTACTTAGCCGAGGGTAACGTCACCGCCAAAAGCGGGGCCTACCACAATTTGCATTAATAACTTAATTCATTATCTTCCAATAATCCAACCCTTTAGGATTGTATCCTTGCTGACTCAAACTACTGGGTTGAGGGTAACGTCGCCTTCAAAAGAGGGGCCTACTACAATAACTAAGATAATCTCTTAAACAAGTGCAAAAGTGCGAAAATAATCAAAGGTTACACTAATACACGAGTCGGATCCAAGTGATTCATCTTGTCTATCTGTTTTTATTTTATTTTCATTTTTCAGCATTTAGTAAGTTTTTATTTTCTTGGTTTAAAAACCTTTTCTAACTTTTTGATTTGATTAGACGTTGAGGTTAAACCGGTACTAAAAGCTCTTGTGTCTTTGGACGACCTCGGTATCTTACCAACACTATACTACGTCCACGATGGGTGCACTTGCCCATATGTGTGTTTAGTGTTAGTAAATATCGTGTTTTATAAATTTAAAACTTGGCTAAAAGTGTAAAAGGGCTTAAAATATACATCAAAAATATAACACACTTCACGCACATCACGCAACATAAGACTAAGAGCTTTTATATGTGGTTTATAAACATTTGACGAATTTAATATGCTTCTGCTGTAAACTGTGAAATATTGTAACGTGTAACACTTATTGTTATTGAATGAAAGTTTTATTGAAATATACACATGAGTTCAATGTGATTGGTGGCTAAGATCCTGGTCAGTCACGCCTCCAAGCGGTGGTGCTCCGCATGTGGATTTTGGGGGTGTGACACTTTGGATTAAAAGGAGTTAATCGAGAGCTTTGCTTCAAAAAAACGCTAGGAGAACCACACTGTTCGCTTAGTAAGTAGGTTTGATACTTTGATCATTTTTGTAACACCCCGTGTTCGAAAGTCAAAGTCAAAGTCAAAGTCAAAGTCAAGATTGAAGTCAAAGGAAGAAAAGATTGCTAATTACGATCTGTCACTCCTTGCTCAACTCCTGTTTTGACTTCTTTGACTTGTAGATAATCTATTTATTTTGTTTGTGCACTACATCTGCTGATTACCTCTTGTATCGAGTCATTATCTTAGAATATTAGATCTAGGCACGTAATACGAGAAATTATGAGATTGTATAGGTTAATAGGGTTTGGATCGCTCATAGGTACATGGTGATAGTGGATCGCTTATGTGACAACATCTTGAACCGCTTATGTGTCAAGCATGTTGGGTCGCTTATATGTCATGTATATGGACCGCTTATTGGGCCTGTCCAATAAGCGGTTCCAGTCGCCTATAAATACCTTAGGAGCGGTTTCATTTGTAACGATTCCTGATTTTCGTACCGAAGTGCTGCCGGATCGAAAACAGGTTGTATTCATCGTCAAATCAATAGAAAAGAAGATTAAAAGTGATATACAAGCTATTCCTACGTCATTTACTTGTTTTCCGCACCTGTATTTGACGAAAACACCTCTGAACGACTCGTTCGGGTCAGCAAACGATCCTACAAGTGGTATCAGAGCTTCAGGAGGAGGAGTTCTACAGGAAATAGCTGAAAATTGTCGAAATTTCTGTCTTCTACTCATTCTTTTCAGTTTCAGATATTTTTCACAATCGAAACTTGCTCAAAATCTCAGGGATTGTGCGCAATGGTATAAAGACAAACCCTTGAAAGTTTGGGGTTGAAATTCGAAGAAATAGTGGGTCAAATCGTTGTCCGAAGTTGGATCGCTTTTCTGGAACAACTTTGGATCGCTTATTGATCACATCTAGAACCGCTCATTCGTACACTTTTGATCTGGACCGCTCCAAAGTAGCCTCTTGAACCGCTTTCTCGAACAACTCACCTTGAACCGCTCGAAAGAACAAAGTGTGAACCACTTATTTGAATCGCTCCAAAGTGCACATTTCAGGACCGCTCCAAGGAAAGTTGCTGGACCTCTCAAACGAATATACTCAGGACCGCTCCAAGGAAAGTTGTTGGACCGCTCCAAAGATATTTTTTTCTGGATCGCTTTTTCGGATCAATCTTGGATCGCTTTTAAGGATTTCTCTGGACCGCTTTTCTGACTGTTGTCTTGAAAAACGTGTTTAAGTCATCATGAGTTCTGAATTTTACAACGCTTTTGCTACATCGACTACTCCAGCCGCGATTGCTCAAGCTATGAACCTGGAAAATGAGACTGGAACCACCCAGAAACCCCCGAAACTGATGAGTATTGAAGAATACTACGGGTGGAAAGATCGTTTTGAAAACTGGGTTCAGGCAAATCATCTCAGATCGTGGGAATGCATATTGGAAAAGTACACATTGCCTCGAACAGAATTGCAAGTCATTAAACAGATATCTGAATTCTCAGAACAAGAACGTGCAATGTATAGAGCAGAGAAAATGATGATCAGTTTGTTACAGCAGGCGATTAAAGAAGATATATTCATCTTGCTACAACACGACAAAACTGCGAAGTCAATTTGGGATGCTCTTAAAGTGAAATTCGAGGGTAGTGAAAGTATGATCAAAAGCAAGAAGGCATTGCTTAAAAAAGAAATTGATTTGTTTAGTAGTTTGCCGGGAGAGGATACTAAAAAGCTGATTGAGAGATACTGCCACTTAGTGCGTTCGTTATCAATGTTGGGAGTTGAAAAAGGTCGGGAGGAATGGGTTGATAAATTGGCTGACGCGTTACCTCAGAAAGAGTGGGGAACGTATTTGATGATACTGAAAAACACGGGTGTTTATGACAAACTTACAATTGGTCAGTTTATTGAGAAAATTGAGAGTCAGGATCTTGAACAGCAAAAGATCGCAAGGATGAATAATCCTAGTGGTCAACAAGATGTTAAAATGTACTATAAAGGTAGTATTCCAGTTTCTGAAGCTGAAAGAAGTCCGAAAATTCAAACCGCTTTCAGTGCTGGTGATTCATCTGAGAAAGTTGATCAGGGTTCGAACAAGAGTAGCAGTGGGTTTTCATCGTTTCCGAGTGTGAATCCGAAAGAGACTAACACAAGCTTTCAGTCTCAAAGTACAAAAACAGGAAATGGATACATAATTCAGTGCAACATAGCTCTCAACCTTCCAGAAGGTCAAAGCTTCTCTGAAGATACTGCTAAAGATCACATGGCACTTCTGGGTTCAGTTCTGTTATCTTATGAAGGTCTTGTTGCTGGTCGGATCGGAAATCCTATGCTCACAAAAGAGGATTACGATCAAATAGACGCCGAGGAAATGGAACTTATGGATATCAAATGGTGTCTTGCGAGTGTTCTTCGTAGAGCTGAGAAATTCAAAACCATTACCGGGAGAAATGACTTTCTTGATGCACATGTTTCTACTTTAGGTTTTGATAAATCTAAAGTTACTTGTTTTCGATGCAGGGAGAAGGGCCATTTCAAGCGGGAGTGCAAAGGAAGAGAAGCTAGCGGAGCGCAGAATCCATTCGGGAAAGATGATTACTACCGCAAAGCTATCTATCAACAAGTTGGTCAATCCCAGGAACCTCAGACAGCTCACGGAAGAAAAATTGAAGATCCCAAGAGAGCATGTTTGGTAGATTTCAGCTGGAGTGATTACATATCATCTGAAGCTACAGCAGAACGAGTTATCGATCAAGATGATGAGAAACTACCAGATGGTTTCAGTTGGGATATGTTTGTAGATGAAAAGGGAGGTTTTAAAGATTTTATTGCAAAAATCGTCCGAGAGCCAAATTTGTTTGCTACTTGGATGAGATCAATTGGAGAGAATGTGAGAATTGAAGATGAAAAGTCTGTATCATCTGATGAAAGTTTAGATTGTAATGATGAACTTTCAGAAAACTCTGGAGATGTTTCAGATAGTTCAGATGAAATTGTACAAGATGAAACTGTGCAAGAACAGGATGTTGTATTTGACAAAACACCATCGGATTCTGATGTATCAGATGGTGATTCTGATAAGTCTGTACATTTTGATCAATCACCTGATCATAGTAGCAGTGATGATGAGGAAGAGAAACATATAAATATTGCAAAATCTCATATGTCTATACTGAAAGTTTTCATTTCTATTTTGCAGAAAAAATGGAGAAGCTAAAAGAGAAACAAGCTGCTAAAGAACAACAATCTGAATCTGAAAGTGATGTTCAGAATTCTGAAAATGTGGCTGAGAAGATTGGTGAGGTTGTGAAAGAAGTAGAAAAGGTGATTGAAGTAGAAAAAGTGATTGAAGTTGTGAAAACAGTCGAAGTTGAAAAAATTGTTGAAGTCATCAAGCCCTGTGAGAAGTGTTTGGAAGCCTGCAAAGAGTGTGCAGCAAAAGACGACATCATAGCTGAGTACGAGAAAAAGAAAGAGCAGTTATTGTTCAATCTCAATTATGTGAAGGAATCGTAAGACGTGTTGAACAAAACAGTAACTGGTCTCCAAAAGACAAACACAAAAAGAGAACAGGCACTGACGATGATGAATGCAACTTTAATGTCGAAGCAAAAAGCTATAAATTTCTACATTGAAGAAAGTGCCAAATGGAAGCAAGAGTTGGAAACTGAAAAGATTGAAAATGAAAGGATTAGGAGGTTATTGTTGAGCTATTCTACCTCTGATTATGTTATTGATCGTGTTTATCTAACTGTGGCAGGTATGGAAGCTTTTCAAGCAGAGAAGCCGAAAGAAAAGAAAGATTGTGGTAAGAAACCGATTGTTAGCTATAACAAGTGTCCGCCTCCAATTTGGGATGGGTATTCACCTAGGAAACCAAATGAGGAACAACTTGCAAAAGCAGTCAATATACAGCTTAAAACCGACACAACTGATGACTTACCAGAAAACATTGATGTGACGTTTATCTCATCCGATACTGATCATGAGTCTGAATTAATCAAAAAGGTGGTCGATCAGGTGTTGGACACTGATGAGGAGACAGAGTCAAAGTCTGAGTCTGGAGGGTCAAAGTCGTCAGTGAACAGTCAAAATTCTTCGATTAAACGGACTTATAGTAAAGAGTTTTTGTTATCAAAAGCTGATTTGAATGATGAAACATTCGAAGTTGTTTATACTTTGAATGGTTCTGACAAATTATATTACAACAAAGAGTTTCCAATTTTAAGTGTTAAAACGGAACTAATCAACAAAACTTTTAAACTAATAGAGATTAATGTTCCTGAGTTAAAAGTTTTGAAAAATTTCGAAAAATCTAAGAAATATACTTCTAGAGTTCAACAACGCTTAAACAAGAAAAAAGGTTATAATTCTGGTCCTGGTTTTCCAAAGAAACCTAACCAAAATCGTAGCTACAAAAAGAAAGGTTTAGGTTTTGTTCCACAAGAAAATCATAAAAATGAGAAAAATTCTAATTCAAACACTGAATTTGTGACAGGAGGAAGCTCGGAAGATGAATAGCAGAAACCATTTTGGAGACAAACTAACAAAGAGTTTCTTGCTGAAAAGAGAAAGAATGGAACTGGAGTATTTCATCCGAGAAATGCTCAAACCTGTTTGAAATGCAATGAAGCTGGTCACATTGCATCGGATTGTTTGAAAGATATCAAAGCAAAACAGGGAGCTTCTCAGAAGATGAAAGATAAAGTTGAAGAAAAATCTGAGAAATCAAAAATTTTTAAAAATTCGAAAAATGAAGTTGGAGAATGTTCAAAGAAAAAGACAAAATTTTACAAAAGACAAGGAAATGACAACCAGATCTGGGTTGTGAAGAAAGGTGAAGTGAAAGTTGGCGATGAATCTGGTTCCACAAAGCCAGAAGAGTCACAAGTTATGGAGAAAATTTCAGAAAATGATGATGTTCTTCCATCATTGAAGTTTGAGGAGGTTATGAAGATAATTGGAAAAATTGAAATTTCAAATCAATTTTATGATAATGAAAAGGAATTTGATGTCGAGAAAACATTCAATGGGAATGTTAAGAAGATATTTGGGAAAATGTTGGATGGGAAAGCTAAAGGGGTAAAAGATTTTTACGCAACTAAAAAGGCGACATACCACCCTACAGCTGAAGAGTTGAAAGTCCTCAAGTCTGAGAAGACTTGGAGGGAAGTTTGTTTCCCAGAATAGTCAAAGGACTGCGTCGGAGATCCCAAGTTTATATCGTGGATCAGGAATCGGCATCTTTCTAGTGTTTAAAAGTTTGTTTGAATGATTGTGTTTAATATTTGGATGTTTTGTTTACAGGTGAAAGGACTATGCCGGAGCTTCCAGGTGGTTAATTGCGAAGCAGGAATCGGCATTTTGATTGATATAATGGTGATGTAGACGTAATATTCCTACACGTGGTAGTTTTTGGGTATCTACAAGTGATAATCTTGATTCCACAAGTGGTATTTGTGGTTAGACTTTGAGTATATTCTTTGAAGTACATTTACAAGTGGTACAGAAAGTTCTTAGATGCAAATAGTAAATCAGGGACATTAATTTGTACTTGATTTACTATATATGGCAAAAGATAGACAAGATGATGAACCACATCCCCGTTTTTTTAAAATTGATAAACCTACAAGTGGTTGTTATCAACACAAATTCATTTTCCGGAAAAATCATTTTGATTAAAACAAACTTAAGTGTTTTGAAATCTAAATGAGAAAATGATTTGTGATAGGGGGAGTTCAGATTGTTTAAGCCTAGTGAATGGCGATTTGATGTGTTTCAGTGTCAGTTGTCAAGTTTCTGTACAGTTTGTTGTTGCTTTATATCTAGAAGTTTTCAAATTTTCTTTAAAATGTGTTTGCATTTTAGGGGGAGTAGGGAAATTTCAGAAAATCCAAAAACATTTGAAAATTTGAAAAAGCCAAAAACATGATAAAATTCAAAAATGAGTTTTGTTGCGAAAAAGAGGAAATGATAGTACATCAGTAGACTATCACGGCACGCTAAAGAAATGAAAAGTTAAAAAGTGTTAAACAATCTTACTGCGGATGTGTTAGTAGATTTTCGCACATTTAGTAAATTGAAACGAGATATAAACCTAAATTAAACTTGCTTAATTCGTGGGTAACTATTCTTGGATATATGGGTAACCCCCGAAATCTTGTTTGAAAGGTCCCATATTCTGAGATACTAGGTCTTTATACTCAGTGATATCTGGGGTATTATCCCGGGACTTCTGCTGTATGGAAGTACTGACCTAGTCCTCGGATAATACTTTCTGCAAATGCTTGAAAAAGCACCGCCCTCAGCATGCTGATGAAACAATAAAATTGATAGTCGCTGCTGTTGAAATGCAAAAAGATCCTCTAAAGGGGACCCACCGAAAGTCGAACCGTCATCTCTCTGCTGAACGGAAGTTCTGACCTGAGCTCTCACGGTTTCGCATCTTACCCCTTTACAGATATCAGCTGTGGTATACTCACCTGTAAGACTGAATATTTGGGATCTGGATACGGGAGTATATTCAAGTGGAGTGATACACAATTAAGTTTAAGTCTCTAAAACATTAATATCGTATCTCGAATCGATTGAAATTTGTGTTGAGAATTTAAGAGGACAAACATACTGACAATCTAGGTAAATTGTTTAAAGCTTAAAATGAAATCAAGCTTAACGGTGTTGGTGATTTGTCTCATAAACTGATATGATCCTCTTGCACGAACTCACAAAAATATTGTTTGTAAATATTTTATTTCTGCATTTTAGTTTCTTTATGACAAAATCCAAAAAGATTTTTAGTGTGCTTTAGCATAAATTTTTGAAAAAGTCAAAAAGATTTTCGACAACTGATGTTGGAAAACTGATTTTCAAAATTCCGAGTGCTAAACATGATGAACAGAATTTGAGGGGGAGTGTTTGTGTAAATCTAACTGTTTTTGTTAAATCTAGCCTTCTTCAAGTGGTTCATCATAGTTTGGTTTGGAGAGAGTCATGTGTTGGAGCACAAGTTTTTTTTGATATGTGATGAATCGAGAAGATTTATTTCTGGGTTAAGATTGTGCAGGAGTTAAGAGATCTGATCAAGAGAATTAAAGTATTTTTAGAGCCAGGTTATTCGATTCTGAATGCCTGTGTAGATCAGACAACGATCCTGAAGATGTTACTGAAGATGTGAATACCAGTAAATCGAGAGGGGGAGTCTGTAGATAGAGAAAGAAAAGCTTGAAGACTGATCAAGACTGAAGATGTGAAGATACAGCATGGTGTGACTCGATAGTCGACTCCATCAACATCTGAGGGGGAGTCTGTTGGTGCACTACATCTGCTGATTACGTCTTGTATCGAGTCATTATCTTAGAATATTAGATCTAGGCACGTAATACGAGAAATTATGAGATTGTATAGGTTCATAGGGTTTGGATCGCTCATAGGTACATGGTGATAGTGGATCGCTTATGTGACAACATCTTGAACCGCTTATGTGTCAAGCATGTTGGGTCGCTTATATGTCATGTATATGGACCGCTTATTGGGCCTGTCCAATAAGCGGTTCCAGTCGCCTATAAATACCTTAGGAGCGGTTTCATTTGTAACGATTCCTGATTTTCGTACCGAAGTGCTGCCGGATCGAAAACAGGTTGTATTCATCGTCAAATCAACAGAAAAGAAGATTAAAAGTGATATACAAGCTATTCCTACGCCATTTACTTGTTTTCCGCACCTGTATTTGACGAAAACACCTCTGAACGACTCGTTCGGGTCAGCAAACGATCCTACATATTTTATCGCATTAGTTGTATTATGTGGAGTACTTGTTATTAATCGAGGTTTAATCGCTATTTATCGCATGTTTTATCGCTTTATCGCTTATCGCATTGCAATCGCATTCGCAACCCGAAATATGTGTTCTGGATATTGTTTTACGTGTGTGTGCTATTTAGGTGTTATTTGTGCATGTTTATTTATGTTTATGTTGTGGTGATTAATCGAAACGCAATCGCAACTCTATCGCAATCGAATCGCAAACACTAAACGCAACTCACTTAGGATGATTGTATGTTAGATATAGTAGTTGGGATTAATTGTGTAACTAATGGATAATTCTATCGCATCGCTCACTCGAAATGCATTGCAAAACTCAACACACGAAACGGAACGCCGAAACTCAAGTCGTCAGAGCCACTCGATCGAGTGACTACTCGATCGGATGGTCAACCGATCGGATTGCCATCCGATCGGACAGCCATCCGATCGGTGACCCACCCGACCCTTATGCACTTTCCTTTTTGGGAAACCCTATAAATACCTTCACATGTCACATCACTTGATGTGACAGCTCCTCACTCGACCCAGCCACACTCAGACCTTCTTTCTCTCGATTTCTCGCGATTCTTGTAAGTTTTCGACCTAAATCTTGTACTTCTGTGATCTACACATACTTCTACATCATTCTCTCTTTTGAATCTTAACTTTTAACCGTGAAATCAGTGGATTTGAGGTGTTCCAGGGTGATGTCATCATGGAGTTCTTATGAACTTCATGTTTTGGCTTCAACCCACCAAGAACAACTTAGATCTGGTCGATTTCCACATGAATGAACAAAGGTCTCGCATAGATCTGAACATATTCATGGTGAAAAGGATTGAAAGTTGGTTTTCTAACTTTCTTTCAACTCTTTTACACTCAATGCACTCAAAACTGATAGAATCGGAGCTTGTTCTGATCTTCTACTCCTTCTTAGTGATGTATTGGTTCCAGATCTGAATTCTATCCAAGAGACAACCGATTTCGGGTTAAGCATGAACCACCGGCTCGAACCATTGACTGACCGGACTAGGGTGATTCATGTCCGATCGGGTCACTTGAGTCTTAACGCGGTTTCTGTTGTTTAGCACGCTATCACATCGTCTCGATCAAAACTACAAAACAATCAAAGTGTCAAAGACGATCAGGTCACGGGACGGATTGCCGTCCGATCGGATTGCCATCCGATCGGACTGTCACTCGATCGGCTTACACTTGGTTCCAACACTTAAACTTTTTATTTGATTATTCAAAGTTTTGAACGTCGAACAGATTGCCGTCCGATCGGATTGCCATCCAATCATGTGACGTTTGGGATTTCAACACTTAAACAATTTTCAACACGTTCAATGCATTACCAATTCTAACGGATTGCCACCCGATCGGTAGACCATCCGATCGAGTGACAACACTGCTGTGAACTTGTTCTCTGAGAATTACCTCACCGAACGGATCGTCACCCGATCGGACCGCCGTTCGATCGATCGACCTGAAGGGTAGAGATACTTCTCTGTTTTCAAAACGCTACAACGAAAACTTCAAAGTACAAACCATCATACACAAACACATCTTCACCAAACGAGGTGTCAATCCAATCGAATGGCCATCCGATCGGATGACCATCCGAACGGATTGACATCCGATCGGCTGGTCATCCGGTCGGATTGCCATCCGATCGGATTACCATCCGGCACCTACTATTTTTGCACCGTTTTACGCGCCGCTTATCGTTTATGCTATCGTTAACTGTTCAGGATAATCCCTCTCAGCGCTCCCTTCAATCCAAGAGAGTGTTTACTTGTTAAACACAATCTGTGAGTATACTCGGTCCCTTTTTGCTTTATGCACTTTTGGGTGTTACATACGTTATCTATATTCAAATCACAACAATCACACAACGCAAACACTATTTATATGATAACCGCTATTGCATGTTATACGTGACTCGATGAATGCCTGTTTGTTATGTTTACACATTGATTGCTGTCTAACTGCCTTAGCAACGATAGTACTATAGTTTGGACTCAGCACCTGTTCACTCAGGGGTCGTTAAGGATATTACTTCACGTGTTCGCAGTGGTGAACATGCGTTGCGCACTCGTTACTCGCAGTCAAATCGCAGTCATTGGTATTGATAGAATCTTTGTCGATAACTTACATGCTTCACATTATACGTTGTATAAGCTGGTTATGCGTAAACTATTTCGAACTCTATATTATGCTATTATCAAACTTGTATGCTCACCTTTACACTATCTGTATTGACCTTTATTTTATCATATGTGACAGGTGTTTAGGATGATATCTGCTAGGATGCTGTGTTTTTCCTGCTTTTGTGGAATCAAGTAGGATGAAGTCTAGAAACAAATAAACAATTTATTTTTATTTGAAATCTGAGTTGTCGAAACATGTTTTTGTTTGGAGAATATCTATGTCTGTAATAATTAGATTACTTAATGGGTTATGGTATGGGACAAAATATTAACTATTTGGTAATTTAGTCGTTATGGAATTTCTCTTGACAATCTGTTTCGCTCAGTGCCATGCCCCGATGTTTCCGTCATCGGTTGGGGTGTGACAATTTTTGCTACACTATTTTTGTTAATTTGTTTTATCAATTTCATAACAATTATCGTTGTATTTATATATTTGATTGAATGATTGATGATTTTATATTAGATGAAAATATGCGAATAGAGCCCAAATTTTTTATCTCGAACATGGCCAAAATTTTTTTTTTTTTTGGATGGCCCTGTTGATAACGGA
The DNA here is from genome assembly GCF_002127325.2 of Helianthus annuus. Lineage (NCBI taxonomy): Eukaryota > Viridiplantae > Streptophyta > Magnoliopsida > Asterales > Asteraceae > Helianthus > Helianthus annuus. The sequence goes on from NC_035442.2 coordinate 158,405,245, forward strand.
TAACATGCCGATGTCGTAATATACCAAACCAAATGAACCCCATCAATTTCAATACCGGTATTTAACTTTGTTGTTTTTTTCTTTCGATAAGCTGACACCATATCAGTTATAGCGTCACATATGATATTTTATCGAAACCAAAAACCATAAAAAAGAATATGGGTACTAGTACTGATGTTGTTCGGCTCGGTACAATACAACATCGACACGGTGTCAGTTTGCGAAACAACCAAAAAATAAAATGTCGGTACCAATACCGATTTTGTGCGGTCAGCTTTATGTTTGGTATGGTAGCAGTAGGGTATTAGTTTTCAACAATATTTACCAAAAACCATAAATAAAAATGAATACCAATACTAATACCCAAATTGTTTGTTACAAAAATTTGAAACTAAATGAAATTAAAAATATTATTAAAAAAATAAAACAAATACTTTAAAACGCCGGACGTAAAAAACATTGAACCATGCACGCCCGTTACATCATGTTAACAAGCAAAAATTAGACCGAAACGTAAAACATATAAAAATAACTAAGTTGACCAATGACCGCCGTGTTGTGACCGGGTCGTTTGCCGCTTAAGGTGTGTGTAAGGAGGTGGGGTCCATCTCTTTAGGGTGTGTGTGATTACTGGGTAGAGTAAAAGGGTGGAGTTTATGGTCAATGACTTATTTAAGAACTTCTTTCTAGGGTACTCGTGGGTAAGCAGCGCCAGTGTTTTGATGATTCTATCGTACTTGAGGGTGAAAATAATATGAAACTAGTATACTTCTCCTGCGCAGTGCAGCGGTATTCGGTCGGTGTCGGTTTGATTCATTACGGTATTGACACTTGGTACATCAACTTTAAGATAAAACCCAAAAAAAAAAGTCTTGATTCGAACCAAAATTGTATCGCCTTGTGTCTTACATTATCTGGAAATCGAAAAACATAAAAACTAATATCGGTAACGGTTCCAACAGTACGCATACTGGTACTGGTGTTGTTATGTCAAAATCGACAGGGCATCGACGTTGCTTGGATAGTATCAGTTTGGTTCGACACTTCCTATTGGTTACAATATATCTAATATACTCTATACTCCAACTGAAGTTGTTCGAATGGTATGGATTCGGTTCATCACAGTAACGAACAACAAAATCAATTATTTATGACTCGTCCGAATTTGAACATAACTTTTATTGAAACGTAATTAATAATAAGCACATCGCAACGGTATAAAGAATTACGCTATATTATTAGAATAGCAAAATGGGTAAAAGACGTCGGTTTATAAAAAAAGAAAACTAAATATGATGTAGCTTGATAACATGTACGTTTGTATTTCGATAACTTGTACAATACCACTTATAACTCAATTTCTTTTTTTTTATTGAGATGTAGATAAAATAGATACGTCGAACTGGCATACTTGAAATTTTATATATTATCCCATCTTAAAAAGTTAAAACGAAAATAAAATATATTTGCAATTAACTAATATATATATATATATATATATATATATATATATATATATATATATATATATATATATAATAATGTTTTTTTACTATTCATCAAGAGAATGTTTTAATATATATAATTGTATCATTGGCTGGCCCTAGAGTAGTACCCTAATACACCATTTCCACCCTAACCACCTATTATCTTTGAGGTAACTAAGGTCTTCTTACCCTCACAAACTATCCATGATATTAACAGGGATATATCATGATTTATAAATACAACATATTAACATAAGTGTTTGAATATGATTTTACAATAAGTCTCATAATCTGTTCAACTTGACGATTCGACACTAGGATGCAATGATTGAATTCAGGAAGATAACCAAATGAATCAGTATATGTAGAAAGAATGTGACGTGGTCGTTTAATTATGTTTATTTAGATTATGTATAACGTCACCAATTGATAATGATGTTGATGTACATGGTAATTGCAGGTTGCACGCGATCATCTCATCATGTAGTCAAAGCGGTTGAAGATCGAGTCATAGCACATATTGTATGGGAGTGTGGTCACGTAGCTTTTTAAAAGTATATCACTTTATAATAAACTAGATTGAAGGATGTAATTCTCATAAATGAGTTGTTTAAAATGGCTTACACGTATGGTAGAACGTTTATAAGGTACAGGAATCTATGGGTTCATATTTGTGCTGTGTGATTTCAGTTAAAATAGTCTAGGGTCTTACAAGTTAATTTATTTTATTAAAAAAAATTATGGATACGTCATTTTAAACTTCAAATTTTTAAACTAACCTATTCATGCCGTTCTAAAGAAAATTAATCGCTTCGTATAACCCAGTCTTTTATAAACCTTAAATTATGTTTCAAACTATTTGTTGATGTGACCAATATAATAACATATCCACATGTAGTCAAAAGCAGAAACATATGCAATATTCTTTTCATCCAAAAAAAAAAACTTTGTATAGGGTTAAACAATATTGCTTATACATACATAACTCTAGGTTTTTTTTTTCTTTTTCTTCTTTTTTGTATTTTGCCTAACAAAAGTATAAGAGAATCTAATAAGAAAAATAACGCATTAATAGATACAATCAAATCCCACTTATGTTTCTTTTGTACGTTCCTTTTGAAAGGCCATGATTGGAATATTACATTACTTTTGACTCGATTTAAACCCCCAGAAAACAAGCAAAATCATTACATCAAGCGGCGGGTGTGGGGTTTATAACTTCCCATAGATTTTATATTATAATATACACACCCGTTGTAGTAATATTAAATAGAAAATGTTAATTGAATACAACAAAATTAAATAGAAAATGTTAATTGAATACAACAAAGAAATTAGGATAGTATATACACATTTATATCGATTACTTAAAAAATTATATAGACAAGATGTTTTGACTACTACTACTAACTACGACTACGACTACGACTACGACTACGACTACCACTACCACTACCACTACTACTATTATTATTATTTAGGGATCCTCAATTACTGTTGGATTTAGGGATCCTCAATTCTGTTTAAATTAGTGATCCTCAGATAGTATTGTAGGATCAGGATCCAGGTCCAGCATCATCATAGTGATCCTTATACTAACAATTGTCTGCTTTGAATATGAAGTTATTTTGCAGGAGTACGTGCTTGGACTTGGTCTTGGCGATATTCCTGGAGCATATTCCCTCTATATTCTGCACGTGCTTGACCATTGTGAACGTTATGGAGATCGTGGAAGACTTGCACGAAATGCGGATAGTTAGTTAGCTTAGATATTTTCCAAATTTATACGGGGATAGCGAGCTTGATTAGAACACTTGGCTATTTTTGGCTAAACACATACACTCGTAACTGCTCTCATTAGCTCTCGACTGTTTGCTCGGCGATTACACACTTTTTTGCACTTTACACTTTAGTGAACCTTGTAACAAGCTCGCTATCATCCAAAGTAGTAATTCATTTTCTATTTAATTTGAGTTGGTGATCGGTAGTTTCCATCACCTGAGGTTTTTTATGTCGGAGATCAACTCTTGATCAAGGGCTTTTTCCTCGTATAAATCATTGTGTCACTTGTTCATTACATTTCTAAGTGATCCTTAATATAGTTCATTGATTCCAGCATCATACCTCACATCTAAAGATTTGGTTGCATTATCTTAGCTTGATTTTTGACCAAAACAGTTTGGCGCCCATCGTGGGGCGATTGGTGCTTCAATTCTGAAAATTTTGTTCGTTTTGTTCATTTTGTTTCATCACCTTAAACTGCATGGCTTCTCAAGGGAAAACCACTTCAAGTGCAATGCCAGCAATCAATTCATCCCAGGGCGTGCCACCTTTGCCTCCACCACCTTCTGGATCCCAGAAGAATGCTGAAAAGAGACCGACTCCTATTTTATCAAAACCTCCAACTTCTTCTGTATCTTATACTCCTACTACTAGTGACCTCTTTACTTTAATTTTGCAGATGAAGGATCACATACAGCAGCAGGATAAGACTAACAAAAAGATTCTCAGAGAAATTGGAGATATCAAGAAACAGAAGAGACCAGCAGAGGATCATTCCCCATTGATGCCTAGGTCTTTGAATTTCGACACTCCGGTCATAACCTCTCAGCATTCTGCAGCTCCAGATGTCCAGTACTTGGGTGGAACAAGAGGAATACACTACGGATCCTCAGCAACGTCTCAGGCCCTAGGATCCTATTTTTAATCAGCAGGATCCTTCGCTAGCTCAGGAGGATACATGGGAAAGCAGCAGGTTCAAGGATTCTCGCAGGTTCAAGGATCCTCGCAGGTTCAAGGATCCTCTCAGGTTCAAGGATCCTCCTTTCAACCTCAAGGATCCTCTCAGGTTTTCGGATCCATGGATTATCCTCCAAGACCCCCATTCACAGTGCATCTGTAACACCCCAAAAACGGGTTTGGTAATCAAACCACATTAATAGTAAAGATGGGTAAGATACCGTTAGTGGTAAAGAGAAAAATTGTTAACCCGGTAAATATTAGAATTTGAATAAATAAACTTGATGTTAATTAAAAGGAGGGTAAATACTTTGGGAAAAACAAAGTATATAGAAGTCCCGAGTTAACGGGACTTAAAGTAAAATGGGTTATGACTTCCCGAACCCATTCGGTAACTAGGAATAATTAACCTAGTTAACTAAATGTTGTAGACAATAAAGGAACTTGACTAATTAACCTTTCTTTTATAAACTTTGGAAAATAGAGGGGCTATAATGGACAAAACTGAAAGTGAAATTAATAAAAAGAAAATTTCACTCAAAACACACACAAAGTGTGTGTGTTCTGGTCGATGTTTACATAGAGCAAGAAAGGGGTTCCTTCTTTGAACCCTAAACTCACAATTTGATCAAAATCAGAGGGAAAACAAGCAAGGAATTTGGGGCTAAATCCGCGATCACCAAGACAAGGGGATCGTAAGGTATGTCGAAAATTATGATTTGGTGATATTTTGGAATTTTGATAATCATGCATGTCTTGTATGAAAATTTAATGTTTTAGTGAAATTGATGTGGGTTTAAGTCTAGAAACAAAACCCTAGGTGCAAACTTGTTAAATTTGTGCCATAAACTTGTAATTGAAGTGTTTACCTTGTATGAGGTAAATGGGATTACGAAAATATGATGAAGTCTTGAATTAGAGTGATAAATTGATGATAAACTTGACAATTTGAGTAAGTATATAATAGACTAGGGTTCGAAACCATCATGGATGGTAGTAATAGAGAAGTACTTGAACAATTATGAATTCGAGTATGTAAACATACTTGTCATAAGATGGGTTTTCGTATAACAAAAAGAAATTCGGTGCTAAATTCATGTCGTGGATGTTTGAAATCATGTTACCTAATAGTTAGTAAGTAAAATTTGATTTCATTAAGTAATCGGATGAAATTCCCAAGTGAGTTCAATGAAACAAATGTGCATTTGAATATGTTGATAAGTCAATTGACCTTTAAAAAGTCAAACCAACCAACGACTAGATCGAGTGATAAATTTGACATAAAACCCGTAAGGTGGGGTAGTCATAATTGATGATGACCAATCCAACTGTCTTAGGAATTATAATGATAGTTTGACGCTTAACAAGCTAGGTGGAGGCTTGGAAAGGAAGCGGGTCAAACGAATCAAGTATGAAGGAAAAGCGTGTTTCGGAATGCAAGGTAAGTAAAACTTACACCTTCTAGAATAGAATACTTACTTGTATAATGGATAGCATTGTGAATGATAAAATGGACATGGTTTTCGCGGGCATTTTATCAATAAAATAGTTATTGATAGCAAACAAGTCCGTTATATGCAAAACTGTTTCGGGGTCTTAAACACTTAGTTTTGACTCCATATGTGGTCAGAAGTTGTATAACAACAAAAATGATGATTGGTAATATTTATAAATTTTTCGGAAGTTGTTTAACATGGTTTTCGCGGACGTTTTGTCAACAAAATAGTTGTTGACAGCAAGCAGGTCCGTATTTGCAGAAATTGTTTCGAAGCCTTAAACACTTAGTTTTGACTCAATATTTGGTCAGAAGTGGTATAACAATATAAATGATGATTGGTAATTTTTATAAGCTTTTCGGAAGTTGTTTAACGCGGTTTTCGCGGATGTTTTGTCAAGAAAATAGTTGTTGACAGCAAGCAGGTCCGTATTTGCAGAAATTGTTTCGAAGCCTTAAACAGTTAGTTTTGACTCAATATTTGGTCAGAAGTGGTATAACAATATAAATGATGATTGGTATTTTTTATAAGCTTTTCGGAAGTTGTTTAACACGGTTTTCGCGGACGTTTTGTCAACAAAATAGTTGTTGACAGCAAGCAGGTCCGTATTTGCAGAAATTGTTTCGAAGCCTTAAACACTTAGTTTTGACGCCATATTTGGTCAAAAGTGGTATAACAATATAAATGATGATTGGTAATTTTTATAAGCTTTTCGGAAGTTGTTTAACGCGGTTTTCGCGAACGTTTTGTCAACAAAATAGTTGTTGACAGCAAGCAGGTCCGTATTTGCAGAAATTGTTTCGAGGCCTTAAACACTTAGTTTTGACTCAATACTTGGTCAGAAGTTGTATAATAATATAAATGATGATTGGTAATATTACGTATTGTTAAGTGTTACAAATACAGGCAAGCGGAAAGTATGAGCATGTTTTGCCAAAGTCGGCGAAAAGTAATGCAATGTATTAAAAACGAGTCAATATTGACCCGTGCCAGGTACGCACAAGGAATGATACTCTCGTGAATGGTACATGTACCAACCATAATATGGATTATGGTTGGAGGAAATAAAAGTTGATAAAATTATAGTTTGACATAAATATCCATAACGGGTTAAATAATTCGGTTTAAGAACCGGAAATTTGAATTCGAAGGAAACAAGAATTTTGAATAACGGATGAATGAATTGGATGGAAATATGTTTATAACTTGTTGTGAAACTATCAAAACTAACTTTTATGTTGGTTTTGATTTTAGGAATGTCTTATGGAACTCCGGATGAGGATCAAGCAAGAAAGGAGAACCGAACACATGTCTTGAAGCTTCCGCAACGATCTTTTATTGTTCTAGTTTATAAAGTGGATATTGTAAACACTTGAAATTATATTTTGGAATGTTTTAAATTATGCAAGAAGTTTAACTTGGAAAAGTTTTTGTAATCTTGCATTTTCTTATAAAATACGTGTTTAATATTATAATATTGATTAATAGAGACGGGTCTTACAAGTTGGTAATCAGAGCTCAAGGTTAAAAAAATAAAGTGTTCGGTTTGAGGCTTGATCGCAAATCCGGTAAGTACATATATATAGTAACGGTTTAGTATGATTAAAGTGTTGAGAACAACACACAGGGTCATCGCGTAATACACGTTACACCAATCAAATCGATAAAGGATAGATATAGTCAACGAAATTACGTGTGTTGACACATATAGTGGAAAAGCCTTGTATTATAAGACGGGCGATTATTGATGTCGACATTACTAACTTAGTGAATGTTTTAATTGAAGGACACTCGCATCCGAAGATGACGAGAGTTGGACGAATTACGGACATGACGATGGAACGGTCCGATGTATGACAAGCAGAGCATACTTATCAAGAATCTAAATCGCATAGTGATCGCGAACAAGGTTAACGGCAAAAGAAGCCCATTAGGGCAAGCATTGTTAGGTGCAAATTTTAAATTTAATTGCACAAATAGTAATATGCAACAAACATGTAGAGAATGATTGTTGCACATATAAATTAAAAGCTTGGAAAACCTGAATAGAATACCTATCCAGAATATTATTTCCAAGAAAACTAAGTAGAGGCGTTACTTACATGGGGTGTAATGTGGAATTATAAAAGGTCATGTATATCAGGTGTTGATCGCTTACTCTGGCCAAGTAAGTAGTGAACACGTGGTACCATGAACTTTTATGATGGACATACTTACATCCGATGTACTAAGGACAGGGTAAATGGGACAAACTAAAAGTACCCAAATGAATCAAATGAGCAAAATACTTGAGAATAATGTAAACGCAAGCCGGGTGACGGAAGCGTATTACATTAGAATAATGAGCCCGAGAGAAGGGACGAAAGAGCCATGGTTGACAAAATAGGCAAGTAAAACCAAAGTATAGATGATCCGCCGGATCATAAAAGCGAAGGTATTGCCCACACGAAAAAAAAGATAATCAAAGTTGTTGACTTTGGACGTAGTAAAGAAAGGATGACGATGATAATCGTCATTCATAATCTATAAGGCCGTCAAGGATGGTCATATAAAGAATAAAAGACATGGTCGAATAAAAGCGATGGATTTCGCTAAGACGACAAATAAATCGAAGCGAAGTCTTAATGCATACCGGAAGGGTTGCAATAATAACGACTTCGGTAAAACACCCGGTTGATGGGTAAGGAGTTAAACACATGCGTAGACCGAGAAGTGGGAACTCGGGTGGAAAGTCAAAAGACTCGGGTTTTGAGTCATGACTAAAAGACGACAAGATGATGTAAATAGAAATTTTGATAAATTATGTTCAACTATTTTAAAGTTGAACGGGTCGAACAAAGAATGAAGTTTGACATCCATAAGTGATAAAATTTCACACGAACAAGTCAAACGAAATAAATAAAGAATAACGCTTGCTAATGAAAGTAAGCACGAACCGAATAAATAAAAGCGCGAAATATTAATAAACCTATGCAATGGGTTATGGGCGCTAAAAACCCTAAGGTAAAAGAACCCGGGTAGAGGGTTGCAAAGAAATACATGTGAGAACCAGATAATGGTAAGCGTAGAACAAATCGACGTGTAGATGACGTAAAGAGTCATAAAAATCGGAAAAAAAAATTAGTCCGGAAGTAAACGAGCGAAACCTTAGACTACGGACAAGGTCATCTAAAGTTCAAAAGCGAAAATAAACGATTCCAAACATAACAAAGGATGTTTTGAAGCTATATATGTATATATACATTTGAATATAAACACGAATAAAAGATGATCTACGGGATCATCATAACCTACGGGATTGAAAAGTAGAGTTCTACGAGACCAAGAAGACCCTTGGGTCATAAACGGAAAGAAACGAACTGTTGAGCTCTCACTTTAAAAGGGTGAAAATCGAAAGAAATAGCCAATGAGGCTAAGTGAAAGGACCTGCGGGTCAATAGTGTAAAGCGAGGAAAACATTTAAGAATCCCCGCGTAAAATAAGGACTGTAAAAGAATAAATGTCAAGTTGTCAGAACTGTTTGACATAAATTAAAGATAAAATGTTAACTAAAATTCAGTTTTAGTTAAAAACAATGTTTTACCAAACATAAACAATATGAGGTTGATTGGGAAACGATTACCATTAGAAAGGAACAGGTCTTGACACCAATAGGTGTAAGACGGTAAATTCGAAAGGAAGTTTCGAATACATAAAGATTGTCATGAACTTAAACATATCAGAAAGCAGGACCCCATTGTAGCACGAGCTACGGAATTAGGGGTCATAAATACTTGTAAGCCTCAGGGAAAGGCAATGATAGTATACCCGAGCAACGGGGTATAAGGTAACCGGAGATCGGTAAGTCTAACCAGCAAGACCGGTTAAGGTCAATTTTAAAATTTAACAACTTGTCCAATGCGCTTATCATTATAAGATTCGCGTGGAAAAGAGATTAGTGACAAATTGATATGACCGAGTGACCAAATGGCGTCTCGGTCAAGTAAAATAATAAAGGTAAATGAGTATGAAACGAAATTGACGGTCCATGAGGCCTTACTAACGAAGAGCATTAATCGCCTATACTAGGCGATCATAAGGTAACATAAATGAAGTGTCGGGAAGTCACATTGAGCAAAAGCACGATTGAAGGGTAAAGCTATAAGGTATTAGGTTATACGCATATGTTTTGTAACCCAAAAGATATCACCATAATATTCTGGTAATACTAACAAATGGTTAAGGTATGAATAACGCTCGAAAGATTATTGAGACCAAATGCATTAGGTATAAATCTAATGGACTACATGGAAAAGGTTTCGGGGACGAAACCTCTTTAAGGGGGGTAGACTTGTAACACCCCAAAAACGGGTTTGGTAATCAAACCACATTAATAGTAAAGATGGGTAAGATACCGTTAGTGGTAAAGAGAAAAATTGTTAACCCGGTAAATATTAGAATTTGAATAAATAAACTTGATGTTAATTAAAAGGAGGGTAAATACTTTGGGAAAAACAAAGTATATAGAAGTCCCGAGTTAACGGGACTTAAAGTAAAATGGGTTATGACTTCCCGAACCCATTCGGTAACTAGGAATAATTAACCTAGTTAACTAAATGTTGTAGACAATAAAGGAACTTGATTAATTAACCTTTCTTTTATAAACTTTGGAAAATAGAGGGGCTATAATGGACAAAACTGAAAGTGAAATTAATAAAAAGAAAATTTCACTCAAAACACACACAAGGTATGTGTGTTCTGGTCGATGTTTACACAGAGCAAGAAAGGGGTTCCTTCTTTGAACCCTAAACTCACAATTTGATCAAAATCAGAGGGAAAACAAGCTAGGAATTTGGGGCTTTTACTAAATCCGCGATCACCAAGACAAGGGGATCATAAGGTATGTCGAAAATTATGATTTGGTGATATTTTGGAATTTTGATAATCATGCATGAATGAAATTCTTGTATGAAAATTTAATGTTTTAGTGAAATTGATGTGGGTTTAAGTCTAGAAACAAAGCCCTAGGTGCAAACTTGTTAAATTTGTGCCATAAACTTGTAATTGAAGTGTTTACCTTGTATGAGGTAAATGGGTTTATGAAAATATGATGAAGTCTTGAATTAGAGTGATAAATTGATGATAAACTTGACAATTTGAGTAAGTTTATAATAGACTAGGGTTCAAAACCATCATGGATGGTAGTAATAGAGAAGTACATGAACAATTATGAATTCGAGAATGTAAACATACTTGTCATAAGATGGGTTTTCGTATAACAAAAAGAAATTCGGTGATAATTCATGTCGTGGATGTTTGAAATCATGTTACCTACTAGTTAGTAAGTAAAATTTGATTTCATTAAGTAATCGGATGAAATTCCTAAGTGAGTTCAATGAAACAAATGTGCATTTGAATATGTTGATAAGTCAATTGACCTTTAAAAACTCAACCCAACCAACGACTAGATCGAGTGCTAAATTTGACATAAAACCCATAAGGTGGGGTAGTCATAATTGATGATGACCAATCTAACTGTCTTACGAATTATAACGATAGTTTGACGCTTAACAAGCTAGTTGGAGGCTTGGAAAGGAAGCGGGTCAAACGAATCAAGTATCAAGAAAAAGCGCGTTTCGGAATGAAAGGTAAGTAAAACTTACACCTTCTAGAATAGAATACTTACTTGTATAATGGATAGCATTGTGAATGATAAAATGGACATGGTTTTCGCGGGCATTTTGTCAATAAAATAGTTATTGATAGCAAACAGGTCCGTTATATGCAAAACTGTTTCGGGGTCTTAAACACTTAGTTTTGACTCCATATGTGGTCAGAAGTTGTATAACAACAAAAATGATGATTGGTAATATTTATAAATTTTTCGGAAGTTGTTTAACATGGTTTTCGCGGACGTTTTGTCAACAAAATAGTTGTTGACCGCAAGCAGGTCCGTATTTGCAGAAATTGTTTCGAAGCCTTAAACACTTAGTTTTGACTCAATATTTGGTCAGAAGTGGTATAACAATATAAATGATGATTGGTAATTTTTATAAGCTTTTCGGAAGTTGTTTAACGCGGTTTTCGCGGACGTTTTGTCAACAAAATAGTTGTTGATAGCAAGCAGGTCTGTATTTGCAGAAATTGTTTCGAAGCCTTAAACACTTAGTTTTGACTCAATACTTGGTCAGAAGTTGTATAATAATATAAATGATGATTGGTAATATTACGTATTGTTAAGTGTTACAAATACAGGCAAGCGGAAAGTATGAGCATGTGACAACCCGTAATTCTGGGGTTAGTTGACTTAGATTCCATAACCTCTGACGCATATCTCGGTATCTAATTATTTAATTTATTTCGCGATCCTACAAATTCATTTATTTAAGTGTGCACTCGAAATCATTTATTGGACCTCACATACCCGACCCACTTAAGTTTAACTTGTGTATGTGACAATCGGACCTTATGGGCTTTAGCAAGTCTAAGCAAGTCTCGTATATTCTTTAACTTGTTAGGCCCATATATCTTGTTCGCTAAAAATGAACCGCCGGCCCAACTCATTCATTGTTTGTTTACGGTTTGTTTAGGAAAGGGAACTGGCCCAACATAACGTATTGGTTGTTTAGATTGAGTAATTAATCAGCCCAACTCCCCTATTGTTTAGGCATACGTATTGTAATCTTAATCTAATTCTGATGAGTTTAAAACAAAAACAAACCCTACCCTTCTCTCTCTCAAAATCACGGACGGCAGATAACCTTCATCCCCATCAAAGTGATCTCCCACCTTTGAGGCAGCACTTGTAAATTGGCAATTGAGTGGTATGAATGTTATTATTTTACGTGCCTTATGTTGTGTGTGTATATGCTGTTTAATACATGAGATTATGAATGATTGCAACCTGCTTGAACTAGAGTAATGTTGTGAAAGATGATCATATGTGCGATTGAATACAATGGAGATTTCATGTGTTATTAATAATCGGATTATGGCGGTAGGATTAGTTAATGCAATTAATGTGATCATGTGGTAGCCTTGTATTATCGATAACATAGGGTTATTTTTACAAGAAATAGTAGGTGAACACATCATATAGATATGGCTTCTTGAACGATACATAGAAATCGGTTGGAAGAAAAATTGATAATGTTGTCGTGCATAATGATTGTAGTGGCTGGGTTAATTAGAAAAATAGGAGAAGGGGTGGGGTAGGGCTGCATGATTCATCTAATGAAGATGAGTTGATGGCCACGTGCATGAAGTCCCATTAACATGTGGGTAGTCTGCCATAAATTTGAATGGTCCAATTAAAACAAAGGAGGTAGTGTTTGGTCCAATGATTGTCAAGATTAGTGGCATGCAATTAGTTGGCTTATACTTTGGGTGATTTATTTGTGAGTAATATGTGTGTGTACGGTTAAGTTACTTTAAGGATCATGTGCATGGGTTTGACAAATTAATGAACTGATTAATTTATGTTGATTAGTTAGTGGATATTTACTAATTGTTTTGGCGATTGTGTTTGCACATGAAAGCTTATCGAATGATCTAGGATGTACGCATGAGTGTATGGAAACTGTTATATATATGTGGATATGTGAATGATGTGCAAACCATTATGTGTGCGATGGATGGTGTGTAGCCATGATTATAATCAGATTTGATATTGATAGTAGGATCTCATACGTGTCACTTGATTATCGAAGAGTATGTTAGTGGGTTATGATATAGGGTTATGTGTGTTACTAGTTTGCATGAGAATTTATGGTATGTGTTTATTAATAGCTTAATATGGGTGCAACTGATCAATGTCAATGTATATATATGTGTGGGTTTAATCTGATAGGGGGTCATGAGCATATGCATAAATATTAGGGTATAGATTTCTGTTGGTTATTTATCCAAGAAGGGGCACAAGTCAAAACCCATTTTCTCAATTTGATGGCACTAGTGGTCTAGTAGCCATAGGGTTCCATGTGCTATGCTACATATCTAAATTAATTATACCCATGTAAATTATTAAATGGTGGGTTACATGAATAAGCAAAATTTCGAGGATCTAGTGTGAGGTCCAGAAACTTATGAGATGATGTCACAATAACAATTGACTAAATTGAGTTGCACTACTACTTGTCACAACTAACATGATAGTTTAAAGGTGAACTGAGCTACTTGATTTGGGCTATGATGTAATGTGAACTTGCATCATGAATGTAATAATAATCTGGATATCTCCGATGACTTAAGTAATGATATATGCTAAGTTTGCTGTTACTTGAGTTCGGTGTGCAATAAATGTGCTTGATGTGAACAATGAATACGTGGAATTAATTGTGCGTGAAAGGTGTGGTACATGTGCGTGTAGAACTGACTGTTGTCGGTAACCTTTTTAGGGCGTGTTTGGTTCGACTAATAAACAAGATCTTTAATCTTACCGAGCAAACCAAAGGTGAGTTCACTACACTTTTCTCAAGCATGCGTCCCGGTGGTTTGGGACAACCGGTAAACATTTGGAAGGGAAACATTGGGTAAATAACTTAATCGGTTTTGGTTATTGCCTGGAGGGCAATGGGGGTGATTAGTTGATAGCGCTATTAGGTGGGAAACCTCACACCGGGCCGTAAGGACGGGCGTGAACTAATTATCTGGGTATGGCTATGGTTGTTAGAGGCACACTCCTCGGATACATATGGGCACTCTCCCTAGGGTATCTAACGAAGGCAACATAGCAATCGGTCGTTAAGGGGTACCCACTCCCCGGATACATATGGGCACATTCCCTAGGGTATCTAACATGAGCAACATTGTAACGCAACATTGAATCGCATTAACATACATCTGGTAACTCAACCCGTTAACAAAACCTTGAACTCACCAGCGTAGTCTGACACACTTGTTTACATGCTTGTAGGTAATTACTGAAGGAACTTGGGAACTTGCTGTCTGATGCTGCTGGAGTGGTTGTGGTCATGATAAACAATTACATTGATGTGGTTTCGATACATTTACACACTTATACATTTATGCTTCCGCTCAATACTTTGGTTTTGGTTAAACTTTTCAAACGTTATATTTATTTCAATTGGGTATTTCAATACATTATGACTTGTGTTTGATATGATTGGTGGCTCTTTGTTGGATCGTTGCACCTCCAATAGGGACATACCCTAGGTGGTAATTTGGGGGTGTGACAGTTTGGTATCAGAGCCACTGGTTATAGAGAACTCGGTTTTAAAATGTTTTCATAAAACCAGACTATAACCGAATTGATCCAAACGATGACCATGACACTCAGCTCCAGACTGCAAGGTTCGTTTCTCATTTACTATTGCATAGTATACCTAGTGTACACTTATGTATAACATTACACGTGAATGCACACTTGGCACAACAGCATGAGCCCTTACATTACCAACCCCTGTTATGTGAACTGCTAGTGTGACACTTCCCTTCGACTATTGCGATTCTTGATCCCATAAAACCCCTCGCTTGCTATTTGAATGCGGGGAACCTTTTAGCGCAAGTTAAGAGGCACTGAGATAAGCATGCAAATCGCCTTATTATTATGGGTGCACACATAATAATAGCGCGAGGTGCATGCAAATCCCAGTGAGGCTTAATGAGCGTGAGAAGGGTCTGCCCTATTGTGTGTAAACTTGGTAGTTTGTAGATTTCAATGTGATACTCGACTTTTACCTCATTTCGATTGGAGTTATGTGCCTCAGGGTTCAGTCGTCAGTTAGGACTGACTCCCACCTTTGTTGTAAATAAGCATGTAGTAGAATTAACTGATAGTAAATCGATAGAAGCTTCTCATGTTCTTTTTGGTTGTAAACTTGATCTCGTGGGTCAAATGTTCGACATTGACCTACTTCCCAATACTCTTGTAAGTTTCGACATGGTCGTTGACATGGACATGGTTATCTATGTATCAAGCAGAAAAAAATCTCTGCAAAAAGAAAATCGTGCGTTCCCTCTCCCCAGTGGGGAATCCTTATCAGTTTAAGATCATCGTAGTGGTGCCGTCGTTGGCATTGTCACAGTCGTGAAAGCCCAGAAGTGTCTACGGAAGGGCTACTCTGCTATACTAACTCTTGTCACCGATTCGCCACTTTAAGAAAGGAAGATCGAGTGTCTTCCACTTATCCATGAATTTTCTGACATGCCTTCTGAAGAGTGAGCTGGTTTACTTCCACATCGTTAGGCGGAATTTCAGATTGACCTTATGCAATTTCAGATTCCTTATGGGAAACAGAAATCCCTTAGGTTCGCTAGATACTATCACAGCTTCATCATAGGATTTTCGAAGGTTTCGCAACTTCAACCTCCTTAGCATAGCGGGGAGCTGTGAATTCCTGAGAAATAAAATCGGAGAACGTCTTTGCAGCTTTTGAAACCCAACCCTACAACACGCGGAGCATCGCTTCTATCCGAGGGTACCGATGATCCAGCGATATACCATGGTGGTGTTACGGAGAGGAACTGCACGACCTACAACCTCCGGTGGGAACCGTGGTCATTGGATTTAAGTGGGAGGCATTACTTGGATGGTACCGAATGCACCAATTAGACCGATCACAAGGGCCTCCAGTGCACCCTTGTTTCAATAGAGCTAACCATGTGATGGCATCGCTAGATGGAACTTCCGAACGAACACGGGATTAAGAGAACTATACCCACGCATCCCTGTAGACGAACCTTATCACTTTCACTTGTCATCGCCGCTAGAAGTGAAGCAGTCACAGTTACACGCGTTTGTCGTTTTGCAACACTAACCCTTACCCACCAAACTCTGATTTGGACAAACGATACACTCGCGCGACCGCAATGTAACGAACCTCCCTGTTGTGTCATACCGCCATGCACCACTACTGGAAATTACTTCTTGACAACAAATTTGCTGGCCGAATCCTTCGGATGTTTAATGGACCCCTGTTTCGCTCGATTCTTTGTACAAACCTCATTAATCCCCTGTTTCTTTGATTGGCAACTGATATAACAAAACGCTAACCACCATACCATGATTTCCACCGATCACAAGATTAGCCCCCCAGGCGTTGTAAGGTATCTATGGATCGAGTTCGTCGGAACTCACTTCAAGCCATTGTTTTAGATCAATTTTCGGGACGAAAATTCTTTCAAGTAGGGGATGATGTGACACCCCGCGAAAACGCTTAACAAAACTAGCTTCCTCAGTGACTGTTTGCTAAATTTCGGGACGAAATTTCCTTCAAGTTGGGGATGATGTGACAACCCGTAATTCTGGGGTTAGTTAACTTAGATTCCATAACCTCTGACGCATATCTCGGTATCTAATTATTTAATTTATTTCGCGATCCTACAAATTCATTTATTTAAGTGTGCACTCGAAATCATTTATTGGACCTCACATACCCGACCCACTTAAGTTTAACTTGTGTATGTGACAATCGGACCTTATGGGCTTTAGCAAGTCTAAGCAAGTCTCGTATATTCTTTAACTTGTTAGGCCCATATATCTTGTTCGCTAAAAATGAACCGCCGGCCCAACTCATTCATTGTTTGTTTACGGTTTGTTTAGGAAAGGGAACCGGCCCAACATAACGTATTGGTTGTTTAGATTGAGTAATTAATCAGCCCAACTCCCCTATTGTTTAGGCATACGTATTGTAATCTTAATCTAATTCTGATGAGTTTAAAACAAAAACAAACCCTACCCTTCTCTCTCTCAAAATCACGGACGGCAGATAACCTTCATCCCCATCAAAGTGATCTCCCACCTTTGAGGCAGCACTTGTAAATTGGCAATTGAGTGGTATGAATGTTATTATTTTACGTGCCTTATGTTGTGTGTGTATATGCTGTTTAATACATGAGATTATGAATGATTGCAACCTGCTTGAACAAGAGTAATGTTGTGAAAGATGATCATATGTGCGATTGAATACAATGGAGATTTCATGTGTTATTAATAATCGGATTATGGCGGTAGGATTAGTTAATGCAATTAATGTGATCATGTGGTAGCCTTGTATTATCGATAACATAGGGTTATTTTTACAAGAAATAGTAGGTGAACACATCATATAGATATGGCTTCTTGAACGATACATAGAAATCGGTTGGAAGAAAAATTGATAATGTTGTCGTGCATAATGATTGTAGTGGCTGGGTTAATTAGAAAAATAGGAGAAGGGGTGGGGTAGGGCTGCATGATTCATCTAATGAAGATGAGTTGATGGCCACGTGCATGAAGTCCCATTAACATGTGGGTAGTCTGCCATAAATTTGAATGGTCCAATTAAAACAAAGGAGGTAGTGTTTGGTCCAATGATTGTCAAGATTAGTGGCATGCAATTAGTTGGCTTATACTTTGGGTGATTTATTTGTGAGTAATATGTGTATGTACGGTTAAGTTACTTTAAGGATCATGTGCATGGGCTTGACAAATTAATGAACTGATTAATTTATGTTGATTAGTTAGTGGATATTTACTAATTGTTTTGATGATTGTGTTTGCACATGAAAGCTTATCGAATGATCTAGGATGTACGCATGAGTGTATGGAAACTGTTATATATATGTGGATATGTGAATGATGTGCAAACCATTATGTGTGCGATGGATGGTGTGTAGCCATGATTATAATCAGATTTGATATTGATAGTAGGATCTCATACGTGTCACTTGATTATCGAAGAGTATGTTAGTGGGTTATGATATAGGGTTATGTGTGTTACTAGTTTGCATGAGAATTTATGGTATGTGTTTATTAATAGCTTAATATGGGTGCAACTGATCAATGTCAATGTATATATATGTGTGGGTTTAATCTGATAGGGGGTCATGAGCATATGCATAAATATTAGGGTATAGATTTCTGTTGGTTATTTATCCAAGAAGGGGCACAAGTCAAAACCCATTTTCTCAATTTGATGGCACTAGTGGTCTAGTAGCCATAGGGTTCCATGTGCTATGCTACATATCTAAATTAATTATACCCATGTAAATTATTAAATGGTGGGTTACATGAATAAGCAAAATTTCGAGGATCTAGTGTGAGGTCCAGAAACTTATGAGATGATGTCACAATAACAATTGACTAAATTGAGTTGCACTACTACTTGTCACAACTAACATGATAGTTTAAAGGTGAACTGAGCTACTTGATTTGGGCTATGATGTAATGTGAACTTGCATCATGAATGTAATAATAATCTGGATATCTCCGATGACTTAAGTAATGATATATGCTAAGTTTGCTGTTACTTGAGTTCGGTGTGCAATAAATGTGCTTGATGTGAACAATGAATACGTGGAATTAATTGTGCGTGAAAGGTGTGGTACATGTGCGTGTAGAACTGACTGTTGTCGGTAACCTTTTTAGGGCGTGTTTGGTTCGACTAATAAACAAGATCTTTAATCTTACCGAGCAAACCAAAGGTGAGTTCACTGCACTTTTCTCAAGCATGCGTCCCGGTGGTTTGGGACAACCGGTAAACATTTGGAAGGGAAACATTGGGTAAATAACTTAATCGGTTTTGGTTATTGCCTGGAGGGCAATGGGGGTGATTAGTTGATAGCGCTATTAGGTGGGAAACCTCACACCGGGCCGTAAGGACGGGCGTGAACTAATTATCTGGGTATGGCTATGGTTGTTAGAGGCACACTCCTCGGATACATATGGGCACTCTCCCTAGGGTATCTAACGAAGGCAACATAGCAATCGGTCGTTAAGGGGTACCCACTCCCCGGATACATATGGGCACATTCCCTAGGGTATCTAACATGAGCAACATTGTAACGCAACATTGAATCGCATTAACATACATCTGGTAACTCAACCCGTTAACAAAACCTTGAACTCACCAGCGTAGTCTGACACACTTGTTTACATGCTTGTAGGTAATTACTGAAGGAACTTGGGAACTTGCTGTCTGATGCTGCTGGAGTGGTTGTGGTCATGATAAACAATTACATTGATGTGGTTTCGATACATTTACACACTTATACATTTATGCTTCCGCTCAATACTTTGGTTTTGGTTAAACTTTTCAAACGTTATATTTATTTCAATTGGGTATTTCAATACATTATGACTTGTGTTTGATATGATTGGTGGCTCTTTGTTGGATCGTTGCACCTCCAATAGGGACATACCCTAGGTGGTAATTTGGGGGTGTGACAGAGCATGTTTTGCCAAAGTTGGCGAAAAGTAATGCAATGTATTAAAAACGAGTCAATATTGACCCGTGCCAGGTACGCACAAGGAATGATACTCTCGTGAATGGTACATGTACCAACCATAATATGGATTATGGTCGGAGGAAATAGGAGTTGATAAAATTATATTTTGATATAAATACCCATAACGGGTTAAATAATTCGGTTTAAGAACCGGAAATTTGAATTCGAAGGAAACAAGAATTTTGAATATCGGATGAATGAATTGGATGGAAATATGTTTATAACTTGTTGTGAAACTATCAAAACTAACTTTTACGTTGGTTTTGATTTTAGGAATGTCTTATGGAACTCCGGATGAGGATCAAGCAAGAAAGGAGAACCGAACACATGTCTCGAAGCTTCCGCAACGATCTTTTTTTGTTCTAGTTTATAAAGTGGATATTGTAAACTCTTGAAATTATATTTTGGAATGTTTTAAATTATGCAAGAAGTTTAACTTGGAAAAGTTTTTGTAATCTTGAATTTTCGTATAAAATACGTGTTTAATATTATAATATTGATTAATAGAGACGGGTCTTACAGCATCAAGGATCCAATGTTTCTCAGGATCAAGGATCCTTCAAAAGCTTGCAGCCTGGAAGTTCAGATGTCCATCAAGGAGACTTCATCCCAATTCAAACCATTGCCTCTTCTGGTCCTTCAGTTATACCAGAATCTCGACAATATGGATTCACATCTGGGATTCCGAACTTGAATCCACCGGGAGGTAACACTTTCAATAATTCTTATACCACTAACCATGGCCTTATGCAGGATACAGGTATCAACCAAGCTATGGCTAAGGAGTTACAAAAGCTTAAGGATATGATATCCAGTGTTCCAGGAGTGGTCAAGCTCATTCCTGAGATCGCAGACGGTAGCCATAGGATATCTCGTTTTGCACCACCCTTATGTGATGCTGAGATACCCAAAAGATTCCAGATACCATCTATGAAGCTATATGATGGTTCAACGGATCCGGAGGAACATGTAGCTCAATACAGGGAGAGGATGGAGATCAATCCAATTCTTGAGAGGTTAGAAGAAGCATGTCTATGCAAGGGATTTGGATCCACACTCACAGGATCTGCTCTTAAATGGCTGCTAAGTCTTCCCCCTTGCTCTATTACTTCATTTGCTAACCTAGTTAACCTGTTTAATAGTCAATTTTCTTGTAGTAGAAAATTTGAATGCTTAACTAATGATTTATATAGGGTAACACAAGGTCAAAAATGAATCACTTAGAGATTATATCACTAAGTTTAGTAAAGAATCCTTAGATATTCCTAACTTGGATATAGCCACGGCTGTGGAGGCCTTAAAAATGGGTTTACTTAGGGATTCATTATTCTATGATAATCATGTTATGACACCATGCAGGAATCTTGATGAAGTAAGAACCAGGGCCCTTAGGTTCATCCGATTAGAGGATGACAAAAAGGATCCAGGAAAGGCTAGCATGATCCTCGAAACAGGAAAAGCAAGGATCCTACTTCAAGAATAACAAGTTCAAATCCTACAACAAATCTGATAACCAGAACGTGCATGCAGTGGAACAGGAAGAGGATGATGAGGATTATCCTCCAATCTCTGAATACTATTTTTCTGTTGATAACAATGAACTGATTCTTGCAATGCAGAATTTAGGTGAGAAAGCTAGTGGCCAAGAAAAAGTGACAAATCAAAATGGTGTGCATATCACGAGGATTTTGGGCATCTCACCAAAGAGTGCATTGCACTAAGGAAAGAAATTGGTTACTTGTTAAGCAAGGGGCACTTAAATGAACTTTTGGGACGAAAGAAGTCAAGAACCCAGGATCCTGAAAGGATCCTGGAAAAAGCTCCTGCTCCCCCAGCAGATGCACAAGTCATAAACTTTATATCTGGAGGATCAGACGTTTGTGGTACATCCTTTTCAGCAGCCAAAAGACATGCTAAGGAAACCAAGATGGAGAATGGAGACAGACCCATCCGACAGTGTTACCAAGGATAAAGTTATAACTTTTGATGAGGATGATCGTGTTGACATACAGGATCCTCATCATGATGGTCTTGTTATTACTCTTTTTATTTCTAACCATTTGGTTCGCAGGATCCTTATAGACGGAGGAAGCTCTGTGAACATCATCCAGCTTGATGTCCTAAAGAAAATGAATACTCCTTAGTCTGATATTGTGCCAAGATCCTCAGTACTTGTGGGATTCAGTGGGGAGACCAAGAATACTCTGGGGGACATCAAACTCCCAATTTATATCGAAGGATTACATTCTTATAAAAAATTTTGTGTTATAGATTGCTTATCTTGTTGTAATGTTATCCTTGGCAGGCCTTGGATACATGACATGAAGGCAGTCCCATCCACTTATCATCAATGTGTGAAGCTTCCTAGTCCATGGGGGGTGGTGAAAATTGAGAGTGATTAACAAGAGGCTAAGAATTGCTACACATCATCAATTAAACCAGCCTCAAGGCCAAGGGAGCAATAGCAATTAAAGTATCCTCCAAGGGATGTCTTGGAGGCAAGAGAGCATGATGTGAAAGAAATCCTTAGGGATCCTCATGATCCTGAATCCAAGATTTACATAGGATCAGGGATCCTTGGCAAAATAGAAGAGGATTTGGTATCCTTCCTCAAGAGGAGAAAAACTACCTTCGCATGGAAACATGATGTCACACCCCGACCACGTAGAACATACAAAACGTGGCGGAAACGTCAGGGAGTGTTGTAACAGAATCAATTGTTTCAAATCCATGGCAAATGAAGTTTCGTTTTATAAATCAAACATGAAAGTTTACATTGTCTAAACAAGAATCAAAGTGTACATAACATAAATTAACTAGTTCTTGTCTCGTTTTAAGTCACTAAGGCACAGGTCCGCCTAAGTATGTCTTGATAAGTCCTATGCATCATCTCCTGAAAACACATGTGAAAATAGGTACGTCAGCATAAAAATGCCTGTGAGATACATTGGTTTTGTGAAAACGGAATTCATGACTTGAGTTTGAGAAAATGTTTAGTCATGAACCTCGTATTTTGCTTTGTCTTGTAAATCATTTGAAAAACGGTAAGATCAAATGATATGTATAAATAAGAGAACAATGCATGGTTAACTGAATAACCATGTAAAAAGAGTTTGTATAAGATTTGTTGTTTGTAAATCAATGTCTTGTGAAAAGCGTGTTATTTGTATAAAATGTTCTATGTCTCAAACTGAAATGATTCAAATAACGCTACGATATGTAATACCATACAAACACTTATATATAGGAAGTACCAGCGGCGTATCCACCATGCTTGTATCATATTACACATGCCTCGTTACTTAAATCACTTACTCAAACCAAACCATCAAGATGAAATGTTTAACAACGGTAGAAATGTTTATGTATAGTCAAATGGTTACAACGGTTCAAAATGTAGTATAATGTGTTCATATGCTGGATGAGCATATGCAACAGAAATGCAATGTGAAACAATGTACTACGTATGCACACAATGGGCGTACGTAGCATGAAATGTATTGTAGAGTACAATGGTTCAAAATGTAGTGTAATGTGTTCATATGCTGGATGAGCATACGCAACAATAATGCAATGTGAAACAATGTACTACGTATGCACACAATGGGCGTACGTAGCATGAAATGTATTGTAGAGTACAATGGTTCAAAATGTAGTGTAATGTGTTCATATGCTGGATGAGCATATGCAACAATAATGCAATGTGAAACAATGTACTACGTATGCACACAATGGGCGTACGTAGCATGAAATGTATTGTAGAGTACAACGGTTCAAAATGTAGTGTAATGTGTTCATATGCTGGATGAGCATATGCAACAGTAATGCAATGTGAAACAATGTACTACGTATGCACACCATGGGCGTACGTAGCATGAAATGTAAAGCAATGTACTAAGTACGCACACAATGGGCATACATAGCATAAACACAATGAAATCATGTACTATATATGTACTATCGAACATAGCAGTATATGATGTGAAAACCGGAAAGCATGAAAGTAGCAAGTAGGCACAGGTGTTTCACCCCAAAACAGTTTGGAAAACAGTAAAAGAGGGGTTCAATGTACTCACCTGAGATTTCTTTGAATTCCTTGTATAATAACCAGATAATGCTAGAGGTCACGGGATATCAAACGGCACCTAATAGGTAGCTATATTAATATACCGGACCAAAATCGGAGGGTCGGATAGTATGCGGGTTCGTAAACCAAACGAGTATGGAGACTCGTGTAATATGGTTTAACAAAGCCTACATACTAAAATGAAACCTAACCTAAGTGCTTACGCCCCATCATGACCCGTTTAGGTAGCTTAGGCTACCCTAACGCGTCGTTCGCGTAGAACGCGTCTGGAACGCCTAACATCGTGACCACAATGTATAACCTCGGAAGGTTATAGCTATGGTCACCTAATGTGTTTGGTCGGATCCTAAAGATCGACCAAATGGGTCGGGTTCGAAAGTATAAGCGATGGTTTAGATCGCTTACCTTACGACCCTGTATAAGCACTAAACTAAAAGTGACGAGCTAAGCATGTTAGAACATGCTTAACTAAGTTTAGAAAACAGGTTTGACATCAAAACAAACGGCTTTGATGCTCACGAGTAGTTTGGTTACAAAATATGCAAGAATGCACATTTTGGCCGAAACTACGACCCGTCACTGAGCCTAGTTAACGTGGTGATCAGTAGGTATAGTCACTACGGACTATAACCATCGTGATCACGCTCACGTTATGAAGTTCCATGAACTTCGCATCGACCATAAGCTGGTCAATGCAGAAAGTCAACAAAATGTTGACTTTCGGACTCGAAAAGCGATAAAAGAGCGAAAGAAGACTTACGGAAGGTCCCCGAGTGCTAATCTAGATCAAATAGCTCAGGTATGGAACAATGGTTCCAACTTAGAGCCTTAAGATCAGATTTTGTGGGTTTTTGGAACAAAGGGGGGGGGTATTTATAGGAAAAGAGGAACCGTTAGGATCGTTTATCGAATATCGTGCCGCGATCTCGAGCGTACACTTGTCAAATTCTTGTGGTAAGTCAGAACTTGGCCCTTGGCTCCTGATTGGGTGAAAGGGCATTGCCCCTTGATCGAACGAAAGGCCAAACTGCATTAAATGCAAAGATTTTTCTGTCTGACAGTCTCACGCGCCCCGCGTAAGGATTTGGTAAATCCTTACGCGCCCCGCCTAAGGTTCCCAGATCAGAATTTACAATTTTGGTCCCTGCACTTCAGAAACACGTATTTTGGCCCATTTTTGGCACGTTTAAGCCCCGTTAACCTCATTTCAAGGCTCTAAGATGAAGTTAAAGTGTAGGGGACATGAAATATGCTCAAAAATATTCCGGATGTCGGTTCGTTTGGCCGTACGATTGCGATGTTCGCTTAATTACGACGGAATGCGCACAAGCGCGAAAGACGATCCAAATGACGCGACGAATGGATTTTTCTCATGCCCAACACTAAGGCATAATATAAGGATGCTTACATAAATTTTTGGATGTCCGGATGTATTCAGAACGTAAGTTATGCGCGAAAGTGCAAACTTGTGCACTTTTTGACACTTTTAGTCCCTGAATGATCCAAAAGTTTGTTTTAGCATACCAAACACCTCAAAGCCTATTTCTAAGCTATGTAGAGGATATTTAGGGTATGTTTAACTTATGAACATGTTCCGGAATGTTCGTTACAGTTCAAATTGGCATACTTTCGCAGTTTGTCAAGTTTAGTCCCTGTAAGCGAATTAACTTGTTTTTGCTATACCCAAGCCTTCAAAACTTATTTCTAAGTTATGTAAAGGTTATTTAAGGTATGTTGAGTATATGTTGATGTTCCGGAGTATTTGTCGCATTAAACTGAGTACGTTTACGCACCAGTTTGCGTATAATGCTCTAGAAAGCAATGTAGAGTTTGAAATTGAACAATAATTGATATGTGCAAAACATACACATATTTATACAAGATCCCAAGTATGAAATACAATATTTCATCGGCTTGGTACTTGTTTGATGGTCGCGGTGACACAGGTGTCACAGTCTCCCCTACTTTAGGAAATTTCGTCCCGAAATTTATTCGTAGGAGTCTATTTGTGAATTTGCCAAATAACCACCAATGATATGTAAGGCAATATCTTGTCATTTCCTTAACGGTCATTCTTCCGAAACGAAAATGAACAGACGGGTCATTTTCAATGGTTGCTTCATCAGAATTGGAAATGAAGGATTACACAACGGATATTCATTTCCTCAACGGATAATCTTCAGAAACGAAAATGAATAAACGGGGTCATCTTCAACGGTTGCTTCCTCAGAGTTGGAAATGAAGTATTACACAACGGATATTCATTTCCTCAACGGATAATCTTCAGAAACGAAAATGAACTAACGGAGTCATCTTCAACGGTTGCTTCCTCAGAGTTGGAAATGAAGGATTACACAACGGATATTCATTTCCTCAACGGATAATCTTCAGAAACGAAAATGAACAAACGGGGTCATCTTCAACGGTTGCTTCCTCAGAGTTGGAAATGAAGTATTACACAACGGATATTCATTTCCTCAACGGATAATCTTCAGAAACGAAAATGAACTAACGGAGTCATCTTCAACGGTTGCTTCCTCAGAGTTGGAAATGAAGGATTACACAACGGATATTCATTTCCTCAACGGATAAATCTTCAGAAACGAAAATGAGCAAACGGGGTCATCTTCAACGGGTATTCTTTAGATTTGGAAATGAAGGATAAACGGATATTCATTTCCTCAACGGATAAATCTTCAGAACGAAAATGAACAAACGGAGTCATTTTCCTCGACGGGTATTCTTCAGATTTGGAAATGAAGGATAAACGGATATTCATTTCCTCAACGGATATTCTTCAGAAGTGAAAAATGAATAGCTAGTTCATTTTTCCTCAACGGATGCTTCATCAGAATTGGAAATGAATAGGGTTAACTCTAGACACATGACAGAACTTCCTGTGATTTCTGTGCACTAAATTCCATAATTATGTATGCATCCATAATTACGTAATCCCTTGCACAGTCCGCACAGTTTGTTTTGTAATGTTTTGGGGAAGGATATCAAACTTGTGACGAGGGTGACTAGACTTCCATCGGTTCCTTTTAATTAGATCGACAGGGGATCCTCTTGGTTAGGCCACCAAGGAGTCCTTTCAGCTATATCATCACATGATATCCCTAACCAGATTTTTGGATGAATCTGTTTAGCTAGACAACTCAAGGGGTCTAATTATGAAGTAGTACTTTATAATCCGAGGGACTTAACTATAACATAGAAGTCCATTGAGGATTTTAAGTAATACCTTTGGGCATCCTACTATGAATCTCTTGTACACGGATATGTAAGATTCTACGAAGATTTGGATAACATAATTTGGATCACACAACAACACATAAGGAAACACATAAGCACATAGTCACATAATTGTTTAATTTGATCATAATTTGTTATTAACTTGTTATCGATTGAATACGGATATGGAAACTTGTCGACGGATCTCAATGTTCACTGGAATCTATCTGAGAAGATAGAAAGATCTCCCAAAATTCGATTTTTGATTACAAGGAATCACCACATTCGAATGAAGGTATACAACAATTAAAGACTTACGGGAAATTCCTAGGTACCCTATTAAGGATTTATAGTGGTACCTTGGGTATTCGTCTTGTGTTGTAACCTGCGCCTTGTACTTCGTTTCCTTAGAATAAACGGGTACTTAGGAATTCCGTGGAAGACGCAAGCGATTATAGAATGGGAGAATTTTGGGGGTAGTTTGTTCCTCAAGGAATATGGTTCCTTGATTGTCGGTATTGCAAGGGATATGTCGTTTATACATGCAACCATCGAAATACATTGCAATGTAAATGAAAGATTTATTTATAAACAACGATATCAACTGTTCCTTGGATCTTGACAACAAAAGAAACTTAATACATAAGACATGATTATTTCTAACCGATGTTGTCTTCTAGTCAGTCGGGTGATCATCCTTGTGCTGGATTTGCATTAGCAAGCTTTGGGCAATTTCTTCGGAAATGACCCATCTCGCCACAGTTGAAACAAGAACCTGGTAGGAAACGACCTTGAGCGGGATTGTTGCCAGCTTGGTTCGGTGCAGCTGCAGCTGGGCAGATTCTTGTTGTATGGCCTATGAGTCCACAAGTTTGGCATTTGCGGCACTGTACATTGGCGTGATGATGGAGGCTACATTGGTTGCACAAGGGTGCAGTTCCATTGTATGGTTTTCTAGCAGGGGGTTGAGCTGGTTGGTTGGGGACGGCTTGACCATTGTGAGCGACCACGGCGAAGTTCTGAGAAGCCTTTCGCTTCCTTGACTTCTTAGGAGATTCAGTCTGTTCATCCATGGTCTTTGATTCCTCGATTGGGTTCGATTCCCCGGCTGATTTCTTGTCACCTTTTCGAAAAAGTTTATGCTTTCTGATCTGCGATTCAGTCAAGGTTGCAGATAGCTCAATGGCCTGACGGGGTGTGGTAGGGTTGCTACCAGTGACAATGTCTTGTACCGAGTCAGGCAGGCCGTCGATGTACCTTTCGATAGCCTTGTCGAGTGGGGCGACCATAGTCGGGCAAAGTAGACTCAACTCCTCAAACCTATCAGTATATGCCCTGTGTTCGCCACTATCTTGTTTCAAATCATCAAACTCCTTCTCCAACGCTCGTTGTTCATGACGAGGACAAAACTCTCTCATCATAAGTGCTCTCAGTTCAGCCCATGTTTGTGCTAGAGCTACATCTGCACCACGGTCTCTCATTACCCCGTTCCACCATGTAAGAGCCCTCTTCTGAAACACACTCGAAGAAAACTCGACCTTGCGATTTTCCGGACACTGCACGTGGCGAAAGGTATTCTCGATGCTCTCGAACCATTGGAGAAGCCCAGTTGCTCCCTCAGAACCACTAAACTTGAGTGGTTTAGCCGAGTTAAAGTTCTTGAAATTGCATGTACCATTGTTGTTGTTGTTGGCTTGGTTCCATTGAGCAAAGAGATTTGGGAATTGAGCAGCCATCTGCTGCGCAATAATTTCTGCCAGCTCGGCAGTTGCTATCTGGTGTTCGCGTCGAGGAGGCATTCTAAAAGAGGAAAACATGAAAGGAAACAAATAAAATGGTATTGGGTAAGAATAGGATGTTACAATCACTGACCATAATCACGGTTGATGGTCACTTGTTTGAATCATGAAGCAAACAAACAACACCAGGGCTGAATCAAAGCAAATAGATCCTCATAGTGTATCGCGAAGACATGCTCGCCTATAAGTGGACACTCACCCCAAGAGTTCCCAGGTAAGAGTGACTGGTCCGATTATGCGGATTTGTACGAACACTCTAACCTTAGACAGAAAACCCAGGGTACAGGCATTCACCCTTCCAGTTCGCACGTGTTCACACTATTTAGGACCCAAAACTTTGACGGGAGTTTTGAAAATTCAAAGGGGTTCAAAACCTTATAACAAAGGGTTCAAAACCTTACAATAGAGGGTTCAAAACCTAGTAATCAATCATCCTAGAACAGATGATTAGCTTTCAAGGCGGTTTTGAAATTTATGTTCTTGTTGTGGTCGTCGCCTAAAGGTAGGTGACGGTAT
Source organism: Helianthus annuus (assembly GCF_002127325.2). Classification (NCBI taxonomy): domain Eukaryota; kingdom Viridiplantae; phylum Streptophyta; class Magnoliopsida; order Asterales; family Asteraceae; genus Helianthus; species Helianthus annuus. The sequence goes on from NC_035442.2 coordinate 158,434,811, forward strand.
TGTTTTGTGACTAAACGCAAGTAAACTCGCGTTAGGTTCCTAGGAAGGTTATAGACTAGGTCAAAGCATTACTAATAACCTAATTCCCTATAACCATTGGCTCTGATACCATCTTTTCTGTCACACCCCGACCACGTAGAACATACAAAACGTGGCGGAAACGTCGGGGAGTGTTGTAACAGAATCAATTGTTTCAAATCCATGGCAAATGAAGTTTCGTTTTATAAATCAAACATGAAAGTTTACATTGTCTAAACAAGAATCAAAGTGTACATAACATAAGTTAACTAGTTCTTGTCTCGTTTTAAGTCACTAAGGCACAGGTCCGCCTAAGTATGTCTTGATAAGTCCTATGCATCATCTCCTGAAAACACATGTGAAAATAGGTACGTCAGCATAAAAATGCCTGTGAGATACATTGGTTTTGTGAAAACGGAATTCATGACTTGAGTTTGAGAAAATGTTTAGTCATGAACCTCGTATTTTGCTTTGTCTTGTAAATCATTTGAAAAACGGTAAGATCAAATGATATGTATAAATAAGAGAACAATGCATGGTTAACTGAATAACCATGTAAAAAGAGTTTGTATAAGATTTGTTGTTTGTAAATCAATGTCTTGTGAAAAGCGTGTTATTTGTATAAAATGTTCTATGTCTCAAACTGAAATGATTCAAATAACGCTACGATATGTAATACCATACAAACACTTATATATAGGAAGTACCAGCGGCGTATCCACCATGCTTGTATCATATTACACATGCCTCGTTACTTAAATCACTTACTCAAACCAAACCATCAAGATGAAATGTTTAACAACGGTAGAAATGTTTATGTATAGTCAAATGGTTACAACGGTTCAAAATGTAGTATAATGTGTTCATATGCTGGATGAGCATATGCAACAGAAATGCAATGTGAAACAATGTACTACGTATGCACACAATGGGCGTACGTAGCATGAAATGTATTGTAGAGTACAATGGTTCAAAATGTAGTGTAATGTGTTCATATGCTGGATGAGCATACGCAACAATAATGCAATGTGAAACAATGTACTACGTATGCACACAATGGGCGTACGTAGCATGAAATGTATTGTAGAGTACAATGGTTCAAAATGTAGTGTAATGTGTTCATATGCTGGATGAGCATATGCAACAATAATGCAATGTGAAACAATGTACTACGTATGCACACAATGGGCGTACGTAGCATGAAATGTATTGTAGAGTACAACGGTTCAAAATGTAGTGTAATGTGTTCATATGCTGGATGAGCATATGCAACAGTAATGCAATGTGAAACAATGTACTACGTATGCACACCATGGGCGTACGTAGCATGAAATGTAAAGCAATGTACTAAGTACGCACACAATGGGCATACATAGCATAAACACAATGAAATCATGTACTATATATGTACTATCGAACATAGCAGTATATGATGTGAAAACCGGAAAGCATGAAAGTAGCAAGTAGGCACAGGTGTTTCACCCCAAAACAGTTTGGAAAACAGTAAAAGAGGGGTTCAATGTACTCACCTGAGATTTCTTTGAATTCCTTGTATAATAACCAGATAATGCTAGAGGTCACGGGATATCAAACGGCACCTAATAGGTAGCTATATTAATATACCGGACCAAAATCGGAGGGTCGGATAGTATGCGGGTTCGTAAACCAAACGAGTATGGAGACTCGTGTAATATGGTTTAACAAAGCCTACATACTAAAATGAAACCTAACCTAAGTGCTTACGCCCCATCATGACCCGTTTAGGTAGCTTAGGCTACCCTAACGCGTCGTTCGCGTAGAACGCGTCTGGAACGCCTAACATCGTGACCACAAGGTATAACCTCGGAAGGTTATAGCTATGGTCACCTAATGTGTTTGGTCGGATCCTAAAGATCGACCAAATGGGTCGGGTTCGAAAGTATAAGCGATGGTTTAGATCGCTTACCTTACGACCCTGTATAAGCACTAAACTAAAAGTGACGAGCTAAGCATGTTAGAACATGCTTAACTAAGTTTAGAAAACAGGTTTGACATCAAAACAAACGGCTTTGATGCTCACGAGTAGTTTGGTTACAAAATATGCAAGAATGCACATTTTGGCCGAAACTACGACCCGTCACTGAGCCTAGTTAACGTGGTGATCAGTAGGTATAGTCACTACGGACTATAACCATCGTGATCACGCTCACGTTATGAAGTTCCATGAACTTCGCATCGACCATAAGCTGGTCAATGCAGAAAGTCAACAAAATGTTGACTTTCGGACTCGAAAAGCGATAAAAGAGCGAAAGAAGACTTACGGAAGGTCCCCGAGTGCTAATCTAGATCAAATAGCTCAGGTATGGAACAATGGTTCCAACTTAGAGCCTTAAGATCAGATTTTGTGGGTTTTTGGAACAAAGGGGGGGGTATTTATAGGAAAAGTGGAACCGTTAGGATCGTTTATCGAATATCGTGCCGCGATCTCGAGCGTACACTTGTCAAATTCTTGTGGTAAGTCAGAACTTGGCCCTTGGCTCCTGATTGGGTGAAAGGGCATTGCCCCTTGATCGAACGAAAGGCCAAACTGCATTAAATGCAAAGATTTTTCTGTCTGACAGTCTCACGCGCCCCGCGTAAGGATTTGGTAAATCCTTACGCGCCCCGCCTAAGGTTCCCAGATCAGAATTTACAATTTTGGTCCCTGCACTTCAGAAACACGTATTTTGGCCCATTTTTGGCACGTTTAAGCCCCGTTAACCTCATTTCAAGGCTCTAAGATGAAGTTAAAGTGTAGGGGACATGAAATATGCTCAAAAATATTCCGGATGTCGGTTCGTTTGGCCGTACGATTGCGATGTTCGCTTAATTACGACGGAATGCGCACAAGCGCGAAAGACGATCCAAATGACGCGACGAATGGATTTTTCTCATGCCCAACACTAAGGCATAATATAAGGATGCTTACATAAATTTTTGGATGTCCGGATGTATTCAGAACGTAAGTTATGCGCGAAAGTGCAAACTTGTGCACTTTTTGACACTTTTAGTCCCTGAATGATCCAAAAGTTTGTTTTAGCATACCAAACACCTCAAAGCCTATTTCTAAGCTATGTAGAGGATATTTAGGGTATGTTTAACTTATGAACATGTTCCGGAATGTTCGTTACAGTTCAAATTGGCATACTTTCGCAGTTTGTCAAGTTTAGTCCCTGTAAGCGAATTAACTTGTTTTTGCTATACCCAAGCCTTCAAAACTTATTTCTAAGTTATGTAAAGGTTATTTAAGGTATGTTGAGTATATGTTGATGTTCCGGAGTATTTGTCGCATTAAACTGAGTACGTTTACGCACCAGTTTGTGTATAATGCTCTAGAAAGCAATGTAGAGTTTGAAATTGAACAATAATTGATATGTGCAAAACATACACATATTTATACAAGATCCCAAGTATGAAATACAATATTTCATCGGCTTGGTACTTGTTTGATGGTCGCGGTGACACAGGTGTCACACATGAAGATATGACAGGTATATCTAAAGATATAATTACTCTTAAACTTGGCGTTGACAGGTCATTCAAACCAATCCATCAAAAGAGGAGGAAGTTTGCACCAGAGAGAAATGCCATTATCCAGGAGGAGGTAGAAAAATTACTCCGAGCAGGTATGATTAGGGAGGTCAAGTATCCAAGTTGGTTGGCCAATGTGGTTGTTGTTCAAAAGAAAAACGGAAAGTGGAGGGTATGTGTCGATTTCACAGATTTAAATAAGGCATGTCCCAAGGATCCTTTCCCATTGCCCGAGATTGACTCCATGGTGGATGCTACCGCGGGTCATGAACTATTAACCTTTACGGATGCCTCCTCTGGATTTCGGCAGATTCAGATGGAACCATCTAATAAAGAGGATACAGCCTTTATGACCCCAACTGGTATTTCTTGTTATATTGCTATGCCATAAATGCAGCTGCTACTTATCAAAGGCTAGTCAATATGATGTTCAAGGATCAAATTGGACACACTATGGAAGTCTATATAGATGACATGGTGGTTAAGTCTAAAAAAGCTGAGGATCACCTTAGAGACTTGGAGGAAGCATTCGATATCCTTGATAAATTTAATATGAAACTCAATCCTTCCAAGTGTCAATTTGGTGTAAAAGCGGGTAAGTTCCTAGGCTATATGGTGATTAAGAGGGGTATTGAAGCAAGTCCAGAGCAAATTAAGGCTATTGTGAACATTAAATCACCTGCCAATGCTAAGGATGTGCAAAGATTAACAGGCACGATCGCAGCCTTAAACAGGTTCATATCCAAATCCTCTGAAAAATGCAAGGAATCTTATGACATCCTGAGGAAAAACAAGAAATTTGAATGGACTGAGAAGCATGAAAGTGCCCTTAAAGCTCTTAAGGATTACCTATCCTCAGCCCCCGCTTTGATGAAACCAGAAAAGGGGGATATATTATCCTTATACCTAGCAGTATCCTCAAAAGCAGTAAGTGCGGTCCTTGTTAAGGATCACCAAGGTACACAACATCCTGTTTATTATGTAAGTAAGAGTTTACTTGATGCTGAATCCAGGTATTCACATTTAGAGAAACTTATTCTTGCATTAATTATGGCTTCTACTAAATTAAGACATTATTTTGAGACTCATGCCATTATTGTTAAGACTAATTTTCCAATTAAGAATGTTCTCAGGAAACCTGAAATGTCAGGAAGGATGGCTAAATGGGCAGTGAAGCTTAGTGCTTATGATATAAGATATGAGCCTAGAACAGCCATTAAATCCCAGGCATTAGCTGACTTTGTGGCAGATTTCAGTAGTGACTTGCAAAAGGAAGCTGAGTTAGAAGTCCAACAGCTTGAAGAAACTAAGGATCCTTGGATACTCTTCACTGATGGAGCCTCTAATGTCAAAGGAACAGGACTTGGAATACTACTAAAATCGCCACAGGGGGACATAATACCCCACTCCATAGCTTGTGAGTTTCAAATTACTAATAATGAGGCTGAATATGAAGCCTTAATAGCTGGTTTGCAAATTGCCAAGCATATGAGGATCAGGTATCTTAAGGTACATGTAGATTCATTATTAATGTAACGCCCGACTTGTTTAAAAAGAATATTAAAATACTTTGCGGAAATTAGGCCCAGATTTTTTTTATCTTACTTAATAAAGTTTATTATTCCATAAAAATATATTAATCCACATATTCGGCTTAATAAAAAATTTGCAAACAAGTCATTTAGAAAAATTTCGCCATGACCCATTTGCAAAACGACTAATCCTTACAAAAACAAAACCTGCTTAACAACCCAAGTTTTTTATAAAATAAACATATCCCATTACCACATTGACATACTAGCATTTCGCTAAAATAAACGTTGGACTTAAACTCCAAAATACAAATAATTAAGTCTAATTGGCCCAATAAGGAAACCTCTATACTTAGTGAACATATCACTAAATCCTCCTATCTTTGACCCGCTACCAAAACTTGATCACTTTCGCCTTTCTACCACCCCAAACTGTCATATAACATTACCATATCATTAGCGTCGAACGAAAAACTATGGTAAGCATAATAGTAACTAATATATTGATTGAACCAAATTATTTGTGAATGACTTGTGGGTCTTTTCTTCTTTCATGATTCCGGTTCAAGTCACCCCGTTGATTTTCATGATTTATCACCTACATTGAAAACACCAAAAATATTAACTTTTGCTTGGTGAGGACTCATAATATGATTTTGTATCAAACATAACAGAGTATTCAATGCTCATAATGTCCAACGAAACAATATCGAGCCACCACTTCATTATCTCGAGTCACGCATTTCGTGACTTTCTCCATTCTAATTTGGGCGCCCCTTTTCTATATCTCATGTATATCCCTGCTAATATAGAATCAAGGAAACTTCAAAGTATGTCACACCCCGACCACGTAAAACATCAAATCGTGGCGGAAACGTCGGGGAGTGTTGTAACAGAATTATTGTTCCACAACCATGGTATTTAAAATAATATTTTATTCATCACCCAAGGGTGGAATACATCGTTCAAAACAAGAACCAACATGTTACATTGTCTTAAAATAGAAGAAAACAAAAGTACATCACATAATTAAACTAAGTCTAGCTCCATTTTATATCACTAAGGCCCAAGTCCACCCTAGCGTGTCACGATCATCCTATGCATTAGCTCCTGAAAACACATGTGAAAATAGGTACGTCAGCATAAAGATGCCTGTGAGTAACATAGGTTTTGTGAAAATAGGATTCATGACTTAGGTTTAAGAAAATGTTTAATGAAAACTTGTCATGAATCTAGTTTAAGTGTTTGCTTATGTAAAAATGTTTGAAAAGTGATAACAAATCAGTTAATATGTATGTATATAAAAGAATGATGTATGGTTAAAAGAATAACCAAGTAAAAATAAATTGTATGAAGTAAATTGTTTTGTAAAACAAAGTCTTGTGAAAAATATGTTATTTGCAAAAATGTATAAGTCCAAAATTGATTGATTTAAATAACGGTATGTCATGTAATACAATACAAGCACTTATATATAGGAAGTACCAGCGGCGTATCCACCATGCTTGTAGCATACTACACACATATCATTACTTAAGTCACTTAAACAAACCACCAAAGTATAAAGTTCATGTTTAAACCAACCATCAAATGTTCTTGTCTAAACCATTGTCAATGTTTAAAAATCCAAAATGTAGTCATGTAGTTATGTATGTGTAAACAAAAGTTATGTATGGTAAGTAAAAAATGAGACTACTTAAACCATAAGTAAAAAGGAACAAAACAAAGTATTTTGAATAAATCAAAAAGTTATGTTTTGCCAAGTAATAGCATGTTTTATTGATACAAACATTTATGTGGTAAGTTAACGCATACATCCAAGCCTTGAGACAGCAGGATTACCTTAGAGTAAAGGTTATCAAAGTAAAATGTTTTCGGATTCAGTCATTCCTTTCACCCAAACAAACCTAGGATGTCAGGAACGGGATTTGTCAAGTCCTATGGTACCATTACTTACTACCGAGCGGCGTAGCTAATGTTAATGAATGTAGTAAAGAACCGTTTATGCAAACCAAATGTTATACCAAATGTAAACAAGTTATGTGAAAACAATGTACTAAGTATGCTAAGTAAACATACAAAGCTAAAATAAACGTTGGACTTAAACTCCAAAATACAAATACTTAAGTCTAATTGGCCCAATAAGGAAACCTCTATACTTAGTGAACATATCACTAAATCCTCCTATCTTTGACCCGCTTCCAAAACTTGATCACTTTCGCCTTTCTACCACCCCAAACTGTCATATAACATTACCATATCATTAGCGTCGAACGAAAAACTATGGTAAGCATAATAGTAACTAATATATTGATTGAACCGAATTATTTGTGAACGACTTGTGGGTCTTTTCTTCTTTCATGATTCCGGTTCAAGTCACCCCGTTGATTTTCATGACTTATCACCTACATTGAAAACACCAAAAATATTAACTTTTGCTTGGTGAGGACTCATAATATGATTTTGTATCAAACATAACAGAGTATTCAATGCTCATAATGCCCAACGAAACAATATCGAGCCACCACTTCATTATCTCGAGTCACGCATTTCGTGACTTTCTCCATTCTAATTTGGCCGCCCCTTTTCTATATCTCATGTATATCCCTACTAATATAGAATCAAGGAAACTTCAAAGTAAATCATGATCAAACCGCTTCGGTCAATATAAATAAAATGGTAAACTGCCACATATCTATGTTGTAGTTCATTTGACAATATATACGATTATCAACAATCATTATTAACTAACATACTCTTAATAATTCATACATGTATTCATAACATACTCCAATACGTTATATAGTTTTAACGACACAAGTGTCACTCGTTCATAAGCACTACTAAATGAATACATGTTTTTGCACATGCAGTTTACAACACCCGTGACTTTTTAATTTAGCATACACATCCATATTCAAGGAATCACTCACTTCAACTCATGTAAATATATATAACTACAAAGGGGTTTAAAACAACATAATCACATCCGATTGGTTCCTTATAAATTCCCTAAGATTATACAAGACTATATGATTTATGTTTTTCACTCAGCTTTACGCAGCTGTAGTAATTTAGTATTTTACCCTCTTTGTATTGAGTATTTCACTTCAAACGAAAATTCTTATTAACGGTGACTCCGAGACCTTTCCGTGGATATAAAATACGCCCCTAACGGACATTCGTTTGATTTTCTATGAATTTTTAAAGACTAGCAAAAATCTGGAAATAAGCTGAATTTGCAGCATTTGGGTATCTCGACCCATTAACATTGTGTACTCTTTCTTGATGGGTTAAAACCCCCAAAACATCGCTAAAACAATACGTTATTGTTAAGTTAAACCATACTCAATAAGTTGTATTAAACCACCATAACTAATAAAACTAAAGTCAACAATAAGTCTATTTAAATCAATACGACTCCAAACACATTCGAGTCACTCACCTTCGCCCGTTGGAGTGTTATTGCTTTATTACTTGTTTGACCCGTTGCCATCCAGACGTTATTTCACCTATCTCGACAACAAATCAAACTTGCAAATTATTAGAACACATAACATGTGCATTCATCTCATAATACCTAAGTATTATCCACCCATAACTAAACACGTGTTCTAAATCAATTTTTTACCCCAAATTTCTTTATTGGTTTATCACCACGTATTTGACCCGTTATCACGCATTTGTGTTTAACCGTAACATACAAGTCATTTTCATCATAAATTTACCAAAACTTAATGTTTACTAAACACCAATTTATTATTAGCAAATCATCAAAATTAAGTAAAAATAGCAAATCTTTCAAAAACTCACTTTTATTTTGGTTTAGGCATTTAATCAAACACCTTGAGGGCATAAACTAAGATTCACCATTTTTATACTCATATGAACCTCCACACCCTCAATTCACCCTCAACGATGTCTACTTTCTTTGTAATTGTCATATAGTACCATCTTTCATGTTTTTAAATAAAAGCATCGTTGTATTAGAATCGTCAAATTCTACTCAGATTTTGGTCAGCAAGTTTACACATTGTTTTTCATCTCATCCTATTAGTTAACCAAATTTAGTAATCAAATCATAGCATGCATTCCAATCTAAAATCCAATAACATCAAATATTCATTCTAGCATCTTAATCAAGGTTTCTCCATAGAAAATCCAACACTAGTAACCCTAATTTCGTGGGTTTAGAACCCTTAACCTAACAACCCGAAATTCATGAATTTTACTAATTCAAGATGAAGGATTACATACCAAGAATGCTAGAAATTGATCAAAGAGAGCAGAGTTGGAGTTTTAACCATCCAATTTTGTGATTGTCATGATGAAATTGGCTCCCTCTTCTTCTTTTCTCCTGCTCGACATCACACCAGGCTCCCCTGGTCGATCTTTTTTTTTTCTTTCTTTCATTTTTTTGTTTAACACCCTCTTAAACCTTATATTTCCTTTTATCACCACAAATATTAGTTTCTATTCAGTTTAACCCCCATAGTTACATATATTCCATTACCAGAAATGTAATTATATTACATATCACCCCTTGCAATATAAATATTTTTTTTTATAAATTTGTAACATGATATATACTTTTTTTTATTAAAATACTATCTTGCCAAGACACTATCATTTTAGAGATTAAATTTTCACATTTAGAATATAATTTAATCTCATGAAATATTGGGATGTTACAAGTCTATCCCCCTTAAACAGGTTTTGTCCCCGAAACAAAATCATACTCTACTCTATGATATCACCCAAAGATTTAATTACGTAGCTCGCTTACTCACTACTTTAAGCTGATGTAGGGAGTTAATTTAACCTCTAATTATCATCAAAACTAAAGGTATCCATTAAATGGATTTTACATTTAGAATTTACTTACGTGTACGATAAGTAGAGCATTCATCCATGCTCGTTTGAATTCCGTTGCTCGCCTCCTATGCAACTCACACACGGCTTCCATCTTTCCACCTGTAACATCTCTATTTATACGTATTTAAAACACATGTTCACATTAAACACGAGTTCTAAAATGAACCCCTTCCTTTATATGAGGCTATTCAACCTCTAGTCCACAATTAGCTCAATCAAGGTAATACCTCTTAATTACTTTATCATTAATTATCTTTTCACCACATCTTAGTCCACTTCCAAGTATTTGTACGTTTGGAAATGATTACTAATTATTTTACATCCACATTTTGTGAAAGTATCTTTTCAACCATTACTCAATTGCTTAACATTGATTTTACATGTTATAATTTATGGGGATTAAATCTTACTTGACACTCGTGAAGCTTAAGGCTTCAAGCTAATCACTCATGAGGTACTTATCCTCATTATCATTTCCATCAAGTCCTTAGACATCAATGTTATTACCCCATGAAGTCCGGACACTTCATGTAAACACCCTTGAAGTTCGTATATTTCAAGTTATCATCCGCCACTACTATTATTACAATTTATCATTCTAATTTCTCTCTTTTTATTTGCATAATTCATTCATATACGAGTTTAACGCCATTATCATACGCATAATTAGACATATTTATGTATTATCTTCTCCTTCATTAAAAAATATCTATATGAGCTCGTACGTACTTATCTACATTCATATTCCCATATTACAATTTTATAAACAACTAAACACCTTTCCATACTTGCATACTTAATAAGTAAGTAGAGGGCTCTTCGTATGTACTTACAAGTACGCACACCGCACTTCTGTGTACTTAATACGTACACATGTCTCACAACCATTAACACTTGTAATTTAATTATTAGCCTTAGATTATGAGATATTTAAAACCTAATATTACCCGTGAAGTCCTTATACTTAACTTTACTTCTCTTGGAGTCCTTACACTCCAAGTATTATATGTGATGTCCATATATCATCACCATACATTCGTGATGTCCGTAGACAATCACCATTCATTCCATGATGTTCGTAGATATCTACTTTATGTCACTTTTATTACATTCGTTAAAATTGTCATTCCTGACTAAAACCAAGTTTTAGTTCAACGTTTTTTTAACTTGTGTTAGTTACTCGCATCAAGGAATTGACGACCAATTGCTTTCTCTTTACCAATTTTATTTTACGCGGGGAATCGTAACCGATTCCCACGCCTTAACACAATTGACCAACATGCCCTTTTTAATTTTACCCCGTAGGCTATTTCTTTAGGCATTTCTTTTTATCCATGACCCGAAGGTCACGTTGGTCCTGTAGACCCTTGCCTTTATTTATAACCAGAAGGTCATGATGATCCCGTAGACCACCCTTTACCCGTGTCATCCATTAAATGTATTTGGTCTCACACATCCATTTTATGTTTTGAAAATTATTTATTTTCATGTTTGAAATCTATTAGGGTCTCGTGAACCTCTAGATCATTCGTTCTTATTATTATTATTTTCTTTTACCGGCCCGTCATGGCCCTTTATACCATTCATTCTCCTTTTTCCTTTGTCACATAAGGCCCTTTAGACCGTGAGTGCCAAAATTAATATTTTTTTCTCCTTCCCACCAAGCATGGGCATTTAGGTCATCAATACAATTTCTATTATTTTCCAATCATACCCCATGACGATGTTTGATCATTATAGGCAATACCTCCATTCTATGACTCCGTGGGTCATTTACACATTGGTTTTACTTGTGAATCCATCATTCATGGCCTTATAGACCATGAATGACGATTATCATTCATCATCGTTTCTTTCTTTTCCCTTTTTATCTTTTCTAAGAACATTGTCCACGACTATGATCGTTTTCCACTTAGGCAATACCTCCATTTCCCACGCTCCCGTTACCCGGTTTGCGTTTACGTTTACTTGACCCATTATGATGTTTAAGCGCTTAAGCTTAAACCATCCACATTCTTTTCATGGGATTATTCCGTTTCCATTAACCTCGTCCTTACTACATTGGACGTATATACGTTTATTATAAGAAGTTCATAGCATCATGTGTTTACTAGTTACTTGGCCAAGGTAAGCAGTCAACACATGGTACGTATGACCTTATTATAACTAACACATTACCTCCTATGTAAGTAAATCCTTAGTTCATGTTCGTGTCTCCGATTTTTTTTTTTTTTTGGTAAAACCACTTTTTATTGTTATTTAATAATTATTAGTTTTGCCCATTTTCGTCTCAAAACATGTAGAATGTTTTCATTTTATAAAACTTTTATGCAATCGCATTCCTCAATGTAATCGTTACTTTTCCTCAGTAAGATTTTACTAAGAATATCTACTTGGATGGTCACCCTCATCCGAGTTTCTAAATCAGAAGTCTTTTGTACTTTAATTATTCACAATTATAAATGATGCGTATTACCCGCCCAGTTTCTCTTGGGAGCATCACCCTGTATGGGTATCTCATCCAGTTTCCAAGCCTTAATTCCGTATGCAACCATCATTCATTACTTGAATGTTGCATACTATTATTCATATAATAAATTAAAGTGTGCACCTGGGTGATACTCGCCCTGGTGTGCTTTCATTGCCGTTCGTCCTTTATTCGGTATCATCACTTAGCTTAGGTCCTTGATGAGCATGCCCAACTTCATACTTCCGACCCTTCTACCATCACGTCTGGTTGATCATCAAATTCCTGCCCTCTTCAGATGCGGGATCATACGGGATCATACCACTGAAATATTCACAAAATATTAGTAACATTACAATTTATGAGAGCCTGTATGAAATACAAGGCATTCCATATCACTCGTTAACACGAGTAGCTCGTTATCAATACTGGTCAGTTAGTTAGGCCTTAGGCCGCCTTAACCGTCTTTGGCTTCGTGATCAAGTCTCGGGTCAACTTTCATCTCCCCATAAAAGCACTAAGGTTGAGTTTGAATACCACTTCATATTCAATTCTCTCAACCCACGGCTCTGATACCAACTTGTAACGCCCGACTTGTTTAAAAAGAATATTAAAATACTTTGCGGAAATTAGGCCCAGATTTCTTTTATCTTACTTAATAAAGTTTATTATTCCATAAAAATATATTAATCCACATATTCGGCTTAATAAAACATTTGCAAACAAGTCATTTAGAAAAATTTCGCCATGACCCATTGGCAAAACGACCAATCCTTACGAAAACAAAACCTGCTTAACAACCTAAGTTTTTTATAAAATAAACATAACCCATTACCACATTGACATACTAGCATTTCGCTAAAATAAACGTTGGACTTAAACTCCAAAATACAAATAATTAAGTCTAATTGGCCCAATAAGGAAACCTCTATACTTAGTGAACATATCACTAAATCCTCCTATCTTTGACCCGCTTCCAAAACTTGATCACTTTCGCCTTTCTACCACCCCAAACTGTCATATAACATTACCATATCATTAGCGTCGAACGAAAAACTATGGTAAGCATAATAGTAACTAATATATTGATTGAACCGAATTATTTGTGAATGACTTGTGGGTCTTTTCTTCTTTCATGATTCCGGTTCAAGTCACCCCGTTGATTTTCATGACTTATCACCTACATTGAAAACACCAAAAATATTAACTTTTGCTTGGTGAGGACTCATAATATGATTTTGTATCAAACATAACAGAGTATTCAATGCTCATAATGCCCAACGAAACAATATCGAGCCACCACTTCATTATCTCGAGTCACGTATTTCGTGACTTTCTCCATTCTAATTTGGGCGCCCCTTTTCTATATCTCATGTATATCCCTGCTAATATAGAATCAAGGAAACTTCAAAGTATGTCACACCCCGACCACGTAAAACATCAAATCGTGGCGGAAACGTCGGGGAGTGTTGTAACAGAATTATTGTTCCACAACCATGGTATTTAAAATAATATTTTATTCATCACCCAAGGGTGGAATACATCGTTCAAAACAAGAACCAACATGTTACATTGTCTTAAAATAGAAGAAAACAAAAGTACATCACATAATTAAACTAAGTCTAGCTCCATTTTATATCACTAAGGCCCAAGTCCACCCTAGTGTGTCACGATCATCCTATGCATTAGCTCCTGAAAACACATGTGAAAATAGGTACGTCAGCATAAAGATGCCTGTGAGTAACATCGGTTTTGTGAAAGTAGGATTCATGACTTAGGTTTAAGAAAATGTTTAATGAAAACTTGTCATGAATCTAGTTTAAGTGTTTGCTTATATAAAAATGTTTGAAAAGCGATAACAAATCAGTTAATATGTATGTATATAAAAGAATGATGTATGGTTAAAAGAATAACCAAGTAAAAATAAATTGTATGAAGTAAATTGTTTTATAAAACAAAGTCTTGTGAAAAATATGTTATTTGCAAAAATGTATAAGTCCAAAATTGATTGATTTAAATAACGGTATGTCATGTAATACAATACAAGCACTTATATATAGGAAGTACCAGCGGCGTATCCACCATGCTTGTAGCATACTACACACATATCGTTACTTAAGTCACTTAAACAAACCACCAAAGTATAAAGTTCATGTTTAAACCAACCATCAAATGTTCTTGTCTAAACCATTGTCAATGTTTAAAAATCCAAAATGTAGTCATCTAGTTATGTATGTGTAAACAAAAGTTATGTATGGTAAGTAAAAAAATGAGACTACTTAAACCATAAGTAAAAAGGAACAAAACAAAATATTTTGAATAAATCAAAAAGTTATGTTTTGCCAAGTAATAGCATGTTTTATTGATACAAACATTTATGTGGTAAGTTAACGCATACATCCAAGCCTTGAGAGAGCAGGATAACCTTAGAGTAAAGGTTATCAAAGTAAAATGTTTTCGGATTCAGTCATTCCTTTCACCCAAACAAACCTAGGATGTCAGGAACGGGATTTGTCAAGTCCTATGGTACCATTACTTACTACGGAGCGGCGTAGCTAATGTTAATGAATGTAGTAAAGAACCGTTTATGCAAACCAAATGTTATACCAAATGTAAACAAGTTATGTGAAAACAATGTACTAAGTATGCTAAGTAAACATACAAAGCAGAAAAGTCATGTAAAACAACGTGCTAATATGCCATGTAAACATATATAGCAAAGTAATGTAATGTAAATCAATGTGCTAGCATGTTAAGTAAACATACATAGCAAAACATAATGAAATCATGTACTAATAGAGTACTAATAAACATAGCAAGCATATGATGTAAAACATGAAAGCACGAAAGTAACAAGTAGGCACATGTGTTTCACCCCAAAATGTTTGGAAAACAGTAAAAGAGGGGTACTATGTACTCACTTGAGATTGCATAGAAGTCCTAGGATAACCACCAAGCAAAGCTAGAAGATCACGAATCAAACGGTACCTATATAGGCATCTACATTAATAAACGGACCTATCGGAGGATCGGGTAGTACGAGGGTTCGTAAACCAAATAAGTATGGGAACTTATGTAATATGGTTTAACAAAGCCTACATACTAAAACGAAACCTATCCTAAGTGCTTTTGACCCGTTACGACCCGCTTAGGTAGCTTATGCTACTTTAACGCGTTGTTTGCGTAAAACGCGTTCGGAATGCCTAACTAGTCCTATGACAAGCAAGATATGCCTTAACATGTTTTATATTGATGTTAAATCAGTTTAGATACCAAAAATTATGTTACATAGGCTTAAAATGAATTTTAGCGAAAAAAGGGTATTTTGGTAATTTACCTAAGGCATAAGAACTACTTATCATACAACTACTTAAACGATGTGACCATAAGGTATAACCTCGGAAGGTTATTCCCTACACTATGGTCACCTAATGTGTTTGGTCGGATCCTAATGATTGACCAAATGGGTCGGGTTCGAAAGTATAAGCGATTGGTTAGATCGCATACCTTTACGACCCTAAACAAGCACAATTCTAAAAGCGACGAGCTAAACACACTAGAACATGTTTAGTAAAGTTAGACAACAGGTTTGATATAAAAACAAACGGTTTTAATACCCTAGAGTAGTTTGGTTACAAAATACGCGAGAAAACGTATTTTGGCCGAAACTACGACTCGTCACTAAGCCTAGATAACGTGGTAATCAGTTGGTATAGTCACTAGGGACTATAACCATCGTGATTACGCTCACGTTATGAAGTTCAAACGAACTTCGCGTTGACCATAAACTGGTCAATGCAGAAAGTCAAACGCAGTTTGACTTTAACGCTAAAACGAATGAAAGACGCGAAAGAATACTTACAAAAGGTCCCCGCAAGATTGATTTCCAAGTATTTCTCAGGTATGCCGGATGTCGGTTCGTTTGGTCGTACGATCGCGATGTTCGCTTAATTACGACGGAATGCGCATAAGCGCGAAAAACGATCCAAATTGTGCGACGAATGGATTTTTCTCATGCCAAACACTAAAATAAAATATTTTAATGCTTGCATAAATTTTTGGATGTCCGGATGTATTCAGAACGTAAGTTATGCGCGAAAATGCAAACTTATGCACTTTTTGACGCTTTTAGTCCCTGAATGAGCATAAAGTTTATTTTAGCACACCGAACCCCTCAAAGCCTATTTCTAAGCTATGTAAAGGATATTTAAGGTGTGTTTAACTCATGATCATGTTCCGGAATGTTCGTTACAGTTCAAATCGGCATACTTTCGCAGTTTGTCAATTTTAGTCACTGTAAGCGAATTAACTGGATTTTGCCATACCAAAGCCTTCAAAACTTATTTCTAAGTTATGGAAAGGTTATTTAAGGTATGTTAAGCATAAATTGATGTTCCGGAGTATTTTTCGCGTTTAACTAATTACATTCATGCACCAGTTTGCGTATAATTCTCTAGAAAGCGATATAGAGTTTGAAATTGAATAAAAACCAAAACATGAAAAACATCAAATATAAACAAACAAACATTGGGATCAAATAACTTTATTTCATTGATAACTGAACTGTTTACAATGATTACAAGCACAGATGTCACAGTCTCCCCTACTTGTGGAAATTTCGTCCCGTAATTTGTTTAGAGGAAACTCGTGGGAAAAGATGTGGATACTTTGCCTTCATTTGATCTTCACGTTCCCAAGTAAATTCAGGTCCATGTTTAGATTCCCAACGAACTTTAACCAACGGAATGCGCTTGCGTTTAAGCCATTTGACTTCACGATCCATAATTTCCACAGGTTTCTCAACAAAATGAAGTGCTTTATCAACACGGATTTCGTCAAGCGGTAGGTGGAGGTTCTCATCAGCTAAGCACTTTTTGAGATTGGATACATGGAAGGTTGGATGAACATTACCAAGTTTAGGAGGTAATGCAAGTCTATAGGCTACCTTACCGATTCTTTCGACGATCTTGAATGGTCCAACGTATCTAGGTGCAAGTTTTCCTTTCTTTCCAAACCTGATCACACCTTTCCAAGGTGAGACCTTAAGTAATACACGATCACCGACTTGAAATTCCAAAGGCTTGCGTCGTCGGTCCGCGTAACTCTTTTGACGGCTTCGAGCTGTCTGTATGTTATCATGAACTTTCTTACCCTTGTCAGTTGTCTTTAGAATGAGGTCAGGTCCAGTAAGCTGAGCCTCACCTATCTCATTCCAGCAGACTGATGAACGACATTTTCGACCATAGAGAGCTTCGAAAGGAGCCATGTTGATGCTGGAGTGATAACTGTTGTTGTAGGAGAATTCAATCAATGGAAGATGTGAATCCCAACTACCACCAAAGTCGATCACACAAGCTCTAAGCATATCCTCCAAAGTCTGGATTGTTCTTTCAGTTTGGCCATCTGTTTGTGGATGATATGCTGTGCTCAGATTAAGTTGGGTCCCCATAGCAGATTACATGGTTCTCCAAAAATGTGAAGAGAAGCGAGCATCTCTGTCAGAAATAATGTTCAAGGGAACACCGTGTCGAGATACGATTTCATCCACATAGATTTTGGCCAGCCTTTCAGCAGAAAAATCCTCACGGATTGGGAAGAAATGCGCTGATTTAGTAAGACGATCCACAACTACCCAGATGGCATCCTGGCCTTTCTTAGTTCGCGGAAGTTTAGTAATGAGATCCATAGTGATGTTTTCCCATTTCCAAACTAGAATCTCTGGTTGC
The DNA here is from genome assembly GCF_002127325.2 of Helianthus annuus. Classification (NCBI taxonomy): domain Eukaryota; kingdom Viridiplantae; phylum Streptophyta; class Magnoliopsida; order Asterales; family Asteraceae; genus Helianthus; species Helianthus annuus. The sequence goes on from NC_035442.2 coordinate 158,452,978, forward strand.
TCCAGAAGACCATAAGGATGTTGGTGTTCAGCCTTAACCTTAAGGCAAGTAAGGCATTTTGAAACGTACAAGGCAATGTCTTTCTTCATACCAGGCCACCAATACTGAGTACGAAGATCCTTATACATCTTGTCTGAGCCAGGATGAATAGAGTAACGAGACTTATGGGCTTCATCCATAAGCAAAGTGCGAAGGTTATCTAGGCTTGGGACCCACAAACGGTCCATGAAATAATACGATCCATCTTCCTTCAGAACAAGATCAGGCTTAATGTGATAGGGCAATTCCTTACCCATCAAATCTTGTGAAACACAAGCATGTTGAGCCTTAGTAATGCGTGCTTGGATATCAGATCGAGCTTGAATAGCAGATTGAACACGAACACAATGAAGCATAGTACGTTCCTTATGACTTAATGCGTCAGCCACAACATTCGCTTTACCGGGATGGTAGCGAATTTCGCAATCATAGTCGTTTAAGAGTTCGACCCAACGTCTTTGCCTCATGTTGAGTTCTTTCTGATTGAAGATGTGCTGAAGACTTTTGTGGCCAGTGAAAACCACGTATTTTGTACCGTACAAATAGTGTCTCCAGATTTTGAGAGCGAACTCAAGATCATGAGTGGTGTAGTTTCTCTCATGCACCTTCAATTGCCTTGATGCATAGGCTATGACTTTGTTCCTTTGCATCAGAACACAGCCAAGACCCAATTTCGATGCATCACAATAAACGACGAAATCATCATTACCCTGAGGCAGAGTCAGAATAGGTGCATCACAAAGCTTCTGCTTCAAGGTCTGAAATGCTTCTTCTTGCTTAGAACCCCATTCAAAGGGTTTGTTCTTCTGAGTTAGAGCAGTTAGAGGAACTGCAATCTTTGAGAAGTTCTCGATGAAGCGGCGGTAATAACCCGCCAGACCAAGAAAATAACGAACCTCAGTAGGAGTAGTAGGCGTATCCCAATCCTTAATCACACTGATCTTGGAGGGATCTACATGAATACCTTGTTCGTTGACAATATGTCCCAAAAATTGAACTTCCTTAAGCCAAAATTCGCACTTGGAGAATTTGGCAAAAAGTTGCTCTTTCTTTAGGAGTTCCAGAGTAAGACGAAGATGGTGCTCATGATCAGCTCGCGTCTTAGAATAAATCAAGATATCATCAATGAAAACAATGATGAACTTATCCAAATAAGGCTTGCAGACCCTACTCATCAAGTCCATGAAAACAGCAGGAGCATTGGTTAAACCGAACGGCATGACTGTGAACTGATAATGCCCATAACGAGTGCGGAATGCTGTCTTAGGAATATCCTCTTCATGCACACGAAGTTGATGGTACCCAGAATGAAGATCAATCTTCGAAAAGCAAGTAGCACCCTGTAACTGGTCAAAGAGATCATCAATGCGAGGTAGGGGATATCGATTCTTGATGGTAAGCTTGTTCAGCTCACGATAATCGATACACATTCTGAAGGATCCATCCTTCTTCTTAACAAAAAGAACGGGAGCACCCCAAGGTGAAAAGCTAGGACGGATAAAACCTTTGTCAGAAAGCTCTTGAAGCTGCTTAGATAGCTCTTGCATCTCGGATGGTGCAAGACGATATGGAGCTCTGGCAATGGGATTTGCACCAGGTACAAGATCAATACGGAACTCGACTTGACGTGCTGGGGGTAGACCAGGTAACTCTTCAGGAAACAGCTCTGGATAATCCCGAACGACAGGGATATCTTGAATAGATTTACCTTTGCCTTTATCTGCTGTAACATGGGCCAAGAAGGCCACATAGTTCTTTCGCAGATACTTTCGAGCTTGAAAACAAGACATAAGCTCGAGGCTACTAGCAGGTTTCTCACCACGAACCTGTAGTATCTCACCTGACGAAAGCGGCACACGGACGATCTTCTCAAAACATACTACCTCTGCGCGATGCTTGGCTAACCAATCCATACCCACAATAATGTCGAAGCTTCCAAATTGCATAGGTCTGAGATCAATAGGAAAAAGATGGTCGTTAAGGTTCAACTGGCAGTTGCGAAGAACAGAATCAAGAACAACGGGTTCACCATTCGCAACTTCGACTGTCAAAGGCTTACCTAGTTTCGTTCTAGACACACGAAGCAAGGGCTCAAAAGATAACGACACAAAACTCTTATCGGCCCTTGAATCAAAAAGAACAGACGCATGTTGATTATTAACAAAGAACGTACTGTTCACCACCTCGTTGTCTGCTTGCGCCTCAACAGCATTCATGTTAAAAGCTCGTCCTCGAGCCTGAGCTTGAACTGGGTTCGCATTTATCAACCTTGGATATTGGTTACGGTAGTGGGTCAGATCCCCACAGTTGTAACAAGAACCTGCTGGGAAGTGAGGTCATGCTGCTTGACCTTGTTGCTGAGCAAAAGGCTGAGCAACTTGTTGAGCCGGGTTCTGAGCTGCCCAATTCTGATTGACAGGAATGCGGCATGTAGCAGCAAGATGACCAGACCTTCCGCAGTTGGTGCATTGACGGCACTGGTGGTGTGGTTAATGATGTCCGTTACACTTATTCCACAGAGGTGCATTGCCAAAGTATGGTTTCTTGGCAAGAGGTTGCGCAGGCTGATTCGTCTGTGTAGTAACGGCAAAATTTTGGCAAGCCTTCCGCTTCCTAGAACCCTTTGAGGAACCTACATCACTCCCCTTCTTGTTTTTACCTTTCTTGCTATCCTTCTTGTCAGACTCCTGCTTCTTACCCTTCTTGTCACCCTTCCTGTGCAGCTTACCCTTTCAAATCTGTGATTCAGTCAACGTTGCAGCTAACTCGATTGCCTGACGGACAGTGGTAGGATTATTACCAGTAACGATGTCTTGTATGGGGTCAGGTAGACCATCGATGTATCTCTCGATAGCCTTATCGAGTGGGGTGACCATTGTTGGGCATAACAAACTCAGCTCTTCGTACCTATCAGTATATGCCCGGTGCTCGCCACTAATCTGCTTTAGATCATCAAACTCCCTTTCCAACGCTCGCAGTTCATGACGAGGACAGAACTCCCTCATCATAAGAGTCCTCAATTCAGCCCATGTCTGTGCTAAAGCGACTTCAGCACCACGATCTCTCATAAACCCATTCCACCACGTAAGCGCCCTTTTCTGAAACACGCTTGAAGCAAACTCGACCTTCCTATTTTCAGGACATAGAACGTGGCGGAAAGTACTCTCAATGCTCTCGAACCATTGAAGGAGCCCAGTTGCCCCCTCAGTACCACTGAACTTGAGTGGTTTAGCCGAATTGAAGCTCTTGAAGTTACAAGGAGCGTTCTGATTGTTGTTGGCTTGGTTCACTTGAGCGATGATGTTTGGGAGTGCGGCAGCCATATGCTGTGCCAGAATGTCTGCCATTTCGGCATTTGTTAACGGGTTTTCACGTCGAGGAGGCATGCTTAAAAGAGGAAAACATGAGAGGAAACGAGTGAGATGATTAGATGAAAAGAACGAGATGAAACAAAATCAACAAAGCAAGGATGGTGGTCATTTGTCAGTATCACAAAGCAAACAAATGACACACAGTGACTAATCAAAGTAAATGGGTCCATAAACAATGCTTAGCGAAGACATGCTCGCCTATAAGTGAACACTCACCCCAAGAGTTCCCAGGTAAGAGTGACTGGTCCGATTATGTGGATTTGTTCGAACACTCTAGCCTTAGACAGAAAACCCAGGGTACAGGCATTCACCCTTCCAGTTTGCACGTGTTCACACTATTTAGAACCCAAAACTTTGATGAGATTTTGAAAACTTGGAAGGCACAAGGCCAAAAGAATCAGTAAAAAACAAATGATAAATTTTCAAAATCAAATTGAAAAATTAAAAGGGTTCAAAACCATATAAGAAATCATTTGAAAACAGAAGATTTCAAAAAAATCATTTTAGAAAACTGGGTTCTTATTTTGGTGATCACCTAAGGATAGGTGAAGTGCATGTTTTAAAATCTAAACACAAGACAACTTGTGTTGGGGTCCTTGAAAGGTTATAGTCTAGGTCAAAGCATTACTAATAACCTAACTCCCTATAACCATTGGCTCTGATACCAATTCTTCTGTCACACCCCGACCACGTAAAACATCAAATCGTGACGGAAACGTCGGGGAGTGTTGTAACATAATTATTGTTCCACAACCATGGTATTTAAAATAATATTTTATTCATCACCCAAGGGTGGAATACATCGTTCAAAATAAGAACCAACATGTTACATTGTCTTAAAATAGAAGAAAACAAAAGTACATCACATAATTAAACTAAGTCTAGCTCCATTTTATATCACTAAGGCCCAAGTCCACCCTAGCGTGTCACGATCATCCTATGCATTAGCTCGTGAAAACACATGTGAAAATAGGTACGTCAGCATAAAGATGCCTGTGAGTAACATAGGTTCTGTGAAAATAGGATTCATGACTTAGGTTTAAGAAAATGTTTAATGAAAACTTGTCATGAATCTAGTTTAAGTGTTTGCTAATATAAAAATGTTTGAAAAGCGATAACAAATAAGTTAATATGTATGTATATGAAAGAATGATGTATGGTTAAAAGAATAACCAAGTAAAAATAAATTGTATGAAGTAAATTGTTTTGTAAAACAAAGTCTTGTGAAAAATATGTTATTTGCAAAAATGTATAAGTCCAAAATTGATTGATTTAAATAACGGTATGTCATGTAATACAATACAAGCACTTATATATAGGAAGTACCAGCGGCGTATCCACCATGCTTGTAGCATACTACACACATATCATTACTTAAGTCACTTAAACAAACCACCAAAGTATAAAGTTCATGTTTAAACCAACCATCAAATGTTCTTGTCTAAACCATTATCAATGTTTAAAAATCCAAAATGTAGTCATGTAGTTATGTATGTGTAAACAAAAGTTATGTATGGTAAGTAAAAAAATGAGACTACTTAAACCATAAGTAAAAAGGAACAAAACAAAGTATTTTGAATAAATCAAAAAGTTATGTTTTGCCAAGTAATAGCATGTTTTATTGATACAAACATTTATGTGGTAAGTTAACGCATACATCCAAGCCTTGAGACAGCAGGATAACCTTAGAGTAAAGGTTATCAAAGTAAAATGTTTTCGGATTCAGTCATTCCTTTCACCCAAACAAACCTAGGATGTCAGGAACGGGATTTGTCAAGTCCTATGGTACCATTACTTACTACCGAGCGGCGTAGCTAATGTTAATGAATGTAGTAAAGAACCGTTTATGCAAACCAAATGTTATACCAACTGTAAACAAGTTATGTGAAAACAATGTACTAAGTATGCTAAGTAAACATACAAAGCTAAAATAAACGTTGGACTTAAACTCCAAAATACAAATAATTAAGTCTAATTGGCCCAATAAGGAAACCACTATACTTAGTGAACATATCACTAAATCCTCCTATCTTTGACCCGCTTCCAAAACTTGATCACTTTCGCCTTTCTACCACGCCAAACTGTCATATAACATTACCATATCATTAGCGTCGAACGAAAAACTATGGTAAGTGTTATGGGTGAAATTCTGAGCCCATATCCTGATTTTGTATCTTGATTTTTTATTAGTTGTATATGATCAGGATACCGGATCAGGATACCGGATCAGGATACCGGGCCAGGATATTGGTAATATCCTGAGGCAGTATCCTGACTATTACTAACGATTGGCTTGTAAAACGTTGGTTGCAAGGTACTAACGTTAAAAGACTTGATCTACCTGAAGATTCGCCCAAGGTGGTTGAAAAATGGACGTTGATGGTGGAAGAATGGGTCTTGTAACGGTCAGAAAGGCATATTCCGCGAGAATATCGGATGTTGGTCAATGTTATTGACATTGTAACGGTTATATGAGCTGAAGACCCGGTTTTGTAGTCAATAAGCACGTGGAAAACAAGTAGAAAGAGTCCCCCAACGTTCAGAATGGAATATTCCCAGCATCCCGAAATAATAGGAGAGTTAGTTTGTTTTTTGTAACTATATAAAGGGGCGATCGGATCATAGGTAGACACAACTTTTTCCACTCACTTTCATTCACACACTTTACTCTCTAGTTACTAGCAATCACTACATACCAACACTTGTAATCAAATCACGTTATAACACCTAGTTGATCCGCATCATATCCTGCACTGTATCCTGAAGTTTAAAGCAATAAGAAGAACTAGGCAGCTGCGATTGTCAGCTCCCGAGGTTTTATGCCGGGGATCTAGATTGATCAAGGGCTTTCCTCGTACATCTCGTGTCAATCCCTTTACTTTTTGCTCATTGTTTGATCGTAGATACAACTTAATATCCTGAGCCGTATCCTAAACACTGTTTTTCTAAACAACTTAACCAACATATTTTCAACACATTTTTTAGCACACTACCTCACTAACTAATTTGATCACTTAATTACTTCGGTAATTTTTGACCAAAACAATTTGGCGCCCACCGTGGGGCAAGTGGTGTTATTTCTACTAAAAACTTTTGCAAAATCGTTACTTGGTTTTCTATTTTCAAAACTTTTTGCTACATTATTTTCAATGGCCTCGAGATCAAACATGAGCTCTTCCACCATGTCAGCTACAACCTCTGCAACAACTGGTTTGGTGCTTCCTCCTCCTCCACAAGTTCAAGCTCCTTAAAGAGAAATGAAAGCCAAATATCCTGAGACACTCCTTCCATTCAGAATGTCAACAGATCTGGTGTTCCAGGGAGAACTCCTGTTATGGTTTCTAATCATAAAAATTTTAACTTTGTTTGGTGATATACAGGATCAAATGAAGAAACAACAGGAGACTAACCAAGTCATAATGAAGGAAATACAACTCTTGAAGTCCAACTCCAAGAGACCTGCTGAGGATACTGATACCCATCTGCAGGCCAGGATGTTGAACTTTAGTTCAGCAGTATATATACTGAGGATAATCAGGGCAATATCATAGTGAGTTGTTCTCAGAGCAATATTCCGGAGATACCCTTAACGGCTAGAATGTCGACTGTGAGGGATCCAGGATGTGCTCCAGGATATGGCTAGAATCACCAAAATGGTAACTTGTCTGTTAACACCAGTATCCTTGTTACTAATAATCGTGGATCATTGCAGGATACAGATATGATATCAAGTGTGCCTGGGATAGTGCAGCCTATACCGGAAATATCCCGGGATAGTCACAACATATCCCGCTTAGCTCACCCCATTTGTGATGCAGAAATCCCAAAGAGATTCCAGACTCCCAACATGAAGCTCTATGATGGAACCACGGATCCTGAGGAGCATATTGCCCAGTATAGGGAACGAATGGAAATCAATCCTATCCCTCCAGATCTCAAGGAAGCATGCTTATGCAAGGGATTCGGTTCTACCTTGACAGGATCAGCCTTAAAATGGCTGTTAAACGTTCCTCCTCACTCAATTACTTCTTTTGCTCATTTGGTTAACTTATTTAATAGTCAATTTTCTTGCAGCCGGAGTTTTGAGAAATTAACCAGTGACCTTTACAGGATAACTCAAGGACCTCAGGAATCCTTGAGGGATTATGTGAACAAGTTCAGTCGAGAATCCTTGGATATCCCGCATCTTGATGTTGCAACAGATGTGCAAGCTTTTAAGATGGGGTTACAAAAGGATTCTCAGTTTTATCAGGATCTTGTAATGAACCCCTGCAGGAATCTCGACGAGGCTCGTAACAGGGCTTTGAGATATATCCGTTTGGAAGATGACAAGAAAATGCAAGAGAGGATGAATTCTACCTCAACCTACGAATCAACCAACAGGAAATCAGAATCCTCATATAAGCTATATCGCTCTAAGCCATATGGCAGAAATGATAGCAAGAGAGTGGATGCTGTTGAAGACGAGGATCCTGAAGAATATCCTGAATTATCTGAATATTGTTTTTCTGTTAATATAACTGAACTAATGTATGCTATGCAGGGTTTGGGAGATAAAGCCAGGTGGCCTCGGAAGAATCAACAAAAAGCTGATTGGAAGGATAAATCCAAATGGTGTGCCTTCCATGAGGATTTCGGACATGTTACTGAGGATTGCATTGCCCTGAGGAAAGAAATAAGCTACCTACTAAGCAAAGGATATCTGAAGGACTTGCTGGGAAGAAAGAAAAATAAAGGGCAGGATCCCGAGAAGGATCCTGAACGAGCAGCATCACCCCCAGCAGATGCCAAGATAATTAACTTTATTTCAGGAGGATCCGACATTTGTGGGACTTCGTATTCAGCGGCTAAGAGACATGCAAAGGAAGCCAAGAGTGAAAGGGGAGACAAACCAGTCAGGATGACTACCCTCACAACTGATAAAGTGATCACTTTCGATAGTGATGACAGGGATACTGTTCAGGATCCTCACCATGATGCTTTAGTAATAACATTATATGTGGCTAACCATTTTGTACGCAGGATACTGGTAGACAACGGTAGTTCTGTCAATATAATTCAGCTGGAAACATTGAAGAGGATGAATGTATCTCCGATGAACATTACTTCGAAGTCCACTGTGCTCGTTGGTTTCAGTGGAGAAGCTAGGAATACCGTAGGGGAGATAAAGTTACCAGTATATCTTGAAGGGGTCAACTCCATACAACGCTTCTGCGTGATGGACTACTTATCCTGCTATAACATCGTACTGGGAAGACCATGGATCCATGATATGAAAGCTGTGCCGTCAACCTATCATCAGTGTATCAAGATCCCTACCCCTTGGGGGGTTGTCAAGGTGGAAAGCGATCAGCAGGAGGCAAAGGAATGTTACTCATCCTCGATGAAATCCTCAACCAAGCCTAGTGCAGGATAGCAATTAAAGATGCGAGCCCAGGATATTGTGGAGGCTTCGGATCAGGATGTTAAGAAAATTATCCTGGACCAGAATAATCCAGATATCTCGGTGCTTATAGGAGCCAATATCCCTCAGGATATTGAAAATCAGTTAACTAACTTTTTGAAATACAGGATGTCAACATTCGCATGGAAGCATGAGGATATGACATGTATTTCTAAGGATATTATAACTCACAAGCTTGGAATTGACAGGTCTTTCAAGCCTGTCCAGCAAAAGAGAAGGAAGTTTGCTCCAGAACGAAACATAATTATTCAAGAAGAGGTTGAAAGACTATTGAAGTCCAAGATGATCAGGGAAGTCAAAGTGGCTAGCAAATGCGGTCGTGGTTCAAAAGAAGAATGGGAAATGGAGAGTTTGTGTAGATTACACAGACTTGAACAAAGCATGTCCTAAAGACCCATTCCCTCTGCCTCATATAGACTCGATGGCGGATGCCGCTGCCGGTCATGAAATGTTAACCTTCATGGATGCATCCTCAGGATTTCACCAGATCCAAATGGAACCTTCAGACCAGGAGGATACTGCTTTCATGACACCAACAGGTATTTACTGTTATACTGCTATGCCTTTTGGTTTAAAAAATGCAGGTGCAACGTACCAGAGATTGGTGAACATGATGTTTAAAGACAAACTGGGGGACACCATGGAGGTGTACATTGACGATATGGTAGTCAAATCAAAGAAGGCTGAGGATTATCTCCAGGATATTAAAGGAGCATTTGATAACCTGGACCAGTATAATATGAAACTAAATCCTGCCAAGTGCCATTTTGGAGTGGGGCAGGAATATTTTTAGGATACATGGTGACTAAAAGGGGGATACAAGCAAGCCCGGAGCAGATTAAAGCTATCTTGGATATCAAGTCACCTTCAAATATGAAAGATGTTCAAAGACTGACAGGACGAGTAGCAGCATTAAACAGATTTATCTCAAGATCCTCAGAAAAATGCAAGGAGTTTTGTGATATCCTGAAGAAAAATAAGAAGTTTGAATGGGGAGAGAAACATGAAGCAGCCCTACAGGAATTAAAGCAATATCTTTCAACCGCACCTCTATTAACGAAGCCTAAGGATGGTGAACCATTATCCCTATATCTCGCAGTATCAGGGAATGCAGTAAGTGTTATTCTTGTAAAGGATCATGAAGGTCAGCAGTATCCTGTTTATTATGTTAGCAGAAGTTTATTAAATGCTGGAACTAGATATTCTCATTTAGAAAAGTTGATATTGGCTCTAGTTATGGCATCAACAAAGCTTAGACATTACTTTGAAACACATAGGATTCATGTCAAAACCAATTATCCTGTTAAAAATGTGCTTAGGAAACCAGAGATGTCAGGCAGGATGGCCAAGTGATCAGTAAAGTTGAGTGCTTATGATTTAGTATATGAACCTAGAAATGCCATAAAGTCTCAGGCTTTAGCTGACTTTGTGGCTGATTTCAGTAGTGATATTCAGGATGAGGTAGACCTAGAAGTTCAACAGTTAGGAGAATCTTCAGGATCCTAGACATTATATACTGATGGTGCATCTAATTTAAGAGGTGTAGGTTTAGGTATACTACTAAAATCGCCACAGGGGGACATAATACCCCATGCTATTAGGTGTGAATTTCCTGCTACTAATAATGAGGCAGAATATAAAGCTTTGATTGCAGGATTAGAATTGGCTAAGAATATGAGTATCAAGAATTTGCAAGTATATGTTGACTCCTTGTTAATTACTAATCATTTTAATGGATCCTATGCAGTCAAGGGTGAGAAATTAATCGAATACCTCGGTATTCTCAGAAAATTAGCAGGATATTTCGATATTTTTACACTTGAACAGGTACCAAGGGAGGATAATGCTGAAGCAGATGCCTTAGCAAACCTGGGATCATCGATCAGGATACCAGACGGGACCCCAATACCAATATTACATATCTTGTATCCTGCAATGAATCCTCAGGATAAAGAAGTAGCAGGTATTCAGGATCCTGGAGCGGAGTATCCTGAAAAGGATCCTAAATCCTGGACGGCTCCAATCATGAGATATCTCAAGGAAGGACATGTCCCCGGAGATGAAAATCCTAAGGCATTTAGGATGAAGGATATACATGAAGGGGATTGTGGTAACCACACTGGGGGCAGGTCATTGTTCTCCAACGTATTAAGGACAGGATATTATTGGCCAACGATGAGGAAAGATGCTACGGAATATGCTCGAAGATGTGATGCATGTCAAAGACACAGTAACGTACTACATCAACCAGCTGAACCACTATATCCTGTAGCGTCCCCTTGGCCGTTCATGAAACGGGGGATGGATATGGTAGGGAAGTTACCAAAAGCTCCGGGAGGAAAAGTCTTTATGCTAGCAATGACGGATTATTTCTCTAAGTGGGTTGAAGCTGAAGCATTTGTCCAAGTTAGAGACCAAGAAGTAGTATCCTTCATAAAAAGGAATATCCTGACCAGATTTGGGGTACCAGCCGAAATCATTTGTGATAATGGGTCCCAGTTTATAAGCAAGAGGACTACTAACTTTTGCAAGAGTTGGGGAATCAAAATGATTACGTCTACTCCGGTGCATCCTCAAGCGAATGGACAAGCAGAATCCTCAAACAAGATAATTGTCAATAACTTAAAGAAGAGACTTGGAGCCAAAAAAAAAGGAAGATGGGCACAAGAATTACCCTTTGTTTTGTGGGCTGATAGAACAACGGTAAAGAATGCGACAGGCCAAACCCCATTTTCCTTGGTATTTGGAGCAGAAGCAATGATTCCAATGGAAATGGCGATACCTACTGCAAGATCTATCCTTCAGGATCCTGAACAGAATCCTGAAGCCTTATGTCAAGAATTAGATACTGTGGATGGAACAAGGGACGCAGCAAAGCTAAGGATGGCAGCATATCAACAGAGGATATCCGGAGCATACAACAAGAATATAAGGACTATGAGGTTTCAAGTTGGAGATTGGGTGTTAAGAAAAGCTTTTCAGAATACTACGAATCCTGCAGATGTAAAACTGGCTCCAAAGTGGGAAGGACCCTATGAGATTGAATCCGAATCAGGAAAAGAAGCATACCGACTCAAGAATATGAAGGGGGATATGCTACCAAAATCCTGGAATGCTATACATCTAAAGCTCTATTTCATGTGAGTTTGGAATTTAATTTCTAACTCAGGATGGTATGAATTCTATCTCTTTTAATATGTTTAATATTATTTACTCTTTTGAACTGATTACTGACTTAAGCATCGGAGGGGTGTTAGCCAAGCTAACACCCACCTTAGTTTAAGGATGTTTTGCAGGATATGCTTCAGGATATACCTCCAGGATATACACTCAGGATAACTCGAAAGATTAGAGGATTGGCCCCCTCTCTCACGTTTAAGGGATCCTGATCCATTCAAAGGTTTAAAGGTTTTCACCTTTCTCGCGAATTGGGTTTAAACACCCCACCTGGAGCGCAAGTTATCCAGGGATAGTTCAAGGTGGCGGGACCAGTTCTTGTAAAAGTGGCTGACAATTTCGTTACTGTTGGCTATACCCTGGATCCTTAAGGTATATGAGGATTGATCACCCTCTCTCACGAAAGGGTATTTTCATACTCTCTAAGGTTTAAAGGTTTTCACCTTTTTAAGTCTTGGAGTTTATACACTCCCGCCTGTAGTGCACGAAAACAAGAGTGTTTTCACACTCTTCTAAGGTTTAAAGGTTTTCACCTTTCTAAGTTTTGGGGTTTCCACACCCTCGCCTGTAGCGCACGAAACGTGGGTAAAATCCCCAGTAAAACTCAAAGAATTAATGGTTTTCACCTTTTCAAGTCTTGAAGTTCTTATATTCCGGCTTAAATGCCTGGAAAATGGGTTTAGTCCCAATAAAATACAAAGTTTTTGGATAATCCCAAAGTATATTTTCAAAAAACATAATCATTTACGAGTCTACATAAATTTTTGAAAAAAGATTGCTAAGTTTAAACAACTGGTTGAAGAATTGCTAAAGGATCATATCCCGGTACAACATACTGGTCCTGCACAGACAGGGGACATCCGTGATGGAACATGACGTATGCTGATACTATATCCTACTGGGGACATTTATGCTGGAGCGAGAAGGAAACCTATGCCAACATTATATCCCACTGGGGACATTGCGAATGATTCAAAGGTTTAAGAATGAAGATTATTGCCTAGGTGTTTCTGGTATAGATTCTTACTTTTCCTAAGTTTGAAGGCCTTATCTGAGTAAGTTAAGTTTTTATGAAAATTTGTATTTAACTAAGTTTTTGTCAAACATTTTGAACAAAGGTGACAAAGCAATTAAGTATCATACCAGTATCCTGATCAGGATATTCAGAACAAATTTTTTAAAATAACATATAACACGGAGATAAGGTCGAAAAGGTTAGTTTATTATTATTGGTCCAAAAAATTGTATTCTTGGTTTCATCTCAAAAAGAGACTCATTCACCAAGAACACAATTAAGTTTTTAAAGCATATTTACATAAACAGTTGAAGGCTTCGTCCTGAAAACACAAGATCCCTCCACCTTCAACTGTCAAACTATTCTACTTGCAGGAAATGAAAATTGTTCTAAGTGCAGGACGACCAGATAATTTAGACCCTACAAAATACAGGTATCACTAAAGACAAACTAACCAGGATACAGGTTCAGTATATGTGTACGAGATACAGGATCTGGATACTTACCTTATTAAGGAAGGAGATCATGGGCTCGATGAATTCCATGAAGCCAAGGTCACCATAAGAGAAACCTTTGGCAGCAGCAGCAGAGGGCTTAGAGCTGATGGCAACATATGGCTCCTTTTTCACCAAGACAGGCTTAGAAAAGCTGTCAAGCTCATCTGGATCAAAAGGAGCAAGATCCTTGATGGAATCTGCGTAAAAGGGAGAAATTCTGATTTCATTACATGATAGTATTCTGAAGTAACCAAACCTATGCAGGAATATTTAAAACAGATATCCTTACTAGACATGTTGGAATGACTAAAAAAATATATCCATTGGAATCATGATATCCAACAGTTATATTTTTGGGGACAATTGTTATGGGTGAAATTCTGAGCCCATATCCTGATTTTGTATCTTGATTTTTTATTAGTTGTATATGATCAGGATACCAGATCAGGATACCGGATCAGGATACTGTATCAGGATACCGGGCCAGGATATTGGTAATATCCTGAGGCAGTATCCTGACTATTACTAACGATTGGCTTGTAAAACATTGGTTGCAAGGTACTAACGTTAAAAGACTTGATCTACCTGAAGATTCGCTCAAGGTGGTTGAAAAATGGACGTTGATGGTGGAAGAATGGGTCTTGTAACGGTCATAAAGGCATATTCCGCAAGAATATCGGATGTTGGTCAATGTTATTGACATTGTAACGGTTATATGAGCTGAAGACCCGGTTTTTGTAGTCAATAAGCACGTGGAAAACAAGTAGAAAGAGTCCCCCAACGTTCAGAATGGAATATTCCCAGCATCCCGGAATAATAGGAGAGTTAGTTTGTTTTTTGTAACTATATAAAGGGGCGATCGGATCATAGGTAGACACAACTTTTTCCACTCACTTTCATTCACACACTTTACTCTCTAGTTACTAGCAATCACTACATACCAAAACTTGTAATCACATCACGTTATAACACCTAGTTGATCTGCATCATATCCTGCACTGTATCCTGAAGTTCAAAGCAATAAGAAGAACTAGGCAGCTGCGATTGTCAGCTCCCGAGTTTTTATGCCGGCGATCTAGATTGATCAAGGGCTTTCCTCGTACATCTCGTGTCAATCCCTTTACTTTTTGCTCATTGTTTGATCGTAGATACAGCTTAGTATCCTGAGCCGTATCCTGAACACTTTTTTTCTAAACAACTTAACCAACATATTTTCAACACATTTTTTAGCACACTACCACACTAACTAATTTGATCACTTAATTACTTCGGTAATTTTTGACCAAAACAGTAAGCATAATAATAACTAATATATTGATTGAACCGAATTATTTGTGAATGACTTGTGGGTCTTTTCTTCTTTCATGATTCCAGTTCAAGTCACCCCGTTGATTTTCATGACTTATCACCTACATTGAAAACACCAAAAATATTAACTTTTGCTTGGTGAGGACTCATAATATGATTTTATATCAAACATAACAGAGTATTCAATGCTCATAATGCCCAACGAAACAATATCGAGCCACCACTTCATTATCTCGAGTCACGCATTTCGTGACTTTCTCCATTCTAATTTGGGCGCCCCTTTTCTATATCTCATGTATATCCCTGCTAATATAGAATCAAGGAAACTTCAAAGTAAATCATGATCAAACCGCTTCGGTCAATATAAATAAAATGGTAAACTGCCACATATCTATGTTGTAATTCATTTGACAATATATACGATTATCAACAATCATTATTAACTAACATACTCTTAATAATTCATACATGTATTCATAACATACTCCAATACGTTATATAGTTTTAACGACACAAGTGTCATTCGTTCATAAGCACTACTAAATGAATACATGTTTTTGCACATGCAGTTTACAACACCCGTGACTTTTTAATTTAGCATACACATCCATATTCAAGGAATCACTCACTTCAACTCACGTAAATATATATAACTACAAAGAGGTTTAAAACAACATAATCACATCCGATTGGTTCCTTATAAATTCCCTAAGATTATACAAGACTATATGATTTATGTTTTTCACTCAGCTTTACGCAGCTGTAGTAATTCAGTATTTTACCCTCTTTGTATTGACTATTTCACTTCAAACGAAAATTCTTATTAACGGTGACTCCGAGACCTTTCCGCGGATATAAAATACGCCCCGAACGGACATTCGGTTGATTTTCTATGAATTTTTAAAGACTAGAAAAATCTGGAAATAAGCTGAATTTGCAGCATTTGGGTATCTCGACCCATTAACATTGTGTACTCTTTCTTGATGGGTTAAAACCCCCAAAACATCACTAAAACAATACGTTATTGTTAAGTTAAATCATACTCAATAAGTTGTATTAAACCACCATAACTAATAAAACTAAAGTCAACAATAAGTCTATTTAAATCAATACGACTCCAAACACATTCGAGTCACTCACCTTCGCTCGTTGGAGTGTTGTTGCTTTATTACTTGTTTGACCCGTTGCCATCCAGACGTTATTTCACCTATCTCGACAACAAATCAAACTTGCAAATTATTAGAACACATAACATGGGCATTCATCTCATAATACCTAAGTATTATCCACCCATAACTAAACACGTGTTCTAAATCAATATTTTACCCCAAATTTCTTTATTGGTTTATCACCACGTATTTGACCCGTTATCACGCATTTGTGTTTAATCGTAACATACGAGTCATTTTCATCATAAATTTACCAAAACTTAATGTTTACTAAACACCAATTTATTATTAGAAAATCATCAAAATTAAGTAAAAATGGCAAATCTTTCAAAAACTCACTTTTATTTTGGTTTAGGCATTTAATCAAACACCTTGAGGGCATAAACTAAGATTCACCATTTTTATACCCATATGAACCTCCACACCCTCAATTCACCCTCAACGATGTCTACTTTCTTTGTAATTGTCATATAGTACCATCTTTCATGTTTTTAAATAAAAGCATCGTTGTATTAGAATCGTCAAATTCTACTCAGATTTTGGTCAGCAAGTTTACACATTGTTTTTCATCTCATCCTATTAGTTAACCAAATTTAGTAATCAAATCATAGCATGCATTTGAATCTAAAATCCAATAACATCAAATATTCATTCTAGCATCTTAATCAAGGTTTCTCCATAGAAAATCCAAGACTAGTAACCCTAATTTCGTGGGTTTAGAACCCTTAACCTAACAACCCGAAATTCATGAATTTTACTAATTCAAGATGAAGGATTACATACCAAGAATGCTAGAAATTGATCAAAGAGAGCAGAGTTGGAGTTTTAACCATCCAATTTTGTGATTGTCATGATGAAATTGGCTCCCTCTTCTTCTTTTCTCCTGCTCGACATCACACCAGGCTCCCCTGGTCGATCTTTTTTTTTCTTTCTTTCATTTTTTTGTTTAACACCCTCTTAAACCTTATATTTCCTTTTATCACCACAAATATTAGTTTCTATTCAGTTTAACCCCATAGTTACATATATTCCATTACCAGAAATGTAATTATATTACATATCACCCCTTGCAATATAAATATTTTTTTTATAAATTTGTAACATGATATATACTTTTTTTTATTAAAATACTATCTTGCCAAGACACTATCATTTTAGAGATTAAATTTTCACATTTAGAATATAATTTAATCTCATGAAATATTGGGATGTTACAAGTCTATCCCCCTTAAACAGGTTTCGTCCCCGAAACAAAATCATACTCTACTCTATGATATCACCCAAAGATTTGATTACGTAGCTCGCTTACTCACTACTTTAAGCTGATGTAGGGAGTTAATTTAACCTCTAATTATCATCAAAACTAAAGGTATCCATTAAATGGATTTTACATTTACAATTTACTTACGTGTACGATAAGTAGAGCATTCATCCATGCTCGTTTGAATTCCGTTGCACGCCTCCTATGCAACTCACACACGGCTTCCATCTTTCCACATGTAACATCTCTATTTATACGTATTTAAAACACATATTCACATTAAACACGAGTTCTAAAATGAACCCCTTCCTTTATATGAGGCTATTCAACCTCTAGTCCACAATTAGCTCAATCAAGGTAATACCTCTTAATTACTTTATCATTAATTATCTTTTCACCACATCTTAGTCCACTTCCAAGTATTTATACGTTTGGAAATGATTACTAATTATTTTACATCCACATTTTGTGAAAGTATCTTTTCAACCATTACTCAATTGCTTAACATTGATTTTACACGTTATAATTTATGGGGATTAAATCTTACTTGACACTCGTGAAGCTTAAGGCTTCAAGCTAATCACTCATGAGGTACTTATCCTCATTATCATTTCCATGAAGTCCTTAGACATCAATGTTATTACCCCATGAAGTCCGGACACTTCATGTAAACACCCTTGAAGTTCGTATATTTCAAGTTATCATCCGCCACTACTATTATTACAATTTATCATTCTAATTTCTCTCTTTTTATTTGCATAATTCATTCATATACGAGTTTAACGCATTATCATACGCATAATTAGACATATTTATGTATTATCTTCTCCTTCATTAAAAAATATCTATATGAGCTCGTACGTACTTATCTACATTCATATTCCCATATTACAATTTTATAAACAACTAAACACCTTTCCATACTTGCGTACTTAATAAGTAAGTAGAGGGCTCTTCGTATGTACTTACAAGTACGCACACCGCACTTCTGTGTACTTAATATGTACACATGTCTCACAACCATTAACACTTGTAATTTAATTATTAGCCTTAGATTATGAGATATATAAAACCTAATATTACCCGTGAAGTCCTTATACTTAACTTTACTTCTCTTGGAGTCCTTACACTCCAAGTATTATATGTGATGTCCATATATCATCACCATACATTCGTGATGTCCGTAGACAATCACCATTCATTCCATGATGTTCATAGATATCTACTTTATGTCACTTTTATTACATTCGTTAAAATTGTCGTTACTGACTAAAACCAAGTTTTAGTTCAACGTTTTTTTAACTTGTGTGAGTTACTCGCATCAAGGAATTGATGACCAATTGCTTTCTCTTTACCAATTTTATTTTACGCGGGGAATCGTAACAGATTCCCACGCCTTAACACAATTGACCAACATGCCCTTTTTAATTTTACCCCGTAGGCTATTTCTTTAGGCATTTCTTTTTATCCATGACCCGAAGGTCACATTGGTCCTGTAGACCCTTGCCTTTATTTATAACCAGAAGGTCATGATGATCCCGTAGACCACCCTTTACCCGTGTCATCCATTAAATGTATTTAGTCTCACACATCCATTTTATGTTTTGAAAATTATTTATTTTCATGTTTGAAATCTATTAGGGTCTCGTGAACCTCTAGATCATTCGTTCTTATTATTATTATTTTCTTTTGCCGGCCCATCATGGCCCTTTATACCATTCATTCTCATTTTTCCTTTGTCACATAAGGCCCTTTAGACCGTGAGTGCCAAAATTAATATTTTTTTCTCCTTCCCACCAAGCATGGGCATTTAGGTCATCAATACAATTTCTATTATTTTCCAATCATACCCCATGACGATGTTTGATCATTATAGGCAATACCTCCATTCTATGACTCCGTGGGTCATTTACACATTGGTTTTACATGTGAATCCATCATTCATGGCCTTATAGACCATGAATGACGATTATCATTCATCATCGTTTCTTTCTTTTCCCTTTTTATCTTTTCTACGATCATTGTCCACGACTATGATCGTTTTCCACTTGGGCAATACCTCCATTTCTCACGCTCCCGTTACCCGGTTTGCGTTTCCGTTTAGTTGACCCATTATGATGTTTAAGCGCTTAAGCTTAAACCATCCACATTCTTTTCATGGGATTATTCCATTTCCATTAACCTCGTCCTTACTACATTGGACGTATATACGTTTATTATAAGAAGTTCATAGCATCATGTGTTTACTAGTTACTTGGCCAAGGTAAGCAGTCAACACATGGTACGTATGACCTTATTATAACTAACACATTACCTCCTATGTAAGTAAATCCTTAGTTCATGTTCGTGTCTCCGATTTTTTTTTTTTTGGTAAAACCACTTTTTATTGTTATTTAATAATTATTAGTTTTGCCCATTTTCGTCTCAAAACATGTAGAATGTTTTCATTTTATAAAACTTTTATGCAATCGCATTCCTCAATGTAATCGTTACTTTTCCTCAGTAAGATTTTACTAAGAATATCTACTTGGATGGTCACCCTCATCCGAGTTTCTAAATCAGAAGTCTTTTGTACTTTAATTATTCACAATTATAAATGATGCGTATTACCCGCCCAGTTTCTCTTGGGAGCATCACCCTGTATGGGTATCTCATCCAGTTTCCAAGCCTTAATTCCGTATGCAACCATCATTCATTACTTGAATGTTGCATACTATTATTCATATAATAAATTAAAGTGTGCACCTGGGTGATACTCGCCCTGGTGTGCTTTCATTGCCGTTCGTCCTTTATTCGGTATCATCACTTAGCTTAGGTCCTTGATGAGCATGCCCAACTTCATACTTCCGACCCTTCTACCATCACGTCTGGTTGATCATCAAATTCCCGCCCTCTTCAGATGCGGGATCATACGGGATCATACCACTGAAATATTCACAAAATATTAGTAACATTACAATTTATGAGAGCCTGTATGAAATACAAGGCATTCCATATCACTCGTTAACACGAGTAGCTCGTTATCAATACTGGTCAGTTAGTTAGGCCTTAGGCCGCCTTAACCGTCTTTGGCTTCGTGATCAAGTCTCGGGTCAACTTTCATCTCCCCATAAAAGCACTAAGGTTGAGTTTGAATACCACTTCATATTCAATTCTCTCAACCCACGGCTCTGATACCAACTTGTAACGCCCGACTTGTTTAAAAAGAATATTAAAATACTTTGCGGAAATTAGGCCCAGATTTCTTTTATCTTACTTAATAAAGTTTATTATTCCATAAAAATATATTAATCCACATATTCGGCTTAATAAAACATTTGCAAACAAGTCATTTAGAAAAATTTCGCCATGATCCATTGGCAAAACGACCAATCCTTACGAAAACAAAACCTGCTTAACAACCCAAGTTTTTTGTAAAATAAACATAACCCATTACCACATTGACATACTAGCATTTCGCTAAAATAAACGTTGGACTTAAACTCCAAAATACAAATAATTAAGTCTAATTGGCACAATAAGGAAACCTCTATACTTAGTGAACATATCACTAAATCCTCCTATCTTTGACCCGCTTCCAAAACTTGATCACTTTCGCCTTTCTACCACCCCAAACTGTCATATAACATTACCATATCATTAGCGTCGAACGAAAAACTATGGTAAGCATAATAGTAACTAATATATTGATTGAACCGAATTATTTGTGAATGACTTGTGGGTCTTTTCTTCTTTCATGATTCCGGTTCAAGTCACCCCGTTGATTTTCATGACTTATCACCTACATTGAAAACACCAAAAATATTAACTTTTGCTTGGTGAGGACTCATAATATGATTTTGTATCAAACATAACAGAGTATTCAATGCTCATAATGCCCAACGAAACAATATCGAGCCACCACTTCATTATCTCGAGTCACGCATTTCGTGACTTTCTCCATTCTAATTTGGGCGCCCCTTTTCTATATCTCATGTATATCCCTGCTAATATAGAATCAAGGAAACTTCAAAGTATGTCACACCCCGACCACGTAAAACATCAAATCGTGGCGGAAACGTCGGGGAGTGTTGTAACAGAATTATTGTTCCACAACCATGGTATTTAAAATAATATTTTATTCATCACCCAAGGGTGGAATACATCGTTCAAAACAAGAACCAACATGTTACATTGTCTTAAAATAGAAGAAAACAAAAGTACATCACATAATTAAACTAAGTCTAGCTCCATTTTATATCACTAAGGCCCAAGTCCACCCTAGCGTGTCACGATCATCCTATGCATTAGCTCCTGAAAACACATGTGAAAATAGGTACGTCAGCATAAAGATGCCTGTGAGTAACATCGGTTTTGTGAAAATAGGATTCATGACTTAGGTTTAAGAAAATGTTTAATGAAAACTTGTCATGAATCTAGTTTAAGTGTTTGCTTATATAAAAATGTTTGAAAAGCGATAACAAATCAGTTAATATGTATGTATATAAAAGAATGATGTATGGTTAAAAGAATAACCAACTAAAAATAAATTGTATGAAGTAAATTGTTTTGTAAAACAAAGTCTTGTGAAAAATATGTTATTTGCAAAAATGTATAAGTCCAAAATTGATTGATTTAAATAACGGTATGTCATGTAATACAATACAAGCACTTATATATAGGAAGTACCAGCGGCGTATCCACCATGCTTGTAGCATACTACACACATATCGTTACTTAAGTCACTTAAACAAACCACCAAAGTATAAAGTTCATGTTTAAACCAACCATCAAATGTTCTTGTCTAAACCATTGTCAATGTTTAAAAATCCAAAATGTAGTCATGTAGTTATGTATGTGTAAACAAAAGTTATGTATGGTAAGTAAAAAAATGAGACTACTTAAACCATAAGTAAAAAGGAACAAAACAAAGTATTTTGAATAAATAAAAAAGTTATGTTTTGCCAAGTAATAGCATGTTTTATTGATACAAACATTTATGTGGTAAGTTAACGCATACATCCAAGCCTTGAGACAGCAGGATAACCTTAGAGTAAAGGTTATCAAAGTAAAATGTTTTCGGATTCAGTCATTCCTTTCACCCAAACAAACCTAGGATGTCAGGAACGGGATTTGTCAAGTCCTATGGTACCATTACTTACTACCGAGCGGCGTAGCTAATGTTAATGAATGTAGTAAAGAACCGTTTATGCAAACCAAATGTTATACCAAATGTAAACAAGTTATGTGAAAACAATGTACTAAGTATGCTAAGTAAACATACAAAGCAGAAAAGTCATGTAAAACAACGTGCTAATATGCCATGTAAACATATATAGCAAAGTAATGTAATGTAAATCAATGTGCTAGCATGTTAAGTAAACATACATAGCAAAACATAATGAAATCATGTACTAATAGAGTACTAATGAACATAGCAAGCATATGATCTAAAACATGAAAGCACGAAAGTAACAAGTAGGCACATGTGTTTCACCCCAAAATGTTTGGAAAACAGTAAAAGAGGGGTACTATGTACTCACTTGAGATTGCTTAGAAATCCTAGGATAACCACCAAGCAAAGCTAGAAGATCACGGAATCAAACGGTACCTATATAGGCATCTACATTAATAAACGGACCTATCGGAGGATCAGGTAGTACGAGGGTTCGTAAACCAAATAAGTATGGGAACTTATGTAATATGGTTTAACAAAGCCTACATACTAAAACGAAACCTATCCTAAGTGCTTTTGACCCGTTACGACCTGCTTACGTAGCTTATGCTACTTTAACGCGTCGTTTGCGTAAAACGCGTTCGGAATGCCTAACTAGTCCTATGACAAGCAAGATATGCCTTAACATGTTTTATATTGTTGTTAAATCAGTTTAGATACCAAAAATTATGTTACATAGGCTTAAAATGAATTTTAGCGAAAAAAGGGTATTTTGGTAATTTACCTAAGGCATAAGAACTACTTATCAAACAACTACTTAAACGACGTGACCATAAGGTATAACCTCGGAAGGTTATTCCCTACACTATGGTCACCTAATGTGTTTGGTCGGATCCTAATGATTGACCAAATGGGTCGGGTTCGAAAGTATAAGCGATTGGTTAGATCGCATACCTTTACGACCCTAAACAAGCACAATTCTAAAAGCGACGAGCTAAACACGCTAGAACATGTTTAGTAAAGTTAGAAAACAGGTTTGATATTAAAACAAACGGTTTTAATACCCTAGAGTAGTTTGGTTAAAAAATACGCGAGAAAACGTATTTTGGCCGAAACTACGACTCATCACTGAGCCTAGATAACGTGGTAATCAGTAGGTATAGTCACTAGGGACTATAACCATCGTGATTACGCTCACGTTATGAAGTTCAAACGAACTTTGCGTTGCCCATAAACTGGTCAATGCAGAAAGTCAAACGCAGTTTGACTTTAACGCTAAAACGAATGAAAGACGCAAAAGAATACTTACAGAAGGTCCCCGCAAGATTGATTTCCAAGTATTTCTCAGGTATGAAGTGATAATCACCTCAACTTAGAGAAAATCTCAGAATCAAGTGGGTTTGGAATGAATTGGGTTGGGGGTATTTATAGGGAATGGACTACCGTTAGGATCGTTCGTCGAGAAACGTGCTTCGATCTAGGCCGTCCACATGGGCCCATTGTTTTGAAAAACCATTTGAGCCCATAGATTCAATCCCCTGATTTGAAAATACCATTTGCACATGGTTTTTAGGTGTATAACAGCTGTTAACAGCTGTTTTCAGCAAAAATGCAGGTCTGGGGAGGCGGCCACGCGGCCCGCGTAAGATTCATACAAGTCTTACGCGCCCCTCCTGGGTGCTCTGGTCTGCAACTAACTTTCAGAAATGACAGTTTCAGTCCCTGCATGCTTTTAAGGCTATTTCCGACATGTTTAGAGCCCATCAAGCCAACTTTAAGGCCCTAAAATGATGCTTAAACATTGTGGACATGAAAAATGCTCAAAAATATGCCGGATGTCGGTTCGTTTGGTCGTACGATCGCGATGTTCGCTTAATTACGACGGAATGCGCATAAGCGCGAAAAACGATCCAAATTGTGCAACGAATGGATTTTTCTCATGCCAAACACTAAAGTAAAATATTTTAATGCTTGCATAAATTTTGGATGTCCGGATGTATTCAGAACGTAAGTTATGCGCGAAAATGCAAACTTATGCACTTTTTGACGCTTTTAGTCCCTGAATGAGCATAAAGTTTATTTTAGCACACCGAACCCCTCAAAGCCTATTTCTAAGCTATGTAAAGGATATTTAAGGTGTGCTTAACTCATGATCATGTTCCAGAATGTTCGTTACAGTTCAAATCGGCATACTTTCGCAGTTTGTCAATTTTAGTCCCTGTAAGCGAATTAACTGGATTTTGCCATACCAAAGCCTTCAAAACTTATTTCTAAGTTATGGAAAGGTTATTTAAGGTATGTTAAGCATAAATTAATGTTCCGGAGTATTTTTCGCGTTTAACTGATTACATTCACGCACCAGTTTGCGTATAATTCTCTAGAAAGCGATATAGAGTTTGAAATTGAATAAAAACCAAAACATGAAAAACATCAAACATAAACAAACAAACAAACAATGGGATCAAATAACTTTATTTCATTAATAACTGAACTGTTTACAATGATTACAAGCACAGATGTCACAAAGTAAATCATGATCAAACCGCTTCGGTCAATATAAATAAAATGGTAAACTGCCATATATCTATGTTGTAATTCATTTGACAATATATACGATTATCAACAATCATTATTAACTAACATACTCTTAATAATTCATACATGTATTCATAACATACTCCAATACGTTATATAGTTTTAACGACACAAGTGTCATTCGTTCATAAGCACTACTAAATGAATACATGTTTTTGCACATGCAGTTTACAACACCCGTGACTTTTTAATTTAGCATACACATCCATATTCAAGAAATCACTCACTTCAACTCATGTAAATATATATAACTACAAAGAGGTTTAAAACAACATAATCACATCCGATTGGTTCCTTATAAATTCCCTAAGATTATACAAGACTATATGATTTATGTTTTTCACTCAGCTTTACGCAGTTGTAGTAATTCAGTATTTTACCCTCTTTGTAGTGAGTATTTCACTTCACACGAAAATTCTTATTAACGGTAACTCCGAGACCTTTCCGTGGATATAAAATACGCCCCGAACGGACATTCGGTTGATTTTCTATGAATTTTTAAAGACTAGCAAAAATCTGGAAATAAGCTGAATTTGCAGCATTTGGGTATCTCGACCCATTAACATTGTGTACTCTTTCTTGATGGGTTAAAACCCCCAAAACATCGCTAAAACAATACCTTATTGTTAAGTTAAACCATACTCAATAAGTTGTATTAAACCACCATAACTAATAAAACTAAAGTCAACAATAAGTCTATTTAAATCAATACGACTCCAAACACATTCGAGTCACTCACCTTCGCCCGTTGGAGTGTTGTTGCTTTATTACTCGTTTGACCCGTTGCCATCCAGACATTATTTCACCTATCTCGACAACAAATCAAACTTGCAAATTATTAGAACACATAACATGGGCATTCATCTCATAATACCTAAGTATTATCCACCCATAACTAAACACGTGTTCTAACTCAATTTTTTACCCCAAATTTCTTTATTGGTTTATCACCACGTATTTGACCCGTTATCACGCATTTGTGTTTAATCGTAACATACGAGTCATTTTCATCATAAATTTATCAAAACTTAATGTTTACTAAACACCAATTTATTATTAGCAAATCATCAACATTAAGTAAAAATGGCAAATCTTTCAAAAACTCACTTTTATTTTGGTTTAGGCATTTAATCAAACACCTTGAGGGCATAAACTAAGATTCACCATTTTTATACTCATATGAACCTCCACACCCTCAATTCACCCTCAACGATGTCTACTTTCTTTGTAATTGTCATATAGTACCATCTTTCATGTTTTTAAATAAAAGCATCGTTGTATTAGAATCGTCAAATTCTACTCAGATTTTGGTCAGCAAGTTTACACATTTTTTTTCATCTCATCCTATTAGTTAACCAAATTTAGTAATCAAATCATAGCATGCATTTGAATCTAAAATCCAATAACATCAAATATTCATTCTAGCATCTTAATCAAGGTTTCTCCATAGAAAATCCAACACTAGTAACCCTAATTTCGTGGGTTTAGAACCCTTAACCTAACAACCCGAAATTCGTGAATTTCACTAATTCAAGATGAAGGATTACATACCAAGAATGCTAGAAATTGATCAAAGAGAGCAGAGTTGGAGTTTTAACCATCCAATTTTGTGATTGTCATGATGAAATTGGCTCCCTCTTCTTCTTTTCTCCTGCTCGACATCACACCAGGCTCCCCTGGTCGATCGTTTTTTTTCTTTCTTTCATTTTTTTTGTTTAACACCCTTTAAACCTTATATTTCCTTTTATCACCACAAATATTAGTTTCTATTCAGTTTAACCCCCATAGTTACATATATTCCATTAACAGAAATGTAATTATATTACATATCACCCCTTGCAATATAAATATTTTTTTTTATAAATTTGTAACATGATATATACTTTTTTTTTAATTAAAATACTATCTTGCCAAGACACTATCATTTTAGAGATTAAATTTTCACATTTAGAATATAATTTAATCTCATGAAATATTGGGATGTTACAAGTCTATCCCCCTTAAACAGGTTTTGTCCCCGAAACAAAATCATACTCTACTCTATGATATCACCCAAAGATTTAATTACGCAGCTCGCTTACTCACTACTTTAAGCTGATGTAGGGAGTTAATTTAACCTCTAATTATCATCAAAACTAAAGGTATCCATTAAATGGATTTTACATTTAGAATTTACTTACGTGTACGATAAGTAGAGCATTCATCCATGCTCGTTTGAATTCCATTGCACGCCTCCTATGCAACTCACACACGGCTTCCATCTGTCCACCTGTAACATCTCTATTTATACGTATTTAAAACACCTGTAACATCTCCAGTTATTTGGGCTTGTCCCCAGTTATTTGGGCTTGACCCTAGTTATTTAGGCTTGACCCCAGTTATTTGGGCTTGACCCCAGTTATTTCGGCTTGACCTTAGTTTGGGCCTGTCTCCAGTATCGCCAGTAGCGCACGATGATCATGGTACAGTTCATGGCAATGGGACCAGTACCCGCTTTAGGGGCTAACAATTTCATTGTACTGGCTGTATCCGGGATCCTACGTATAATGGTAGACGTACCATACATCCGTTCCTAAGGTTTCTAACGTCTTCACGTTAGCTAAGGTTTTGGCATTTTCATGTCACTAAGTTTGGATAGTCGCCATTGAGGGCCATACTCCAGTTTACACAAGATCCTTTGGGCTTGTCCCCAGTTATCCTTTGGGCTTGTCCCCAGTTATCCTTTGGGCTTGTCCCCAGTTATCCTTTGGGCTTGTCACCAGAATTGTTGGGCTTGTCCCCAGTTACTAACTTTTATCTTATATTGGCTTAGTCCCAAGTTGTATCCTATTTCAGGTTTTTGAAGCTAAATACCAAGGTTTGTCTTTCGGTTATTCTGATCATAAGTGTTAAAGGTTAGGATCCTAACTTGGATTCTCAGGTATGATCCTTAAATTGCTTTGATTTTATTTATCATTTACATAAGTGACCCTTGTCCTTTGACAACAAGATTTATGATCCTTAAATTATACTACTTTTTCAGAATTTGTCAATTATAGGATATTTGATCCTTGATCATATCCTAAACTTTTTGAGAAGATTTATTAAACTTTTATTCTTTATTCAAACAAAATATATCATAAAAACTGAAAGATAAAATGTATCCAAATGAAACAACACATGATAAGCCAAAAAGATTAAAGTTTTATTTATTCACAAAATGTTAAACCCTTTAAGGTTGTCAAAATTACCAACCCACGTTTCTACCAGCAAAACGTGGCCCGTCCACATGGGTTGGCAAAGGGTGCCCATTGTTAACGGGTCTTAAGAGTGCAGGAAATAAAGGACGGCAGGATATCAAGTGGCTTCATCCCCCAAACAGAGGATCCATCGACCACCCATTATCCTACCTATTGTCTAAGGATCCTTGATCCATAATCCTAAAAACTATTGTTCAAAGTACAGACCAACCATTGTTCAACAAAAACATCAACAACCACAAAAACCACTACCAAACTATAAAAAATGGGCTCCGGCTAAGTCTAGAAATGTCCATCATCGCCCATCTTTGCAGCTCACACCTTGGCCGCATCTTCACCAGCATCACCACCAGCTCCTCCACCAGCCTGATCCTTGCCGCTGCCACTTGCCTGGATTGCTAGAACCTCTGTAGCCTCCTCCTCATCCTCCAGCTCCGCCAATTTCGCCTTCCAGCGCTCCTTATCCCAGGTGCTCCTGTCAAAATCAGGATCCTCAGCTTCTTGGGCCATCTGGAGTTTGATCTTGTACATGTTGATGGCAGTAGAGATTTTGGCATCCTCCAGCAGGTCATTCTTCTCTTGATCAGCATCAATTTGTGCCATGACCGCTTGCCTTTTCGCTACATTGAGATCCTTCTCCAGAGAGGCGATGGCGTG
This sequence comes from Helianthus annuus, assembly GCF_002127325.2. Taxonomy (NCBI): domain Eukaryota; kingdom Viridiplantae; phylum Streptophyta; class Magnoliopsida; order Asterales; family Asteraceae; genus Helianthus; species Helianthus annuus. The sequence continues at coordinate 158,481,925 of NC_035442.2, forward strand.
ATCCTTGGTGTTAGGGCTGGATTTTTATAATACATGATCCTTACATGTGATCCTAACCAGTGATCCTTGTTTCTTTGGCAGATAGTGATCCTCAGCAGAGTTCCAGGATCAGGATCACGGACCATCATAGGATCCTCATGCTAACAGTTGCTTTCATTGAACTTAATGTCATTTTGCAGGAATGTCTAGCAGGATCCGCTCTTAGCATCACAATCAAGGGACGCGTCTTTACAACTTTGGCATATGCTTAATCAGAGATGAACGTTGTGAAGGATATGGAAACTTGGCATGATTTAAGGGCGATAATTTAGGCTAGATTTACTTTTATTTCTAAAGGGGTAATGAGCTGATTATTAGTCTTTTTACCTAAAATAGGCCACCTACACTTGTATATATAACACTCTTCCCCATTCGGAAGACACACAACGCAATTCTCACACGCTTAGACACACATTACGATAGTGATCCTTGTACTCAGCTCATTATCATCCGAAGTTGTAACCATATTTTCATATATTGAAGTTGGTGATCGGTAGTTGCCATCACCCGAGGTTTTTTATGCCGGAGATCATTCATTGATCAAGGGCTTTTTCCTCGTATAAATCCTTGTGTCATTTGCATATTTCTTATCAAAGTGATCCTTTACTTTTTCAACAAACCAAGCATCATTCCCCGTTTACTTAGAGTTTGGTTGCATTATCCTTGTGTGATTTTTGACCAAAACAGTTTGGAAATAGAAGAGGATACTGCATATCCTGGCTCCTGCTATTGAAAATCATCCATATCCTGGCTCCTGCTATTGAAAATCATCCATATCCTGGCTCCTGCTATTGAAAATCAGGTGGCCATGGAAATAGAAGAGGATACTGCAGTGATCCCTAGTGAAGAAGCTCAATCTTATTCAGGATCATGGATCTGACCAATCATGAGATACTTGCAACACGGGGAGATTCCTATGGGAGAAAATCCTAAAGCTTTCAGGATTAAGGTATCTCAATTCACAATCTTAAATAATATGCTATATAAACGATCTCTTGCAGGACCATATTTAAGCTGTATCGAGGATCCTGAAATTCAAGAAGTATTGAGAGACTTCCAAGAAGGAGATTGTGGAAACCACACTGGGGGCAGGGCATTATTCTCAAGGATCCTTAGAACAGGATACTACTGGCCAGCTATGAAACGGGATGCTGTAGAATATGCTAAGAAGTGTGATCCTTGTCAAAGACACAGCAATATCCTTCATCAGCCAGCTGAATTTTTGCATCCAATACCATCCTCTTGGCCATTCATGAGATGGGGGATGGATATAGTTGGCAAGCTCCCTAAAGCACCTGGTGGAAAAGTATTTATGCTCGCCATGACCGACTACTTCTCTAAGTGGATAGAAGCTGAAGCTTTTGCCCAAATCAGAGAAAAGGAAGTTATATCCTTTGTTAAAAGAAACATTATAACTAGATTTGGCATTCCCTCTGAAATTGTATGTGATAATGGTTCCCAATTCATTGGGAGCAGAACCACTAACTTTTGTGACAGTTGGGGAATTAAGATGATAACATCAACACCAGTCCATCCACAAGCCAATGGTCAAGCAGAATCATCCAACAAGATCATCATCAACAATCTGAAGAAGAAGCTAGGATCCAAGAAGGGGAAATGGGCAGAGGAATTACCTTATGTGCTACGGGCTGATAGAACAACTCCCAAGAATGCCACTGGTCAAACACCCTTCTCTTTAGTATTTGGGGCAGAAGCAGTGATCCCAACAGAAATGGTGGTTCCAACTGCTAGAACAAGTACTCGTGATCCTGAAGAAAATGCTGCAAACCTAGCTCAAGACTTGGATACTATTGAGGAAATCAGGGATCTGGCTAGGATAAGGATGGCAAGCTACCAACAAAGAATGGCTGGTGCTTACAATAAAAATGTCAGGATAAGGAAGTTCCAAGTCGGGGATATGGTGTTGAGAAAATCATTCCAAAACACTATCAATCCTGCTGACGGGAAGTTAGCACCAAAGTGGGAAGGCCCTTACTTGATCGAAGCCGAAGCAGGAAAGGGGGCATACAGATTGCAAACCATGGAAGGAAATTTGTTACCAAGAGCCTGGAATGCTGTTCACTTAAAAAAATATTTCATGTGAACAGGATCCTCCAAGCATATGATCCCTACATTGGAAGCATCCTCGAAGGATCCCGGCGATATCAGTGATCCTTACTCTGGTAAAGTCCTTATCTCAGAACTTTTTCGTTTTCTTATTTTTACCTAAGGATAAGGATCATGCATCCTTCATCCTCTTCTCACGGACCATTTGAGTTATGATAGTCCAGGTATCTTCAGCATATCGTTAAAGATCTTCAAAAGCACCACAGATCCTTGGGTTCAACCCCAGTTATCCTTGGGCTTGTCCCCAGTTTTCGCTAGTAGCGCACGATGATCCTGGTATAGTTCACGTCTTTGGGACCAGTACCCACTTTCGGGGCTGACAACCTCATCGTACTGGCTATACCTAGGATCCTACGTATAATGGTAGACGTACCATACATCCGTTCCTAAGGTTTCTAACGTTTTCACGTTAGCTAAGGTTTTGACATTTTCATGTCACCAAGCTTGGATAGTCGCCAGTAAGGGCCATACTCCAGTTTACATACGATCCTTAGGCTTGTCCCCAGTTATCCTTTGGGCTTGTCCCCAGTTATCCTTTGGGCTTGTCCCCAGTGATCCTTTGGGCTTGTCCCCAGTTATCCTTTGGGCATGTCCCCAGCTACTAATTTATCCTTTACATTGGCTTAGTCCCAAGTTATGTTCCATTTTTCAGGTTTTCGAAGTTAAACAAATAAGGATCCTTAATCCTTATTATCTATTAAAATCTCATCTACGGTTATCTTGATTAAAGGTTAGGATCCTAACTTGGATCCTCAGGTATGATCCTTGACTATGTTGATTATACTCATTATTGTGAACAACCCTTGCACTTTGGCAACTAAGCCTATGATCCTTAAAATAAACTGCTTTGAAAATTTTCAATGATAGCATATTTGATCTAGGATCATATCCTAAATTTATTAAACATGATTTGCTCAACTTCTGTTATTCTAACAAATATATTTCTAAAATAATTTGACAACAAGAGGATAAATAAAGGATAACGAAACAAGGTAAGCCCGAAAGATTAAAGTTATTTTATTAACAAAGGATCTTAAACCCTTTCAAAAAAGTTGTCAAAATTGCCAACCCACGTTTCTACCAGCAAAACGTGGCCCGTCCACATGGGTTGGCAAAGGGTGTCCATTGTCTATGCGGTCATAGCAGGTGCAGGTAATTAAAAGCGGCAGGATCACAAAGGCTTCATCCCCCAAACAGAGGATCCCTCCACTATTCGCGATCCTACCTATTGTCCAAAGGATCCAGGATCCTTAACCCTAAAAACTATTGTTTAAGTTACAGACCATAAATCGTTTCAAACATCACAACCACAAAAACCACTACCAAACCTAAAAAAAAAATTGGGCTCCGGCCTAGTCTCGAAATATCCATCATCGCCCAATCCTGCAGCTCAAACCTTCGCTGCACCATCACCACCAGCTCCACTTGCTTCCCCCTGATCCTTGCCAGCATCACCACCTTCAAGCATAGGGATCTCCTCGGCCTCATCATCATCCTCCAACTCTGCCAGCCTTGCCTTCCAGCCTTCCACGTCCCATGTGCCTTTGTCGAAGGAAGGATCCTGAGCCTCCGCAGCCATCTGCAGCTGGATCTTATACATGGTTATCGCAGCAGAGACCTTGGCATCCTGGGTAATGTCATGCTTCTCATAATCAAAATTGATCAGCATCCTGGCAGCTTTATCCTTGGTGGCCCGGAGCTCCTTCTCAAGATCAGCAATCTTGAGATCCTTCAGCACACCCATCTGTTGGAGGTCGGCAATTTGGCGGTCTTGATCCTCAACGTGGCCAATATATGTTTCTATTTCAGCGAGTTTCTGCAGAAAGGGAAAAAGGTAAGTTCAGGATCAGGTGATCCTCAAACAAGCAGGATATACAAGCAGGAGCAGTGATCCTTACTTCGTTGACGTAATCAAGAAACTGTTGGCGCAGCAGGGGAAATCCTTGAAGATCCTCAGAGGCCTTCTTCTTCTTTCCTTTACCCCTAATAGGTGCTTTAGGGGCTGAAGCAGATGGACTGGCAGCAAGGGTCTTCTTCCTCGCAGATTTGACATTAGCAAGATCGTCAATGCCAAACTTGGAGGCAGATTTAGCAGATTTTCCAGCACCTACACAATCAAAATAAGATAAGTACTTTAACTAATTTAAAAATCCTACATAGAACTACTTTTTAATGAGGATACTTACTTGACATTGTGGCAGATGCGGAGGATACTTCCTGTGAATCTTGAATGGCAACTTGAAAACTTCTAGCCTCAGGATCAAGCTTTTTGAAGGCTAGAACTCTCTCTCTTGCAGCAGGAGTTAACTTGAGATGAGCAACAGATATGGCTGCACAAAAAACAGAACATTAGTGATCCTCATCATAAGGAACAAGTCTGATGGTGATCCTTCCAGGATCCTCTATCCTACCATGAGTAGCCCACTCCTTGGGCAGATCCTTCCCATTAGGGATGGTATCCCTTCTAACAAAGAAGAATCGTCGCTTCCAGTTCGTATCATTTTTGGTAACCTTAAGAACAGGGTGATCCTCCCCAGCTTTCCGTTTCAACAAATATCGACAGGATCCAAACGTTGTGAGATCATACATCTTAGCCAGCTCCGCCATTCCTAAATCAATCCCTTCTTGCTCAATGATCCTTTCCAGGGTATACAAAACCCTCCAGATCATCGGCATGGCTTGAATATAAGACATGTCGGTCAGAGAAAAGAAAGATTGGGTGAAAGTTGGAAAAGGATACGAATATCCTATGGTGAACGGAGTTGCAGGAAAAGCTACCCATGTGTCAGAAACAAAATCGCTTAAAACAATGGGAGTGAAAGACTTGAAGATAGCATCCGCCGGAAAACAGTGACGGATCCTATCGATGTGAGCATCGGTGAAGCAGCACCTCTCGGTGGGAGAATCTTTAATGATCACTTGACCTTTCAAAGGGCTATTCTTCTTGTGATCCTTGTGAGGAGAATTCCGGAGCAACATATTCGCAGAAGAATTGAAATAGAAAGAAAAACAGAGTAAGAGAAGGAAAGAAAAGAGGAAGAATACCTGATCGATCTTTCGGACGAGATTATAAAGGGAGTAGCTCTTGAATTTAAATGCAAATTGATCCTAACTCTATCTCCTATTTATAATGATGATCTGCAGGATTGTCACGTCTATGACGTAAGGGTTGCAACGGCTAGTCCGACTTTAACGGCTAGTTATCCGGGTCGCTCGTTGCAGATAAGATCAAAGCAAAATATAACTCATTTATTTACAATATCACTCCTTATATTTTGGGGGCAATTGTTAGGGCTGGATTTTTATAATACATGATCCTTACATGTGATCCTAACCAGTGATCCTTGTTTCTTTGGCAGATAGTGATCCTCAGCAGAGTTCCAGGATCAGGATCACGGACCATCATAGGATCCTCATGCTAACAGTTGCTTTCATTGAACTTAATGTCATTTTGCAGGAATGTCTAGCAGGATCCGCTCTTAGCATCACAATCAAGGGACGCGTCTTTACAACTTTGGCATATGCTTAATCAGAGATGAACGTTGTGAAGGATATGGAAACTTGGCATGATTTAAGGGCGATAATTTAGGCTAGATTTACTTTTATTTCTAAAGGGGTAATGAGCTGATTATTAGTCTTTTTACCTAAAATAGGCCACCTACACTTGTATATATAACACTCTTCCCCATTCGGAAGACACACAACGCAATTCTCAAACGCTTAGACACACATTACGATAGTGATCCTTGTACTCAGCTCATTATCATCCGAAGTTGTAACCATATTTTCATATATTGAAGTTGGTGATCGGTAGTTGCCATCACCCGAGGTTTTTTATGCCGGAGATCATTCATTGATCAAGGGCTTTTTCCTCGTATAAATCCTTGTGTCATTTGCATATTTCTTATCAAAGTGATCCTTTACTTTTTCAACAAACCAAGCATCATTCCCCGTTTACTTAGAGTTTGGTTGCATTATCCTTGTGTGATTTTTGACCAAAACACTTGGCTTGGCAGATCTTCTGGAACTCCGAGTGCTTTTGTTCAGTTTCCTCAATATAAGCATCAAACAGCTCTTGGATTTTGGCGAGTTTCTGCAAGAGACAAAGTTCAGAACTTGTGATCCTTAACAGGGCAGGATACTCAATCAGGATCCAGGATCCTTACCTCAGAGAAATACTCCAAGAATTGATGGCGGATGAGGGATAGCCCGTCAAGGTCTTCAGTTTCAGAGGCCTTTCTTTTCTTTCCCTTGGATGTCACAGGCTTGGGAAGGGTAGTACTTGGGCTAGCAGCAGTCTTCTTTCTCCCAGACCTGGGACCAACGGCAGTAAGGTCGGTAACACTGAAACGGGTAGCAGACTTGGATGATTTTCCAGCACCTACAAATCCAAAACAGATAAGTATCCTTATTTCATTTTTATTTAAACATTTAATTATGCATAAATTGGGATACTTACTTGACATCGTGACAGATCCTGAGGATACTTCTTGAGAATCCTGGGTATTTGCTTGGAATGATCTTATTGCAGGATCAAGCTTTCGGAAAGCAGCATGCCTCTCCTTGGTGGCAGGTGATGGAATAATGTGTGAAACAGTAATAGCTGCAAGATAAAAACAAAGGGGTCAGTGATCCTCATTGAAAACAGGGTTATCCTGTGATCCTTCTAAGGATCCTCTTTCCTACCATGAGTAACCCATCTCCTTGGGAGATCCTTCCCGTCAGGGATGGAATCCCTTCTGCCGAAGAAGAATCGCTTTTTTCCAATTCGTGTCATTCCTAGTGGTTTTGAAGATGGGGTGTTCTTCACCAGGTATGTGCTTGAACAGATATCGATGAGATCATGGCTCACAAGGTCATACATTTCTGCTAACTCCGACATCCCCATATCAATACCTTCATGCTTAATGCTTCTTTCAAGGGTATATAAGACCCTCCACATCATTGGCATCGCTTGGATGTAGGAGATGCCGGTGAGAGAGAAGAAAGATTGGGTGAAATCAGGAAAAGGATACGAGTATCCTATCAAGAAAGGGGTGACCGGAAAATCTACCCAAGTTTCAGAAACAAAGTCACTTAAGACGGTGGGGTCAAAAGCTTTAAAAACGGTGTTCGCCGGAAAACAATGGCGAATCCTGTCTATTTGTGGTTCAGAAAAGGAGCATCGTTCCTTCGCAGAATCTTCGATGATCCCTTGACTCTTCAAAGGACTGTCCTTTTTGTGATCCTTAGCCGGTGAAGATCTTAGCATCATCTTGGTCATGATGATGGTGAAGAAGAAGAAACAGAATAAGAATATGAAGAGAGAAAGGAAAGAGAAGTACCTGATCGGATTTCGAATGAGGATTTAAAGGATGAAACGCACGAGTTTAAATGCTTCATTACCCTTTTCTCTAACTTCAATTTATAATCATGATTTTGCAGGATAGTCACTTCAGTGACGTCAGAATGGCAACGACTAGTCAGGATGTAACGGCTATATATCCGTTGGTTTGTTGCAGATAAGAACGAGAAAATATAACTCGTTTATTTACACTTTACTCCTTATATTTTGGGGGCAATTGTTAGGGGAGGATTCTCCAAAGATCAGTGATCCTCAATTACTGTTGGGTTTAGGGATCCTCAATTCTGTTTGAATTAGTGATCCTCAGAGAGTATTGTAGGATCAGGATCCAGGATCATCATAGTGATCCTTATACTAACAATTGTCTGCTTTGAATATGAAGTTATTTTGCAGGAGTACGTGCTTGGACTTGGTCTTGGCGATATTCCTGGAGCATATTCCCTCTATATTCCGCACGTGCTTGACCATTGTGAACGTTATGGAGATCGTGGAAGACTTGCACGAAATGCGGATAGTTAGTTAGCTTAGATATTCTCCAAATTTATACGGGGATAGCGAGCTTGATTAGAACACTTGGCTATTTTTGGCTAAACACATACACTCGTAACTGCTCTCATTAGCTCTCGACTGTTTGCTCGGCGATTACACACTTTCTTGCACTTTACACTTTAGTGATCCTTGTAACAAGCTCGCTATCATCCAAAGTTGTAATTCATTTTCTGTTTAATTTGAGTTGGTTATCGGTAGTTTCCATCATCCGAGTTTTTTTATGCCGGAGATCAACTCTTGATCAAGGGCTTTTTCCTCGTATAAATCATTGTGTCACTTGTTCATTACATTTCTGAGTGATCCTTAATATTGTTCATTGATTCAAGCATCATACCTCACATCTAAAGATTTGGTTGCATTATCTTAGCTTGATTTTTGACCAAAACAGTTGTGGTGATCCATTGACAAAGGCAAAGCCTTTAAAAACACCTGGGTTGGGAAGGGGAAGGTCTTGGGTTCAAATCCCACAGAAAAGACAGGGGATTAAAAAAGTTAGCTGTTAAAAAAATACTTTTTTTATTATTACTATTATTATTGTAATCTAACAAAGTAGTGTGTTTTTAGGCTACTTGTACTGGAAATTGTTGCAATAAAAAAACTAAATGGAATATATACATATTGCATCCTAATCAGCGAGAATTATAAAAAAAATAAGTGTAATGTAAAATAGGAGTAATTAAATCTATTGGTTAGTGTATGTTTCACAAATAAAAAGTTAAAATTCAAATAGAATATTGATAGTTTTTAAAGGTTTTGCCTTTGCCTTTACTAGCGTTTTGTTTTTTTCGAGCGAATTTAATTAATGTATCACACCTATTCGATCAGCTCAGACACTTGGGTTCACTTTTAAAATAAAGAGTTAGATAATTACATTAAACTAGTTTAAATAATCCTTAAAATATTGAATTTGTTGTTAAAGAATATATTTTAAAAACTAGTTTAATGTAATTACCTAACTCTTTATATGATAGTCAATAAGATTTAAAAATACTAATTAAATTAGGGTTCTCTAAAAAGTTCGTGACTTAGAGTTTGCTTGAAATTCGCTTGAAAAAAGGTCACTTGATATAGCTTGATTTGAAATTGAGTTGAGCCAACTCAGCTCGGTTAGAAAGCATTGTCGCATATGTGTTTTTAATATTTCTTGCGAGTTTCAAATTTGTTCTGACGGGTTGAAAAATCTATCGTTCACATAACATTAAGATTTCAAATGCATTATCCCATATGTGTTTTTAATAACGAAAGGGTTCCCGGCTCCATTGAAGGTGAAGCTGTTGGTCGCCGAAGACACACCTGGATTGGTGATGTTCGAAGCCGAGTCGAAGCGGCTTGGGGCTGGTTGAACAATGAAAGCTTGCCGATGGTGGTAAGTAACGATGACCGCATGTGGTGGCAGTGGTGGTGGTGGCGGCCGGAAATCTGGTTTCTGTTAGAGAGAGAGGATAGAAAGAGTCAAAAGGGTGTGTATGTTTAAAGAGATATATATTTCTATATATAGGGTTGTATTCAATGGAGAACATCAAAAAAGTGGAGAATCGGGGAACATATATTTAATATGTTAAATATGTCATAAAAATTCAATTTAAAATGCTAAAAAAAGTTTAAATTTTTTTTCAGAACTTTTACATATAAAGTTGTGTAGAAGCTATTCTAGTTAAAAATCATTTCTGTAAAAAATTAACCTTTTTTAAGTGTTTTTAAGCACTATTTAAATACAATTTCAGATGGAGTTTTTTTAGTTTTCTCACTAAGGGGAGTTTTCTCATGATCCCTCCTAAAAAGGACATTTGTCGTAAGAGGTATGAGAATGCATAGAGATTGTAAGAAGTGTGAGAAATCATAGAGATTGACACGTAGGCATTATGTTTTGGACTTATGCATGATGTTTTTGGGTTGTTTTGGCAAAAATATACCAAACATAACAATTTCAAATACAATACAATCTAGTGCAATGTATAAATGGTAAGAAATTTTTTGTAAGAAGAAAAAAGAAGGAGTTTCAACCAATAAGAAAGTTTCATTTTACTTTATTTAATATTTGTATTTAAATTTAATGTAAGCGTATTGTTTTGGTCAAAAATCAAGCAAGGATAATGCAACCAAATCTTTTGTTGTGAGGTATGATGCTTGAATCTATGAACAATTGTATGAACAACTTGCAAATCAAATAAAGAGGTGACACAAGGATTTGTACGAGGAAAAAGCCCTTGATCAAGAGTTGATCTCCGGCATAAAAAACCCCGGGTGATGGAAACTACCGATCACCAACTAGGATTAATCAAAAGGTTATTACAAGTCGGGATGATAACAAGCTTGTTACAAGGATCACTAGTGCAACAGTGTAAAAATGTATGAAATCGCCAAGTAAACTGCCGAGAGCTGTTCGAGAGTGTGTGTGTTTGCTTAATTAGCCAAGTGTTCTAACTCAAGCTTGTCATCCCCTTTTTAAAATTAGAAATAACTAAACTAACTAACTATCCGCTAAATGTGCAAGCTTCCCACGATCTTCCACAACGTTCACAAAGCCATGCACGTGCGGAATATTGAAGGTATATTCCCCAAGAATATCGGTGAGAGTTAGTCCATGCCCATACTCCTTCAAAACAAGCTCACGTATAATGAAGACAATCATTAGTATAAGGATAACAATAAGGATCCTGAATCCTGATCCTGCAACACCTACTGAGGATCCTTAATTCAAACAGAATTGAGGATCCATGGCCCTGGCAGTATTTGAGGATCCGTGATCCTTTGGATTGGAAAATCCTCCCCTAACAATTGCCCCCAAAATATAAGGAGCAAAGTGTAAATTAGCGACTTATATTTTCTTGATCTTATCTGCAACTAACTAACGGATATATAGCCGTTGCAGATTATACGTCATTGAAGCGACATCCTTGCAGAATCATCATTATATATAGGTTAGAGATAAGGACTAATGTGCATTTAAATTCGAGTAATACTCCCTTTAAATCCTCATTCGAAGATCAAGCAGGTACTTCTCTCTCTTTTCTCTCTTCACCTTCTTACTCTGTTCCTTCTTTCTTTATACCCATGGCCAAGATGACTCTAAGATCCTCACCGGCTAAGGATCACCAAAAAGATAGCCCCTTAAAGAGCCAAGGAATTATCAAAGATTCTCCGAAGGAACGTTGCTGCTTTACCGATCCTGAGATCGACAGGATTCGTCACTGCTTTCCGGCAGACTCTGTCTTTAAACCTTTTGACCCCTCCTCCAAAAGTGATTTTGTTTCTGAAACCTGGGTTGCTTTTCCGGCCACTCTATTCCTGATAGGATACTCCTATCCTTTCCCTGCTTTCACCGAATCCTTCTTTTCTCTCACCGGCATGTGCTATATTCAAGCCATGCCATTGATGTGGAGGGTTTTATATACCCTAGAGAGGATTATTGAGCAGGAAGGTATAGAGTTGGGGATGTCAGAATTGGCTGAATTGTATAACCTTGTGAGCCATGGTTCACACCGCTATCTGTTCAAACATAAACCCGGTGAACCTCATCCAATCCTCAAGACCACCAAAAACGATACCAACTGGAAGATGCGGTTCTTCTTCGTTAGGAGGGACTCTATCCCTGATGGGAAAGATCTCCCCTTAAAGTGGACCACTCATGGTAGGATAGAGGATCCTTATAGAAGGATCATAGGATAACCCAGTTCTTGTGAAGATAACTGACCCTTTTATTTCTATTTTGCAGCTATCTCTATTTTCCATATCATTCCATCACCTGCAACCAAAGAGAGGATCACCGCTTTCAGGAACCTTGATCCTGCAGCAAGATCATTCCAAGCAAACACCAAGGATTCTCAAGAAGTATCCTCAGGCTCAGTCACAATGTCAAGTAAGTATCCATGTTTGTATATAATTAAATGTTTAAATGAAAATAAAACAAGAATACTTATCTGTTGTTTTGGATTGGTAGGTGCTGGAAAATCTTCAAGGTCGGCCACTCGCTTCAGTGTCAGTGATCTTGACACTGTCACTGCTCGTTCTGGGAAGAAGAAAGCTGTTGCTAGCCCCATTGTTCCAATGCCAAAGCCCACTACCTCCAAGGGTAAAGGAGGAAAGAAAAAGAAGGCCACCGAGGCTGAGGATCTGGAAGGCCTGCCTCTTATCCGCCACCAGTTTGAAGAATACTTGCTGATGTAAGGATCACTGATTCTGCTTGATTATCCTGCCCACTTAAGGATCATGGATCCTAAACTTTACCTTGTCTTTTTTGCAGAAATTCACTGAGATCCAGATGCTCTTTGATGCATATGTCGAAGAAGCTGAGCAGAAGCATCTGGAGTTCCAAGAGATCTTCCTGGCCAAGGATCAAACCATCTCCTCCCTCGAGAAAGATCTCAATCTGGCAAAGAAGCAGGTGGTCATGGCCCAAATAAATGCTGATCATGAGAAGAATGAGCTGCTGGAGGATGCTAAAATCTCTGCTGCCATCACCATGTACAAGATCAAGCTGCAAATGGCCAAGGAGGCTGAGGATCTTAACTCTGACAGGACCACTTGGGACCAGGAGGGCTGGAAGGCGAAGCTAGCTGAGCTAAACGATGAGGAGGAGGCTACAGAGGTCTTGGCGATTGAGGCGAGTGGCAACGGGAAGGATCAAGTTGGTGATGCCGGTGCTGGTGGTGATGCAGCGATGGTGTAAGCTGCAGAAATGGGCGATGATGGATATTTCTAGACGCAGCCGGAGCCCATTTTTTAGGATTTGAAGGTTTTTTTGTTGTGATGTTTTGAAACAATGTTGGGTTGTATTTGAACAATAGTTTTAGAATTTTGGATCATGGATCCTTGGACAATAGGTAGGATAATAGGTGGTGGAGGGATCCTCTGTTTGGGGGATGAAACCACTTGTTATCCTGCCATCTTTTATTTCCTGAGAATCCAAGTTAGGATCCTAAACCTTTAACACTTACAATCAGGATAACCAAAAGACACATCTTAGTGAAAGGTTAGGATCAAGGATCCTTAGCTTTCTAATCTTTAAAAACCTGAAATGAAACATAACTTGACATTAAGCCAATATAAGAGAAGAGTTAGTAACTGGGGACAAACCCAACAAATCTGGGGACAAGCCCAATATACTGGGGACAAGCCCAAAGGATCTTGTGTAAACTGGAGTATGGTCCTCACTGGCGACTATCCAAACTTAGTGACATGAAGATGCCAAAACCTTACCTAACATGAAAACGTTTGAAACCTTAGGAACGGATGTATGGTACGTCTACCATTATACGTAGGATCTCGGATACAGCCAGTACAATGAAATTGTCAGCCCCTAAAGCGAGTACTGGTCCCATTGCCATGAACTGTACCAGGATCATCGTGCGCTACTGGCGATACTAGGGACAGGCCCAAATAACTAGGGTCAAGCCCAAAAAACTGGGGTCAAGCCCAAATAACTGGGGTCATGTAACATTCCCAAAATTTTTATTTATATAAAATATATAAAAACTTATGTTATTAAAAGGATGCATCATGGGTAAGTTGACCAATGGAAATATGAGGTATTTTGGGCAAAGCGTAAACCATTTAATAATTAAATTATAAAAATACATTATATTTGAACCTACTCTGTTTTTAATGAAAATTGGTTCGAAATATAGATACAAATATTCTCGTTATGATGATATATTCATAGTTTTATAACACATCATATTTTGAAAGTTATAAGCGCCAAATAAGTGAAGCAGCTGAATTAATTATATATATATAATAAATTAAAATTTAAAATTTACATCATACATGTGCACGTATGCATGTAGTAACTACAATTGAATATGTGTCCTCAAAAGTACAATGCATACTTAGAAATTTTGAAAATGAAACTGTTTACGTGTAACTTAACAATAAATGTTGACATGAGCTCTACTCCAAGATTTCAGTTTCAAAGTAGTATAAATAGCAACAGAAGCTAAAGCTTTCCTTTGCTTACTTCTATTTTCCACAAACTCACGCCATACCTCCTGATCTTCATATAATTCTATTTCTTTCTTTAATATTTCACTCCAAAACTCTGTCCCGTTTTAAGTATTGTAGCCCCTGATCACTGATACCCTGTCCGACTGACGTAGGGCCCCGTACCGTATGTCAAGGCTCTGCCTAAATTCGTTGGGGTTCTGTCTCGTGACGTAGGGATAAGGTAGAATTGGGTTACTATACTTAATGTGAGTGCACTATATATTTTATTAAATAACCCAGGAGTTATACCCAAAATATAACAACTCTCCTAAAACACCCATCATACCCTACACTTCCTAAAATACACCCCGTACGTGAAAACCGAGCCCAAAATACAATATAGCATTAAAAATAAATTAAAAACCGAATATTTAAGTTGAGGCGGGCCGCGTAAGGTACCCCATAACCCTTACGCGGGCCGCGAGAGGTTAAAAGGTGGCGCAGCCCGGTGCGGCCACGTGGCCCAACACCCGGCAAACCTACTCGATGACTCAGCCCAGCTACGCGTTGACTAGAGTTGACGCGGTCCGCGTAAGGCCTTGCCTTATTTTACGTGGGCAGCGAGAAAACCCAAGAGAAGCACTATATAAGCAGGCCATCGGATCTTCATTCAAATTCGTTCAAAATCATTTTCTTTCTCTCAATTTTAAAGTGTAGGCATTATACACGGGTATAATACCCCCCTAATTAGCGAAGCTCTGCCTCGTTGTAAGTATCATAACCCCTGGATACGTATTAGATACTCTGCCCGATTGATCTAGGGTTCCGTAACGGCTGTCGTGGTTCTGCACGACGTAGTCGTTGGAATGTCGTCTCGGGGAGGGTATTACTAGTGTTAAAATGGGTTATTATGCTAACGCGTGTACATTGTTTAATTAGGGAATCAAAAAGGAAAGCCCTATAATAGCAATGTGAGTTATCCTCTTTTTGTAAACTTATTTTGTGAATTGTTTTACAAAACCTTAAATATCTTTCCATGCGAATAGCAGTTATTGAGTATTTGTAAGAATACAATTACAGTCGGTAAATTTGGGGTTTTGTATACAAAATTTGTTACCACCTGGTAAAGGAGTAACATGACCATAAGTTGGAACGACATTACCGTGTGGTGGTAATTGATATAACTTGGAAACAAATGTAATTGCAGTTGCGCCCTCAATACTGTACACTGTGACTTTTTACTTAAACTTGATTAAATTGGGATTCACTCACCAGTATTTCATGCTGATAAAATGTTTTAAACACGTGTTTCAGGTAACTTAGTGTGAAGCCAATAAAAGCCAGCTGGATAGCACTGAAGGCTTGGAAAAGTGGTAATAAAGTTACCTAAAATAAAATAGATGTTTTTATTAAACAATATAGGATTTATTCCTATGAAAATGTGTGTACTACAAACTTGGGTTTTACCCATGTGTTTAATGTTATAAAATGTGGTGGTTTACTCTGATAAAATATTTCCTAACTACGGTCCTGATGAAAATTTCCGCTGCTAAATTAGACAATACCCGATACCACCGAAACTGGTTCACGGCCGCCCGTTCCTGTGTTTGTATAAGGGATCGGGGGTTGTGACAGAAGGTGGTATCAGAGCTATGCCACTGGTTCAAGCCAAAGAAGTGTTCTGCTGACACTTAGAGTTTTAAATTCTGTGTTAGGAAATAACAATATGATTATGTGTTTTATATTATTTGCCTATTTGTTAGTTTACAGTATGGGTAAGCAAAGAATTTTAGACATCTATCGTCAATTAGATAGTTCAACAAAAGATAAGGAAACATCATTTCAACCAAATCCCTCAGGATACTCAGCAGATACTGAGGAGGAAATTTTCATTCATAAGGCACAGTCTGGGAAACCATTTACCACTAAGAAGAGAAGTAGAATTAATAGAAAAAGTCAAGAGAAAATAAAGAAAATAAAGAAGTCACAACCAAAGGAAGTGATAATTAATAAGGAAATAAATACACAAACTCAGGAAACAAGCAATAACCTACCATGGGAAGATGAATTAGATGAACAATGGGAAAATCTCCATATGTTAGCCACTACAGTAGTAAATACTAACTTATATTAAATAGTTGAACCGCCAAACCAGTACCAGCACCCATGTCATCTATGAGCCAAAAATTTTAAAGAAACTTTGCCCATTAAATAAACAACCTAGTAGGGGAAAGAGATAGAATAAACCTTACATAAAGGCATGTTGAGCATAATACTCTTATAACCAAGATAGACTAAAATAAGTTATGGATGCATAATCACTAGTATATTTTGAACCTTAGTTGTAGTTGTAATAAATACATATATATATATATAAGTCGCAATGCCAATTTTAATCAATCTATTTTCCTGATTGTACCCAAATGTTTATACTAGAAATTTGTCTATGATAATTAATACCACCTACTCAAATAATATTATAATCAAACTAAGTTAGTTGTTAACAAAGCAGTCATGTTTATGACTCTCTTTTGGAACCAATCATTTACTTTGATTTAAAATATATATTGAAATATATGGTATAAAGCTTTAAACCTTCGTAATTTTAATAACATTATTTCAAAATAGTTTATATTTAAATAAATAAAACCAAAGCTATTAAATTAACCGAAAGGATTTTAAGAATTAGTAAAATTAATAAAAGATTGCTTTAGTGGATCAAACCAAAGCAAGTTTTGAAACTCAAATATACCAATTTCCCACTTTACTTTATTCCTTCTGGTTTGTAACCAGTTGACCATAAGACTTCATACTTTCATAAAATAACTGATGTTGGGATTACTTGTAAAGATTTCTCTTAATATACTTAGCGATAAAATAAATGGTTAAATGAATATGATAGTTATTCACGATTAAATAAAATCATTTAAATTTTTTTTTGAGATTTGGGTTGGTTAGACTATGTAGAAAGGCCTACTAAACATTGAAAGCATTTCTACAAATCTTTAATATAAAGATATGTCCCTAATAGGTCTTATGCATGGAAATAATTAATATAAGATTATAAGATTAACCAGTCATATTAGTTATAGGATTGTGTATCCTAAATTATAAAGAAAAGTATTCGAGTCAGTTGGCTGATGTATAATAGCTAAATAATACAATACTAGTAAATGAGTTGAGTTGATGAATTGGATGTTAAATTTATCTTAAGTACTTTCGAAGTTCTCATACTTTAAGAAGATTATAATGAAAATAAAAGAGATGAGATTGAATTGTGATTGGTTAAACTTAATACTAAAAGAATAATAATAATAAAGATGAAGGTTCTCATAAAATAACTAGAGTAATAAAATATCAGTGATATACCCGTGACACAAATAAATTTTATAAAGTAGGTTACGTGAATCTATACAAGATCTATTTAGTTAAATATTTGAAAAATAAATCTCGAATATAAACGAAGTAAAGTATTAATCTTAATATATTTTGAATATGAAATAGACATACTTTGATAGTATGGGATGAAGTACGCTACATAAGATTTGAAAAAAAAAATACATTTTTGAACAGAGGGCAAAATCGTAAATTAATGTTATATGTTTTAAGCTTATACTATATATTAATATTTTATAACTAAGGTTTTCAATTACAGAAAGTAATTTAGGTATAGTATATATATCTCTTGGTAACCCATAAATACAATGTCATGAGTCACATATGCACATATTCTTCTAATAATGACTCTCAATCTTAAATGTATATTATGATTGATTCAAAAGGAAAAAGGTAGGAATGTGATAATTGGAATAAATATATAGATGGTTACTTGAGGAGAAATTATTAAGGTAATATAAATAGTGAGTCTGGTATAGTTTAATCCATTAGTTAAAAATGAAATTGTTCTTATGAGTCCAGTAAATTTATATTTTGAGTAATTTATTTCCCTAAACTTTTAATTCCAAAATATTATATTTGATATACTACTTTTATAAAAGGATAAAATAAAGTCATGGAAATAAGTTTGATGATTGGTACCATCGGATGTATGGTTATTATTTATATATGTGTGTATATATTCCGTAAGTTTAATATTAACTAGAGATTTGAAATTTTATACACATATATGCATATACCCAATAGAATTTCTTGATGGTATACCCAATATAATATCTTCTGTAAGATAAACATAAGAGAAAATATCATTGGTGATTCATTTGAAAACATGAAGTCATTATAAACTATGAAGCCTACTATGTTTTAAAATGCCATCTGTCTCAATAAAATATTCCTTGTGACGGAATCTAATAAAGTTAGTTGTAAGCATACTCTTCACATTTAACCAAACCATAGAGTCAATGGAGACAACGATATTTTTGTTAAAAGTCCATTTTTAAACAAAAGAAAGCCACAACCATAATAATATCTATGCTTAAATGAAAGAGTTAGGATATTGATATTCACTGGTAACAACCGGGACAGTATTTAGACTTGAATATAAGAAAAATGCCTTAGTATAAAGCTTTGAGATAAGTCAATTACTTGTGTAAATAAAGTGTGATGGTTATTGGTATCCCGTGAGGATGATGACTAGAACAGTGCCTGTATGATAAATAAGCAATAACACTTGGCCACTGTTATTTCTTGTTTATTGATACTACTCAGTTCTAGAATATGATCCATCATGAGAATACTAATTTCCTTGTTTCTTGATATAAAGTCAAAATAAATGATGCACTTTTAAAATCATGATTTGAGAGAAATTCTATTTAAGGGAAATACAATGATAATTACCTCTCCGGCAAGATTGGTAGACTCTCCAGCATGTCCGGGTAAGATGGGGGTACCTCTCCGGCAAGACCGGGCGAGATGAGGTATATGTTATGTTAATGGAATTCCCTAAGTAGTACCATGACTTGATGTCTGACTTGTTTTTGGAAATATGAATCTGTTAAATACATTGACCTGATGAATGGTGTGTATATTACAGTATGTGAAATATATGATTATATAGATATGTATATCTATGAGGAAATCCAAAGACCATAATGATTGATAATTAGGGATAAATCACGAATAAGTGTGTTAATGATAATTTGGTTTATTAAGAATCTCCCGTATACGTCTATAATTTCGATATCAAACATTATTTCGTTCGATCATCCGTTTCGTAGTTGGTGCGACAAGATGAACGACAGAAACTCTTTAAGTTGGATCGCCATTGAAAGTATAAGAATTTCCTTTACGATTATTAACGCATTAGGAAACATGTAACTAAAAGCTGTGTTAAAATACAAAACATATTTCAGTCAAGAATAAGAATCTCATAGAGAATAGTTCTGGTCAAAGTAAAGTGAAATTCAAAACAAAGACCAGAATATACCTTGAAACTAAACTAACTAAAAATATTCATCCATATTTCAGGGAATCTCAAAGACGAGATTTAAAATAAGGTGGGGAGGATGTAACATTCCCAAAATTTTTATTTATATAAAATATATAAAAACTTATCTCATTAAAAGGATGCATCATGGGTAAGTTAACCAATGGAAATATGAGGTATTTTGGACAAAGCGTAGGAACCATTTAATAATTAAATTATAAAAATACATTATATTTGAACCTACTCTGTTTTTAATGAAAATTGGTTCGAAATATAGATACAAATATTCTCGTTATAATGATATATTCATAGTTTTATAACACGTCAAATTTTGAAAGTTATAAGCGCCAAATAAGTGAAGCAGCTGAATTAATTATAATATATATATATATATATATATATATATATATATATATATATATATATATATATATATATATATATATATATATATATAAAATTTAACATTTACATCATACATGTGCACGTATGCATGTAGTAACTACAATTGAATATGTGTCCTCAAAAGTACAATGCATACTTAGAAATTTTGAAAATGAAACTGTGTAAGTGTAACTCAACAATAAATGTTGACGTGAGCTCTACTCCAAGATTTCAGTTTCAAAGTAGTATAAATAGCAACAGAAGCTAAAGCTTTCCTTTGCTTACTTCTATTTTTCACAAACTCACGCCTTACCTCCTGATCTTCATATAATTCTATTTCTTTCTTCAATATTTCACTTCAAAACCCTGTCCCGTTTTAAGTACTGTAGCCCCTGATCACTGATACCCTGTCCGACTGACGTAGGGCCACGTAACGTATGTCAAGGCTCTGCCTAAATTCGTTGGGGTTCTGTCTCGTGACGTAGGGATAAGTTAGAATTGGGTTACTATACTTAATGTTAGTGCACTATATATTTTATTAAATAACCCAGGAGTTATATTTAAGTTGAGGCGGGCTGCGTAAGGTACCCTATAACCCTTACGCGGGCTGCGAGAGGCTAAAAAGGTGGCGCAGCCGGGTGCGGCCACGTGGCCCAACACCCGGCAAACCTACTCGATGACTCAGCCCAGCTACGCGTTGACTAGAGTTGACGCAGCCGCGTAAGGCCTTGCCTTATTTTACGCGGGCCGCGAGAAAACCCAGGAGAAGTACTATATAAGCAGGCCATCGGATCTTCATTCGAATTCGTTCAAAATCATTTTCTTTCTCTCAATTTTAAAGTGTAGGCATTATACACGGGTATAATACCCCCCTAATTAGCTAAGCTCTGCCTCATTGTAAGTATCATAACCCCTGGATACGTATTAGATACTCTGCCCGATTGATCTAGGGTTCCGCAACGGCTGTCGTGGTTCTGTCGGCCGTAGTCTTTGGAATGCCGTCTCGGGGAGGGTATTACTAATGTTAAAATGGGTTATTATACTAACGCGTGTGCATTGTTTAATTAGGGAATCACAAAGGAAAGCCCTATAATAGCAATGTGAGTTATCCTCCTTTTGTAAACGTATTTTGTGAATTGTTTTACAAAACCTTAAATATCTTTCCATGCGAATAGCAGTTATTGAGTATTTGTAAGAATACGATTACAGTCGGTAAATTTGGGGTTTTGTATACAAAATTTGTTACCACCTAGTAAAGGAGTAACATGATCATAAGTCGGAATGACATTACCGTGTGGTGGTAATTGATATAACTTGGAAACAAATATAATTGCGGATGCGCCCTCAATACTGTACACTGTGACTTTTTACTTAAACTTGATTAAACTGGGATTCACTCACCAGTATTTCCTGCTGATAAAATGTTTTAAAATGTGGCAATAAAAGTGGCAATAAAAGCCAGCTGGAGAGCACTGAAGGCTTGGAAAAGTGGCAATAAAGTTACCTAAAATAAAATAGATGTTTTTATTAAACAACATAGGATTTATTCCTATGAAAATGCGTGTACTAAAAACTTGGGTTTTACCCATGTGTTTAATGTTATAAAATGTGGTGGTTTACTCTGATAAAATATTTCCTAACTACGGTCCTGATGAAAATTTCCGCTGCCAAATTAGACAATACCCGATACCACCGAAATTGGTTCACGGCCGCCCGTTCCTGTGTTTGTATAAGGGATCGGGGGTTGTGACAGGTCAATCCCAAATAACTGGGGTCAAGCCCAAATAACTGGAGACTTCTATGGATACTCAATCCTTTATTAAGGATACATGAACCTTCTGCAAAACTCAGAATCAAGTAAAAGGAGGATAAAGGATCCAGGATCCTTTTCCTTGTATATAGGTGTTAGGGCTGGATTTTTATACCACATGATCCTTGCATATGATCCTAACCAGTGATCCTTATCTCTTTGGCAGATAGTGATCCTCAGCGGAGTTCCAGGATCAGGATCACGGACCATCATAGGATCCTCGTGCTAACAGTTGCTTTCATTGAACTTAATGTCATTTTGCAGGAATGTCTAGCAGGATCCGCTCTTAGCATCACAATCAAGGGACGCGTCTTTACAACTTTGGCATATGCTTAATCAGAGATGAACGTTGTGAAGGATATGGAAACTTGGCATGATTTAAGGGCGATAATTTAGGCTAGATTTACTTTTATTTCTAAAGGGGTAATGAGCTGATTATTAGTCTTTTTACCTAAAATAGGCCACCTACACTTGTATATATAACACTCTTCCCCATTCGGAAGACACACAACACAATTCTCACACGCTTAGACACTCGAAACTATAGTGATCCTTGTACTCAGCTCATTATCATCCGAAGTTGTAACCATTTTTCTTATATTGAAGTTTGGTGATCGGTAGTTGCCATCACCCGAGGTTTTTTATGCCGGAGATCATACATTGATCAAGGGCTTTCTCCTCGTATAAATCCTTGTGTCACTTGCATATTTCTTACTAAAGTGATCCTTTACTTTTTCAACAAACCAAGCATCATTCCCCGTTTACTTAGAGTTTGGTTGTATTATCCTTGTGTGATTTTTGACCAAAACAGTTTGGCGCCCACCGTGGGGCAATTGGTGCTTCATTCATAAGAAAACTTTCTGTTCAAAATCATTTCAAAGAGTTACATGGCTTCATCATTGAAGAATGCATCCACAGCGATGTCGGCAGTCAATTCATCTACTGGCATTCCACCTTTGCCTCCACCACCAGCTGGATCTCAGAAAAATGCTGAGAAGAGACCAACTTCTATCTCCTCTAAACCATCATCTTCTGCTCTAACTTCTTCTGTTCCCAGTACTAGTGATATATTTACTTTGATTTTGCAGATGAGGGATCGTATGCAGCAGCAGGATGAAACTAATGACAGGATCCTCAGAGAAATCGGAGATCTCAAAAGGCAAAAGAAAACGGCAGAGGATCATTCCCCACTAATGCCCAAATCTTTGAATTTTGATACTCCAATGATTACTTCTCAGCCATCAGAGGTCCCAGACATTCAATATATGGGTGGATCAAGAGGAGTGCATTCCAGCCCAGCAACAATGACTCAGGCATCAGGATCATATTTCCAACCGGCGGGATCCTACGCCCAGCATTTGGGATCCGTCATGAGCTTAGGATCCTCCTTCGTTCCGGGATCATCCCAGGTTCAAGGATCCTCCTTTGTTCCAGGATCATCCCAGGTTCAAGGATCCTCCTTTGTTCCAGGATCATCCCAGGTTCAAGGATCCTCCTTCGTTCCGGGATCGTCTCAGATACCAGGATCCTTCCAGATGCCAGGATCCCTAAAGAGTTTGCAAACAGGAAGCCTAGATGTCCATCAAGGAGATTTTATTCCAATGCAGACCATTGCTTCCACTGGTCCATCCATTATCCCAGAATCCCAGCAATATGGATTCACACCCAATGTTCCTAACTTGAACCCGATGGGAGGTAACACCTTAAATAATTATCTTACCACTAACCATGGATTCGTGCAGGATACAGGTATCAATCATGCTATGGCCAGGGAGTTACAGAAGCTGAAGGATATGATCTCAAGTGTTCCATGGGTAGTCAAGCCTATCCCAGAGATTGCAGATGGAAGCCATAAGTATCTCGTTTTGCACCACCAATTTGTGATGCAGAGGTACCCAAAAGGTTCCATATCCCTACTATGAAGCTGTATGATGGTACAACGGATCCTGAGGAGCACATAGCACAATACAGGGAGAGGATGGAGATCAATCCAATCCCAGAAAAATTAAAAGAAGCATGCCTATGTAAAGGATTTGGATCCACCCTTACTGGATCAGCTCTTAAATGGCTGCTAAGTCTTCCCCCTTACTCTATCACTTCATTTGCTAATTTAGTTAATTTATTCAATAACCAATTCTCTTGTAGTAGAAAATTTGAAAGAATAACTAGTGATTTATATAGGGTAACTCAAAGTCATAATGAATCATTAAGGGATTATATAACTAAATTCAGTAAAGAATCCTTGGACATTCCCAACTTAGATATGGCCACGGCTGTTGAGGCCTTCAAAATGGGACTGCTTAAGGATTCATTGTTCTATGATGATCTTGTTATGACACTGTGCAGGAACCTAGATGAAGTAAGAACTCGGGCACTCAGGTTCATCCGGCTAGAGGATGACAAGAGGATCCAGGAGAGGCAAGTAGGATCCTCAAAACAGGAAAAACAAGGATCCTCTTTCAAGAACAACAAGTTGAAATCCTACCATAGAAATGACAACCAGAACGTGCATGCTGTTGACCAGGAAGAGGATGATGAGGATTATCCTCCGATTTCTGAATATTGTTTTTCTGTTGACAATCATGAACTAATCTTTGCAATGCAGAATCTAGGAGAAAAAGCCAGATGGCCCAGAAAGAGTGACAAACCATCCGGGACTAAAGACAAGTCAAAGTGGTGTGCATACTGTTTTGGTCAAAAATCACACAAGGATAATGTAACCAAACTTTATGAAAACGGGGTATGATGCTTGGTTAATTATGAAAGTAAAGGATCACTTCTGTGATAAAGATGCAAAGACACGATGATTTATACGAGGAAAAAGCCCTTGATCAATGAATGATCTCCGGCATAAAAAACCTCGGGTGATGGCAACTACCGATCACCAACTTCAATATAACAAAAATATGATTACAACTTTGGATGATAATGAGCTGAGTACAAGGATCACTAAGTGTCTAAGTGTTTGAGAGTTGTGTCGTATGTCGTGTATGTTCTTCCGAATGAAGAAGGGTGGTACTTATACGTGTGTAGGTGACCTATTTTAGGTAAAATGACTAATTATCAGCTCATTACCCCTTTAGAAATAAAGACAATCTAGCCTAAATTGCTGTCCATAAATCAAGCCTAGTTTCCATATCCTGTGCAACGTCTTTCTTCGATTAAGCTCTTGCCATATTTGTGAAGACGCGTTCCTGGATCATGATGTCTAGAGCATATCCTGCTAGATGTTCCTGCAAAACAATATTGTATTGAGTGGAAGTAGCCGTTAGTATGAGGATCACCATAATGTCCCATGATCCTGATCCTGAAGTTCTGCTGAGGATCACTGTCTGCCAAAGAAACAAGGATCACTGGTTAGGATCATGTGTAAGGATCACCTACAATAAAATCCAGCCCTAACAATTGCCCCCAAAATATAAGGAGTTAATTGTAAATAGACGAGTTATATTTTGTTTTGATCTTATCTCTAACGGGCGATTCCGGATAACTAGCCGTTTCACATGGACTAGCCGTTGTGATCATTACGCCATAGATGTGACAATCCCTGCAAATCATCATTATAAATAGGAGATAGGGTTAGGATCATTTTAAATTCGAGATATCTTCCCTTTATAATCGCTACCGAAGACTGATCAGGTATCCTCTTCTTCTCTCTTTCCCTTCTTCCTTCTCTTTGCTCTGTTTTTTCTACTCCGTCTCTGTTTCTGTTCCGTCACAAACATGTTGCTCCGGAATTCTCCACACAAGGATTCCAAGAAGGATAGTCCCCTGAAAAGCCAAGGGATCATTAAGGATTCTCCTACGGAGAGATGTTGCTTTACCGATGCTCATGTAGATAGAATTCGTCATTGCTTTCCGGCGGATGCCGTTTTCAAATCCTTCACATCTACTGCCTTGAGTGATTTTACTTCAGATACCTGGGTGATCTTTCCTGCAACTCCATTTATCATAGGATATTCGTATCCTTTTCCGGCCTTCACCCAATCTTTCTTTTCCCTGACCGGCATATCTTATATCCAAGCTATGCCGATGATCTGGAGGGTCCTGTATACCTTCGAGAGGATCATCGAGCAGGAGGGGATAGATTTAGGGATGGCAGAGCTGGCCGCTCTTTATGATCTTACCACGTTTGGTTCTCATCGATATTTGTTAAAACGGAAGGCCGGGGAGGATCATCCTGTTTTGAAAGTTACCAAAAATGACACAAATTGGAAGCGTCGTTTCTTCTTCGTGAGAAGGGATTCCCTCCCTAACGGGAATGATCTGCCCAAGGAGTGGGCTACTCATGGTAGGGTAGAGGATCTTCGAAGGATCACTACCAGTCCTGTCTTATTTGATGAATATCACTAATATCTCTTTTCCTTTGCAGCTATTTCCATCGCTCATCTCAAGTTAACCCCTGCTGCAAGAGAAAGAGTTTTAGCTTTTAAAAGGCTTAATCCTGTGGTCAGAAGTTTTCAAGTCACCATCCGAGATTCACAAGAAGTATCTTCCGCGTCTGCCACAATGTCAAGTAAGTATCCTTAAAAAGTAAGTTTTAGGTAAAAAATATTAAATTAGTTAGGAGACTTATCTTGTTTTGATTGTGTAGGTGCTGGGAAATCCGCTAAGTCTGCCAAATCTGCCTCCTTGTTTGGGATTGATGATCTTGCCAAGGTCACGTCTTCGAAGAAGAAGACTTCGGTTGCTAGTCCTTCTGCTTCAGCCCCTAAATTACCCATTAGGGGTAAGGGAAAGAAGAGGAAAGTTTCTGAGGATCTTCAAGGATTTCCCCTCCTCCGTCAGCAATTTCTTGATTCTGTCAACGAGGTCAGGATCACTGCCCCTGTTGGTTATCCTGATGGTTTTTGAGGATCACCCGTGTCTGACGTTATATCCTGTTGTTTTTGCAGAAACTTACTGAAATAGAATCTTATGTTAGCCACGTTGAAGATCAGGATCGCCAGATTGCCGACCTTCATCAAATGGGTGTGCTGAAGGATCTCAAGATCACTGATCTTGAGAAGAAGATCCGGGCTGTTAAGGATGAGGCTGTCAAAGCATTGATCAAGTTCGATTATGAGAAGCATGACATTACTCAGGACGCTAAAGTCTCTGCCGCGATAGCTATGTACAAGATACAACTGCAGATGGTCACGGAGGCTCAGGATCCTTCCTTTGATAAGAGCACATGGGATATTGAAGGTTGGAAGGCAAGGCTGGCAGACCTGGAAGACGAGGATGAGGCTGAGGAGATCCCCATGCTGGAAGGTGGTGATGCTGAGAAGGATCAAGGTGGAGATGCTGGTGGTGATGAAGCAGCGAAGGTGTAGGCTGCATGATTGGGCGATGATGGATATTTCGAGACTAGGCCGGAGCCCAATTTTTTAGGATTGGTAGTGGTTTTTTGTGGTTGTTGATGTTTGAAACAATTATGGTCTGTAATCTCTGAACAATAGTTTCTTAGGGTTAAGGATCTTGGATCCTTTGAACAATAGGTAGGATTACAAAAGGTGGAGGGATCCTCTGTTTGGGGGATGAAGCCTTTGTGATCCTGCCGCCTTTATTTCCTGCAAAATGCTAAGACCGCATAGACAATGGACACCCTTTGCCAACCCATGTGGACGGGCCACGTTTTGCTGGTAGAAATGTGGGTTGGCAATTTTGACAATCTTTTGAAAGGGTTAATGATCCTTTTGTTTAATAATATAACTTAACTTTTCTGGCTTATCTTGTGTTGTTATCCTTCAATAATCCTCTTATTTCTCAATTGCTATATTTGTTAAAATAACAAGAGTTGACAAAGTGTTTAATAAACTTAGGATATGATCCTGGATCAAATATCCTCATATTGAAAATTCTCAAAGTGTTTTAGTTCAAGGATCATAGGTTCGGTTGTCAAAGTATAAGGGTTGGTTAGGATAAAAAATAGTCAAGGATCATACCTGAGGATCCACGTTAGGATCCTATCCTTCAATCAAGACAATCATAGATAAGACTTTGATAGTTAATAAGGATTAAGGACCCTTATATGTTTAGACTTCCAAAACCTGAAAAGTGAGATATAACTTGGGACTAAGCCAATGTAAAAGATAAATTAGTAACTGGGGACATGCCCAAAGTATAACTGAGAATGATCCCAGAGGATCACTGGGGACAAGCCCATAGGATAACTGGGGACAAGCCCAAAGGATCGTATGTAAACTGGAGTATGGCCCTTTCTGGCAACTATCCAAACTTAGTGACATGAAAATGTCAAAACCTTAGCTAACGTGAAAACGTTAGAAACCTTAGGAACGGATGTATGGTGCGTCCACCATTATACGTAGGATCCTAAATATAGCCAGTACGATGAGGTTGTCAGCCCCGAAAGTGGGTACTGGTCCCAAAGACGTGAACTATACCAGGATCATCGTGCGCTGCTGGCGGAAACTGGGGATAATCCCAAGGATAACTGGGGTTGTACCATTGGCTTGTGGGTGAACTGGTGTTGATGTGATCATCTTGATTCCCCAACTGTCACAAAACTTAGTGGTTCTGCTTCCAATGAATTGGGAGCCATTATCACATACAATTTCAGAGGGAATGCCAAATCTAGTTATAATGTTTCTTTTAATGAAGGATATGACTTCCTTTTCTCTGACTTGAGCGAAGGCTTCAGCTTCTATCCACTTGGAAAAATAGTCAGTCATGGCAAGCATAAATACTTTTCCACCAGGTGCTTTAGGGAGCTTGCCAACTATATCCATTCCCCATCTCATGAATGGCCAAGAGGATGGTATGGGGTGTAGTAATTCAGCTGGTTGGTGAAGGATATTGCTATGTCTTTGGCAAGGATCACACCTCTTAGCATACTCTATAGCATCCCTTTTCATGGTTGGCCAGTAGTATCCTGTTCTAAGGATCCTTGAGAATAATGCCCTGCCCCCAGTGTGGTTTCCACAATCTCCTTCATGGAAGTCCCTCAACACTTCTTCAATTTCAGGATCCTCAATACATCTTAAATATGGTCCTGCAAGGGATCGTTTATATAGCACATTATTCAAGATTGTGAATTGAGATACCTTGATCCTGAAAGCTCTAGGATTTTCTCCCATTGGAATCTCTCCGTTTTGCAAGTATTTCATTATTGGTGGGATCCATGATCCTGAATAAGGTTGAGCTTCTTCACTAGGGATTACTGCAGTATCCTCTACTATTTCCATGGCCACCTGATTTTCAATAGCAGGAGCCAGGATATGGATGATAGGGATACTTATATCTTCTGGAATCTTCAAGGATGATCCTAGGTTGGCCAATGCATCAGCCCCTGTGTTCTCCTCCCTTGGTACCTGTGTCAAGCTGAAAGAAACAAAAGAGAGTGCCAATTCTTTGACTATCTCTAAATATTTGGTTAGTTTTTCACCTTTAACAGCATAGGATCCGTTAAAGTGATTAGTGATCAATAATGAATCTACATATACGTTAAGATACTTTACCCCCATATCCTTAGCGATTTGTAAGCCAGCAATTAGGGCTTCATACTCAGCCTCATTGTTAGTTGCTTGGAACTCACAGGCTATGGAGTGGGGTATTATGTCCCCCTGTGGCGATTTTAGTAGGATCCCTAGCCCTGTGCCTTTGATATTTGAGGATCCGTCAGTGTGTAGGATCCAAGGATCCTTGGTCTCATCCAGCTGCTGGACCTCCAATTCTGCTTCCTTTTGTAGATCACTACTGAAATCAGCCACAAAGTCAGCTAGTGCTTGAGATTTAATGGCTGTTCTTGGTTCATATCTTATATCATGGGCACTAAGCTTCACTGCCCACTTAGCCATTCTCCCTGACATATCCGGTTTCCTGAGGACATTCTTAATTGGAAAATTAGTTTTGACAACAATAGTATGGGTTTCAAAATAATGCCTTAACTTAGTCGATGCCATGATTAATGCAAGGATAAGTTTTTCGAGGTGTGAGTACCTGGATTCGGCATCAAGTAGACTTTTACTTACATAGTAGATAGGATATTGTGTACCTTCGTGATCCTTAACAAGGACAGCACTTACAGCGGTTGAGGATACCGCTAGATATAAGGATAACACATCTCCTTTTTCCGGTTTTGCTAATGCTGGTGCTGAGGACATATACTCTTTTAGGTCTTGTAAAGCATTCTCATGCTTCTCAGTCCATTCGAACTTCTTATTCTTCCTTAGGATATCGTAAAATTCTCTGCATTTTTCTGAGGATTTCGATATGAACCTGTTCAAAGCTGCTATCCTGCCTGTCAGTCTTTGAACATCCTTGGCATTGGCAGGAGATTTGATATTTATTAATGCTTTGATTTGTTCCGGGCTTGCTTCAATGCCCCTCTGGGTTACCATGTACCCTAAGAACTTTCCTGCCTTAACACCAAAATGGCATTTTGAAGGATTAAGTTTCATGTTGTAACTATCAAGGATATCGAATGCTTCTTCCAAGTCCCTTAGGTGATCCTCAGCTTTCTTTGACTTGACCACCATATCATCTATGTACACCTCCATAGTTTTTCCAATTTGATCCTTGAACATCATATTTACCAGCCTTTGATATGTTGCACCTGCATTTCTTAGTCCAAAAGGCATGGCAATATAACAATATAAACCGGTTGGGGTCATAAAGGCTGTATCCTCTTGGTCAGATGGTTCCATCTGGATTTGTTGGAATCCAGATGATGCATCCATAAAAGTTAACAGTTCATGCCCCGCTGTTGCATCCACCATAGAGTCAATGTGGGGTAATGGGAAAGGATCCTTGGGACATGCCTTATTCAAATCAGTGAAATCGACACATACCCTCCACTTTCCGTTTTTCTTTTGGACAACAACCACATTGGCTAACCATTTTGGATACTTTACCTCTCTGATCATACCTGCTCGAAGTAGTCTCTCTACTTCTTCTTGGATAATGGCATTCCTTTCTGGTGCAAACTTCCTCCTTTTTTGATGGATTGGCTTGATAGACCTGTCAATGCCAAGTTTGTGAGTAATAATATCCTTAGATATACCTGTCATATCTTCATGTTTCCAAGCAAAGGTAGATTTTCTTCTTTTGAGGAAGGATATCATGTCTTCTTTCATAAAGCCAGATGGCCCAGAAAGAGTGACAAACCATCCGGGACTAAAGACAAGTCAAAGTGGTGTGCATACTGTTTTGGTCAAAAATCACACAAGGATAATGTAACCAAACTTTATGAAAACGGGGTATGATGCTTGGTTAATTATGAAAGTAGAGGATCACTTCTGTGATAAAGATGCAAAGACACGATGATTTATACGAGGAAAAAGCCCTTGATCAATGAATGATCTCCGGCATAAAAAACCTCGGGTGATGGCAACTACCGATCACCAACTTCAATATAACAAAAATATGATTACAACTTTGGATGATAATGAGCTGAGTACAAGGATCACTGAGTGTCTAAGTGTTTGAGAGTTGTGTCGTATGTCGTGTATGTTCTTCCGAATGAAGAAGGGTGGTACTTATACGTGTGTAGGTGACCTATTTTAGGTAAAATGACTAATTATCAGCTCATTACCCCTTTAGAAATAAAGACAATCTAGCCTAAATTGCTGTCCATAAATCAAGCCTAGTTTCCATATCCTGTGCAACGTCTTTCTTCGATTAAGCTCTTGCCATATTTGTGAAGACGCGTTCCTGGATCATGATGTCTAGAGCATATCCTGCTAGATGTTCCTGCAAAACAATATTGTATTGAGTGGAAGTAGCCGTTAGTATGAGGATCACCATAATGTCCCATGATCCTGATCCTGAAGTTCTGCTGAGGATCACTGTCTGCCAAAGAAACAAGGATCACTGGTTAGGATCATGTGTAAGGATCACCTACAATAAAATCCAGCCCTAACACATACCACGAGGATTTCGGGCATCTAACTGAAGAATGCATAACATTAAGAAAAGAAATTGGATATCTGTTAAGCAATGGGCATCTAAAAGAATTGTTGGGAAGAAAAAAGCAAAGGACTCAGGATCCTGAAAGGATCCCTGAAAAGGCTCCAGCCCCTCCGGCGAATGCACAAGTGATCAACTTTATTTCCGGAGGATCAGACATTTGTGGTACATCCTTCTCGGCAGCCAAAAGGCATGCAAAGGAAGCAAAAATGGATAATGGAGAAAGACCTATTCGAACATCAAGTGTCTCGGAAGGAAAGACGATAACGTTTGATGAGGATGATCGCATTAACATCCAGGATCCTCATCATGATAGTTTAGTTATTACCCTCTTTATTTCTAACCATTTTGTCCACAGGATCCTTATCGACGGAGGAAGCTCAGTAAACATTATCCAGCTTGATGTTCTAAAGAAAATGGGTATCCCAGAATCAGACATCACACCAAGATCCTCCGTGCTTGTGGGATTCAGTGGAGAAACGAAGAAAACTCTGGGGGACATCAAACTCCCAATCTACATGGTAGGATTACATAATTATCAAAAATTTTGTGTCATTGACTGTTTATCTTGATGCAATGTCATCCTTGGCAGGCCCTGGATACATGATATGAAAGCAGTCCCATCCACCTACCATCAATGTGTGAAACTCCCTAGCCCATGGGGGATAATCAAGATCGACAGTGATCAGCAGGAGGCTAAGGATTGTTATACCTCATCCATGAAGCCAACCTCGAAGCCAAGGGAACAATAGCAATTACAGATTCCTCCAAGGAATGTCTTGGAGGCAAAGGAACAAGATGTGGACGAAATCCTCTTGGATCCTAGTGATCCTGAATCAAAAATCTATATCGGATCAGGGATCCTTGGCAAGATGAAAGAAGACATAATATCCTTCCTCAAAAGAAGAAAATCTACCTTTGCATGGAAACATGAAGATATGACAGGTATATCTAAGGATATTATCACTCATAAACTTGGCATTGACAGGTCTATCAAACCAATCCATCAAAAAAGGAGGAAGTTTGCACCAGAAAGGAATGCCATTATCCAAGAAGAAGTAGAGAGACTACTTCAAGCAGGTATGATCAGAGAGGTAAAATATCCAAAATGGTAGCCAATGTGGTTGTTGTCCAAAAGAAAAACGGAAAGTGGAGGGTATGTGTCGATTTCACTGATCTGAATAAGGCATGTCCCGAGGATCCTTTCCCACTACCCCACATTGACTCCATGGTGGATGCAACGGCAGCGCATGAACTGTTAACCTTTATGGTTGCATCATCTGGATTCCAACAAATTCAGATGGAACCATCTGACCAAGAGGATACAGCCTTTATGACCCCAACCGGTTTATATAGTTATATTGCCATGCCTTTTGGACTAAGAAATGCAGGTGCAACATATCAAAGGCTGGTGAATATGATGTTCAAAGATCAAATTGGACAAACTATGGAAGTATACATAGACGATATGGTGGTGAAATCCAAAAAAGCTGAGGATCACCTAAGGGACTTGGAGGAAGCATTTGATATCCTTGATAATTATAACATGAAGCTTAATCCTTCAAAATGTCACTTTGGTGTTAAAGCAGGTAAATTTCTAGGATATATGGTAACTCAGAGGGGCATCGAAGCAAGCCCGGAGCAAATTAAAGCACTAGTGAATATCAAGTCCCCTGCCAATGCTAAGGATGTGCAAAGGCTAACAGGCAGGATAGCAGCTCTAAACAGGTTCATATCAAAATCCTCAGAAAGATGTAAAGAATTTTACGATATCTTAAGGAAAAACAAGAAGTTTGAATGGACTGAAAAACACGAGAATGCTTTACAATCCCTTAAAGAATATATGTCCTCAGCACCAGCATTAATGAAACCCGGAAAAGGAGATGTGTTATCCTTATACCTGGCGGATTCTCAACCGCTGTAAGTGTTGTCCTTGTTAAGGATCACGAAGGTACACAACATCCTATTTACTATGTAAGTAAGAGTTTACTTGATGCAGAATCCGGGTACTCACACCTTGAGAAACTTATTCTCGCATTAATTATGGCATCAACTAAGTTAAGACATTATTTTGAAACCCACACTATTGTTGTTAGAACTAATTTTCCAATCAAGAATGTCCTCAGGAAACCAGAGATGTCCGGAAGAATGGCTAAGTGGGCAGTAAAGCTTAGTGCCCATGATATAAGATATGAGCCTAGAACAGCCATCAAATCCCAAGCACTAGATGACTTTGTGGCTGATTTCAGTAGTGATCTACAAAAGGAAGCAGAATTGGAAGTCCAGCAGCTGGATGAGACCAAGGATCCTTGGATACTACACACTGATGGATCCTCAAATGTCAAGGGCACAGGGCTCGGGATACTACTAAAATCGCCACAGGGGGACATAATACCCCACTCCATAGCCTGTGAGTTCCAAGTAACTAACAATGAGGCTGAATATGAAGCCTTAATTGCTGGCTTGCAAATTGCTAAGGATATGGGGGTGAAATATCTTAAAGTATATGTAGACTCATTATTGATCACCAATCACTTTAATGGATCCTATGCTGTTAAAGGTGAAAAACTAACCAAATATTTAGAGATAGTCAAAGAATTGGCACTCTCTTTTGTCTCTTTCAGCCTAACACAGGTACCAAGGGAGGAAAACACAGAAGCTGATGCATTGGCCAACCTAGGATCATCCTTGAAAATTCCAGAAGATATAAGTATCCCCATCATCCATATCCTGGCTCCTGCTATTGAAAATCAGGTGGCCATGGAAATAGAAGAGGATACTGCAGTGATCCCTAGTGAAGAAGCTCAATCTTATTCAGGATCATGGATCTCACCAATCATGAGATACTTGCAACACGGGGAGATTCCTATGGGAGAAAATCCTAAAGCTTTCAGTATTAAGGTATCTCAATTCACAATCTTAAATAATATGCTATATAAACGATCTCTTGCAGGACCATATTTAAGATGTATCGAGGATCCTGAAATTCAAGAAGTATTGAGAGACTTCCATGAAGGAGATTGTGGAAACCACACTAGGGGCAGGGCATTATTCTCAAGGATCCTTAGAACAGGATACTACTGGCCAACTATGAAACGGGATGCTGTAGAGTATGCTAAGAAGTGTGATCCTTGTCAAAGACACAGCAATATCCTTCATCAGCCAGCTGAATTTTTGCATCCAATACCATCCTCTTGGCCATTCATGAGATGGGGGATGGATATAGTTGGCAAGCTCCCTATAGCACCTGGTGGAAAAGTATTTATGCTCGCCATGACCGACTACTTCTCTAAGTGGATAGAAGCTGAAGCTTTTGCCCAAGTCAGAGAAAAGGAAGTTATATCCTTTATTAAAAGAAACATTATAACTAGATTTGGCATTCCCTCTGAAATTGTATGTGATAATGGTTCCCAATTCATTGGGAGCAGAACCACTAACTTTTGTGACAGTTGGGGAATTAAGATGATAACATCAACACCAGTCCATCCACAAGCCAATGGTCAAGCAGAATCATCCAACAAGATCATCATCAACAATCTGAAGAAGAAGCTAGGATCCAAGAAGGGGAAAATGGGTAGAGGAATTACCATATGTGCTATGGGCTGATAGAACAACTCCCAAGAATGCAACTGGTCAAACACCCTTCTCTTTAGTATTTGGGGCAGAAGCAGTGATCCCAACAGAAATGGTGGTTCCAACTGCTAGAACAAGTACTCGTGATCCTGAAGAAAATGCTGCAAACCTATCTCAAGACTTGGATACTATTGAGAAAATCAGGGATCTGGCTAGGATAAGGATGGCAAGCTACCAACAAAGAATGGCTGGTGCTTACAATAAAAATGTCAGGATAAGGAAGTTCCAAGTCGGGGATATGGTGTTGAGAAAAGCATTCCAAAACACTATCAATCCTGCTGACGGAAAATTGGCACCAAAATGGGAAGGCCCTTACTTGATTGAAGCCGAAGCAGGAAAGGGGGCATACAGATTGCTAACCATGGAAGGAAATTTGTTACCAAGAGCCTGGAATGCTATTCACATAAAGAAGTATTTCATGTGAACAGGATCCTTCAAGCATATGATCCTTACATCGGAAGCATCCTCGAAGGATCCCGGCGACATCAGTGATCCTTTACTCTGGTAAAGTCCTTATCTCAAAACTTTTCCATTTTCTTATTTTTACCTAAGGATAAGGATCACGTATCCTTCATCCTTCTCTCACGAGAATTTGAGTTATGATAGTCCAGGTATCTTCAGCATATCGTTAAAGATCTTCAAAAGCACCACAGATCCTTGGGTTCAACCCCAGTTATCCTTGGGCTTGTCCCCAGTTTTCGCCTGTAGCGCACGATGATCCTGATATAGTTCACGTCTTTGGGACCAGTACCCACTTTCGGGGCTGACAACCTCATCGTACTGGCTATATCTAGGATCCTACGTATAATGGTAGACGTACCATACATCTGTTCCTAAGGTTTCTAACGTTTTCACGTTAGCTAAGGTTTTGACATTTTCATGTCACTAAGTTTGGATAGTCGCCAGTGAGGGCCATACTCCAGTTTACATACGATCCTTGGGCTTGTCCCCAGTTATCCTTCGGGCTTGTCCCCAGTGATCCTATGGGCTTGTCCCCAGTTCTCCTTTGGGCTTGTCCCCAGTTACTAACTTATCCTTTATATTGGCTTAGTCCCAAGTTATATTCCACTTTTTCAAGTTTTCGAAGTTAAACAAATAAGGATCCTTAATCCTTATTGTTTTGGTCAAAAATCACACAAGGATAATGTAACCAAACTTTATGTAAACGGGGTATGATGCTTGGTTAATTATGAAAGTAAAGGATCACTTCTGTGATAAGAGATGCAAAGACACAATGATTTATACGAGGAAAAAGCCCTTGATCAATGTATGATCTCCGGCATAAAAAACCTCGGGTGATGGCAACCACCGATCACCAACTTCAATATAACAAAAATATGATTACAACTTTGGATGATAATGAGCTGAGTACAAGGATCACTATTGCTTTTGGTGTCTAAGTGTGTGAGAGTTGCGTTGTATGTCGTGT
Organism: Helianthus annuus; assembly: GCF_002127325.2. Lineage (NCBI taxonomy): Eukaryota > Viridiplantae > Streptophyta > Magnoliopsida > Asterales > Asteraceae > Helianthus > Helianthus annuus. The sequence goes on from NC_035442.2 coordinate 158,518,454, forward strand.
GTGTTCTTCCGAATGAGGAAGAGTGGTATTTATACATGTGTAGGTGACCTATTTTAGGTAACTAAACTATTATTCAGCTCATTACCCCTTTAGAAATGAGATACAATCTAGCCTAAATAGCCGCCCATAAATCAAGCCTAGTTTCCATATCCTGTGCAACGTCTTTCTTCGATTAAGCTCTTGCCATATTTGTGAAGACGCGTCCCTGGATCATGATGTCTAGAGCATATCCTGCTAGAGGTTCCTGCAAAACAATATTGTATTGAGCGGAAGTAGCCGTTAGTATAAGGATCACTATAATGTCCCATGATCCTGATCCTGAAGTCCTCCTGAGGATCACTGTCTGCCAAAGGAACAAGGATCACTGGTTAGGATCACTTATAAGGATCACGTATAATAAAAATCCAGCCCTAACAATTGCCCCCAAAATATAAGGAGTTAATTGTAAATAGACGAGTTATATTTTGCTTCGATCTTATCTCTAACGGGCGACTCCGAATAACTAGCCGTTACACATGGACTAGCCGTTGTGATCATTACGTCATAGATGTGACAATCCCTGCAAATCATGATTATAAATAGGAGATAGGGTGAGGATCAGTTTATATTTAAATTCAAGATACACTCCCTTTATATTCTGCACCGAAGATTGATCAGGTATCTTTCTCTCTTTGCTCTGTTTTCCGTTTCTACTTTGTTTCTGTTCCAAACATGTTGCTCCGGAATTCTCCGCACAAGGATTCCAAGAAGGATAGTCCCTTAAAAAGCCAGGGGATTATCAAGGATTCTCCTACAGAGAGGTGTTGCTTTAGTGATGCCCACGTAGACAAAATTCGTCATTGCTTTCCGGTGAATGCCGTTTTTAAATCCTTTGATCCTACTGCTTTGAGCGACTTTGTCTCGGATGTCTGGGTGGCTTTCCCTGCTACCCCGTTTGCTATAGGGTACTCGTATCCTTTTCCAGACTTTACCCAGTCTTTCTTTTCCTTAACCGGCATCTCTTACATCCAAGCTATGCCGATGATCTGGAGGGTTCTTTATACCTTCGAGAGGATCATCGAGCAGGAAGGGATTGATCTGGGGATGGCGGAGTTAGCTGAGTTTTACGATCTCACCACCTTCGGTTCTCACCGGTATTTGTTGAAACGGAAAGCTGGGGAGGATCACCCAATCTTCAAAGTTACCAAGAATGATACAAACTGGAAACGTCGGTTTTTCTTTGTTAAGAGGGATTCCATCCCGGATGGGAAGGATCTGCCCAAGGAATGGGCCACTCATGGTAGGGTAGAGGATCCTCGAAGGATCACTATCAGTCCTGTCTCATATGATGAGGATCACTTATGTCTTTTTTCCTTTGTCTTTTATGCAGCTATTTCCATTGCTCATCTGAAATTAAGCCCTGCTGCAAAGGAGAGAGTCCTAGCTTTTAAAAAGCTTAATCCTGAAATCAGAAGTTTCCAAGTCACCGTCCAAGATTCTCAAGAAGTATCCTCTGCATCTGCCACTATGTCAAGTAAGTATCCTTATAGAATATAAATTAAACGTAGGATTGTTTGATTAATAAAGCGACTTATCTTGTTTTTGATTGTGTAGGTGCTGGAAAGTCCGCCAAGTCTGCAAATCTGCCTCCAAATTCGGGATAAGTGATCTTGCCAATGTCACATCTTCAAAGAAGAAGGCTCCTGCTGCCAGTCCTTCAGTATCAGCTCCCAAAGCACCTATTCGAGGCAAGGGGAAGAAGAGGAAGACTACTGAAGATCTACAAGGATTTCCCCTCCTCCGTCAGCAATTCCTTGATTCTGTCAACGAGGTTAGGATCACTGCCCCTGTGGGTTATCCTGATGGTTTTTGAGGATCACCTGTGTCTGATGTCATATCTTGTTGTTTTTGCAGAAACTTACTGAAATAGAGACTTATGTTAACCATGTTGAAGATCAGGATCGCCAAATTGCCGACCTCCACCAGATGGGTGCACTGAAGGATCTCAAGATAGCCGATCTTGAGAAGGAGCTCCGGGCTACCAGGGATGAAGCTGTCAAAGCATTGATCAAGTTTGACTACGAGAAGCATGATATCACCCAGGATGCTAAGGTTTCTGCTGCGATAACCATGTACAAGATCCAGCTGCAGATGGCTGCGGAGGCTCAAGATCCTTCCTTTGACAAAGGTACATGGGACGTGGAAGGTTGGAAGGCAAGGCTGGCAGAGTTGGAGGATGATGATGATGCTGAGGATATCCCTATGCTTGAAGGTGGAGATGCTGGTAAGGATCAGGGTGAAGCTAGTGGAGCTGGTGGTGATGGTGCAGCGAAGGTTTGAGCTGCAAGATTGGGCGATGATGGATATTTTTGACTAGGCCGGAGCCCAATTTTTTAGGATTGGTAGTGGTTTTTTGTGGTTGTTGATGGTTTGAAACAGTTATGGTCTGTAATCTCTGAACAATAGTTTCTTAGGGTTAAGGATCCTGGATCCTTTGAACAATAGGTAGGATTACAAAAGGTGGAGGGATCCTCTGTTTGGGGGATAAAGCCTTTGTGATCCTGCCGCTTTTAATTTCCTGCACAATGCTAAGACCGCATAGACAATGGACACCTTTTGCCAACCCATGTGGACGGGCCACGTTTTGCTGGTAGAAATGTGGGTTGGCAATTTTGACAACTTTTTGAAAGGGTTAATGATCCTTTTGTTTAATAATATAACTTAACTTTTCTGGCTTATCTCGTGTTGTCATCCTTATCTTCTTGTTTCTCAGTTGTTTTTGTAGTATATTTTAAAGTAGCAAGAGTTGAAAATATGTTATCCAAACTTAGGATATGATCCTAGATCAAATATCATGATATTGAAAGTTTTCCAAGTACTTTAGTTCAAGGATCATAGGTTTGGTTGTCAAAGTATAAGGGTCGGTTAGGATAATGAATATAATCAAAATAGTCAAGGATTATACCTGAGGACCCAAGTTAGGATCCTTACCTTCAATCAAGGCAATCATAGATAAGACTTTGATAGTTAATAAGGATTAAGGACCCTTATGTGTTTAGACTTCCAGAACCTGAAAAGTGAGATATAACTTGGGACTAAGCCAATGTAAAAGATAAATTAGTAACTGGGGACATGCTCAAAGGATAACTGGGGATGATCCCAGAGGATCACTGGGGACAAGCCCATAGGGTAACTGAGAATGATCCCAGAGGATCACTGGGGACAAGCCCATAGGATAACTGAGAATGATCCCAGAGGATCACTGGGGACAAGCCCATAGGATAACTGGGGACAAGCCCAAAGGATCGTATGTAAACTGGAGTATGGCCCTTTTCTGGCGACTATCCAAACTTGGTGACATGAAAATGTCAAAACCTTAGCTAACGTGAAAACGTTAGAAACCTTAGGAACGGATGTATGGTACGTCTACCATTATACGTAGGATCCTAAATATAGCCAGTACGATGAGGTTGTCAGCCCCGAAAGTGGGTACTGGTCCCAAAGACGTGAACTATACCAGGATCATCGTGCGCTGCTGGCGGAGACTGGGGATAATCCCAAGGATAACTGGGGTTGGACCCAAGGATCTGTGGTGCTTTTGGAGATCTTTGACGACTTGCTGAAGATACCTGAACTATCATAACTCAAATGGTTTGTGAGTAGAGGATGAAGGATACATGATCCTTATCCTTAGGTAAAAAGTAAGAAAATGCAATAGTTTTAGGATAAGCATATTACCAGAGTAAGGATCACTGATATCTCCGGGATCCTTCAAGGATACTTCAATGTAAGGATCACATGCATGAAGGATCACGTTCACATGAAATATTTCTTTAAGTGAACAGCATTCCAGGCTCTTGGTAACAAGTTTCCTTCCATGGTTAGCAACCTGTATGCCCCCTTTCCTGCTTCAGCTTCAATCAAGTAGGGACCTTCCCATTTTGGTGCTAGTTTCCCGTCAGCAGGATTGATAGTATTTTGAAATGCTTTTCTCAACACCATATCTCCGACTTGGAACTTCCTTATCCTGACATTTTTGTTGTAGGTACCAGCCATTCTTTGTTGGTAGCTTGCCATCCTTATTCTAGCTAGATCCCTGATTTCCTCAATAGTATCCAAATCCTGAGCTAGGATTGCAGCATTTTCTTCAGGATCACGAGCAATTGTTCTAGCAGTTGGGATCACCATCTCTGTTGGGATCACTGCTTCTGCCCCAAATACTAAAGAGAAAGGTGTTTGACCAGTGGCATTCTTGGGAGTTGTCCTATCAGCCCATAGCACATAAGGTAACTCCTCTGCCCATTTTCCTTTCTTGGATCCTAGCTTCTTCTTCAGATTGTTGATGATGATCTTGTTGGATGATTCTGCTTGACCATTGGCTTGTGGATGAACTGGTGTTGATGTTATCATCTTGATTCCCCAACTGTTACAAAAGTTAGTGGTTCTGCTTCCAATGAATTGGGAGCCATTATCACATACAATTTCAGAGGGAATGCCAAATCTAGTTATAATGTTTCTTTTAATGAAGGATATGACTTCTTTTTCTCTGACTTGAGCGAAGGCTTCAGCTTCTATCCACTTGGAAAAATAGTCAGTCATGGCAAGCATAAATACTTTTCCACCAGGTGCTTTAGGGAGCTTGCCAACTATATCCATTCCCCATCTCATGAATGGCCAAGAGGATGGTATTGGGTGTAAAAATTCAGCTGGCTGATGGAGGATATTGCTATGCCTTTGGCAAGGATCACATTTCTTAGCATACTCTACAGCATCCCTTTTCATGGTTGGCCAGTAGTATCCTGTTCTAAGGATCCTTGAGAATAATGCCCTGCCCCCAGTGTGGTTTCCGCAATCTCCTTCATGGAAATCTTTCAACACTTCCTCGATTTCAGGATCCTCGATACATCTCAAATATGGTCCTGCAAGAGATCGCTTATATAATACATTATTCAAAGTTGTAAATTGAGATACCTTAATCCTGAAAGCTCTAGGATTTTCTCCCGTCGGAATCTCCCCATGTTGCAAGTATCTCATGATTGGTGAGATCCATGATCCTGAATAAGATTGGGCTTCTTCACTAGGGATCATTGCAGTATCCTCTTCTATTTCCATGGCCACCTGATTTTCAATAGCAGGAGCCAGGATATGGATGATAGGGATACTTATATCTTCTGGAATCTTCAAGGATGATCCTAGGTTGGCCAATGCATCAGCCCCTGTGTTCTCCTCCCTTGGTACCTGTGTCAAGCTGAAAGAAACAAAAGAGAGTGCCAATTCTTTGACTATCTCTAAATATTTGGTTAGTTTTTCACCTTTAACAGCATAGGATCCGTTAAAGTGATTAGTGATCAATAATGAGTCTACATATACTCTAAGATACTTTACCCCCATATCCTTAGCAATTTGTAAGCCAGCAATTAAGGCTTCATATTCAGCCTCATTGTTAGTTGCTTGGAACTCACAGGCTATGGAGTGGGGTATTATGTCCCCCTGTGGCGATTTTAGTAGGATCCCTAGCCCTGTGCCTTTGATATTTGAGGATCCGTCAGTGTGTAGTATCCAAGGATCCTTGGTCTCATCCAGCTGCTGGACCTCCAATTCTGCTTCTTTTTGTAGATCACTACTGAAATCAGCCACAAAGTCAGCTAGTGCTTGAGATTTAATAGCTGTTCTTGGTTCGTATCTTATATCATGGGCACTAAGCTTTACTGCCCATTTAGCCATTCTCCCTGACATATCTGGTTTCCTGAGGACATTCTTAATTGGAAAATTAGTTCTAACAACAATAGTATGGGTTTCAAAATAATGTCTTAACTTAGTCGATGCCATGATTAATGCAAGGATAAGTTTTTCGAGGTGTGAGTACCTGGATTCGGCATCAAGTAGACTTTTACTTACATAGTAGATAGGATATTGTGTACCTTCGTGATCCTTAACAAGGACAGCACTTACAGCGGTTGAGGATACCGCCAGATATAAGGATAACACATCTCCTTTTTCCGGTTTTGCTAATGCTGGTGCTGAGGACATATACTCTTTTAGGGCTTGTAAAGCATTCTCATGCTTCTCAGTCCATTCGAACTTCTTATTCTTCCTTAGGATATCGTAAAATTCTCTGCATTTCTCTGAGGATTTCGATATGAACCTGTTCAAAGCTGCTATCATGCCTGTCAGTCTTTGAACATCCTTGGCATTGGCAGGAGATTTGATATTTATTAATGCTTTGATTTGTTCCGGGCTTGCTTCAATGCCCCTCTGGGTTACCATGTATCCTAAGAACTTTCCTGCCTTAACACCAAAATGGCATTTTGAAGGATTAAGTTTCATGTTGTAATTATCAAGGATATCGAATGCTTCTTCTAAGTCCCTTAGGTGATCCTCAGCTTTCTTCGACTTGACCACCATATCATCTATGTACACCTCCATAGTTTTTCCAATTTGATCTTTGAACATCATATTTACCAGCCTTTGATATGTTGCACCTGCATTTCTTAGTCCAAAAGGCATGGCAATATAACAATATAAACCGGTTGGGGTCATAAAGGCTGTATCCTCTTGGTCAGATGGTTCCATCTGGATTTGTTGAAACCCAGATGATGCATCCATAAAGGTCAACAGTTCATGCCCCGCTGTTGCATCCACCATGGAGTCAATGTGGGGTAATGGGAAAGGATCCTTGGGACATGCCTTGTTCAGATCAGTGAAGTCGACACATACCCTCCACTTTCCGTTTTTCTTTTGGACAACAACCACATTGGCTAACCATTTTGGATACTTTACCTCTCTGATCATACCTGCTCGAAGTAGTCTCTCTACTTCTTCTTGGATAATGGCATTCCTTTCTGGTGCAAACTTCCTCCTTTTTTGATGGATTGGTTTGATAGACCTGTCAATGCCAAGTTTGTGAGTAATAATATCCTTAGATATACCTGTCATATCTTCATGTTTCCAAGCAAAGGTAGATTTTCTTCTTTTGAGGAAGGATATCATGTCTTCTTTCATCTTGCCAAGGATCCCTGATCCGATATAGATTTTTGATTCAGGATCACTAGGATCCAAGAGGATTTCGTCCACATCTTGTTCCCTTGCCTCCAAGACATTCCTCGGAGGGTACTGTAATTGCTATTGCTCCCTTGGCTTTGAGGTTGGCTTCATAGATGAGGTATAACAATCCTTAGCCTCCTGCTGGTCACTATCGATCTTGATTATTCCCCATGGGCTAGGGAGCTTCACACATTGATGGTAGGTAGATGGGACTGCTTTCATATCATGTATCCAAGGCCTGCCAAGGATAACGTTGCAACAAGATAACAGTCAATAACACAAAATTTTGGTAATTATGTAATCCTTCCACGTAGATTGGGAGTTTGATGTCCCCCAGAGTCTTCTTCGTCTCCCACTGAATCCTACAAGCACGGAGGATCTTGGTGTGATGTCTGATTCTGGGATTCCCATTTTCTTCAGGACATCAAGCTGGATAATGTTCACTGAGCTCCCTCCATCAATAAGGATCCTGCGGACAAAATGGTTAGAGATAAAGAGAGTGATAACTAAACTATCATGGTGAGGATCCTGAATGTTGATGCGATCATCCTCATCAAATGTTATCATCTTCCCTTCTGAGACACTTGATGTTCTAATAGGCCTTTCTCCATTATCCATTTTTGATTTCTTTTGCATGTCTTTTGGCCGCCGAGAAGGATGTACCACAGATGTCTGATCCTCCGGATATAAAGTTGATCACTTGTGCATTTGCCGGAGGTGCTGGAGCTTTTTCGGGGATTCTTTCAGGATCCTGGGTCCTTTGCTTTTTTCTCCCCAATAACTCTTTTAGATGCCCCTTGCTTAGCAGGTATCCGATTTCTTTTCTTAAGGCTACGCAATCTTCAGTTAGATGCCCGAAATCCTCATGGTATGCACACCATTTTGACTTGTCTTTAGTCCCGGATGGTTTATCATTCTTCCTGGGCCACCTAGCTTTTTCACCTAGATTCTGCATTGCAAGGATTAGTTTATGATTATCAACGGAAAAACAATATTCTGAGATTGGAGGATATCCTTCATCATCCTCTTCTTGGTCAACAGCATGCACATTTTGTTCTCATTTCTATGGTAGGATTTGAACTTGTTGCTCTTGAAGGAGGATCCTTGCTTATCTTGTTTTGAGGATCCTACTTGTCTCTCCTGGATCCTCTTGTCATCCTCTAGCCGGATAAACCTGAGTGCTCGAGTT